>NC_083354.1:85615471-85924385 GCF_030254825.1 Meriones unguiculatus
ATCTCAAGGCATCAGTTGTCTGTTTGGCCAAGTGCAGATGATGTTAGCTTCAATCCCATAAACTTATTTATGGAAGGTAATTATATCAATTAGTATAATGATGATTTCTGCTCTTCAGTAAATATTTAGTGTATAAACTGATGATGACATGACCACTCCATGATATGGTTAAGGGGAAGAAAGGTGTTTATTGTAACTATGAGGGAGAGAACAACCAGAGGCAACTGGAAGGGTCCAGAGCAGAGAGAGAAAGTAGTAGACCTAACATGGCCAGTGGACTGGATCTGGCCATGAGAGAAGCAGGATCAGAGAGAAGCTAGTGGAGATCAAGAGAGGAAGGCAAAGAAAGGACCCAGTGAGGGCAAAAGAAAGGACAAGGAAGGAGGCCAAGCTGGAATATAAGTGAAATAGCAGGGTTATAAGAAAGAGAACAGGAAAGTATAGGAGAGGGTTTGCAAGGTGGAAAGGGAAAGAAGAAAGGATGTAATTGTTTCATAATGTCAATTTTTTAAAAGAATGATGAACTGATGAGTAGAAGAAGAAAGGTTATATAGTAGAGGGTAAGTAGTCCATGACTTATAGCTCTGTGGCAGCAGTGGATTATCTCATTCAAATCCTATTCCAACCAAAATGTGCATAAATATAGAACTTCAAATGATTGAAGCTAGATTTGTAGTATATTAGATTTTCTGTGTATAACCCTCAACAATAAATAAATAAATGACCATGGCATTATCTTCAATTATGTTTCAAAGTACCTATGATCCTATAATTCAACTTTGATTATAGTTTATCTAATCATGGGTCTAGAATGTGTTGACTTATTAACATCCTGAATATTTTCCATTATTCTCCTAGAAAAAAAATAATCAAATACAGAAACAATGATTGAGTGATCCTATGAACTTGAAAATTAAAATTTTATAAAAACAAATGCTAAAGAAAAGTATAAATAATGCACTATTTAAAACATGAAGACCATTTTTACAACTGATGCCTCATGCAGTATTCCAAAAATTATATACACAGTTCATGTTCTAGGCACACCTTTATATTAGAAATTCGAGAGACACAGAGAGGCAACACCAGTTTATCAGCTGTTCTGGACTTCAGCATTATGAATTTTGTTTTCTGGGAAAACAAAATGAGAAAAAAACTGAGAAAAAAAAATGGCACTCCCCACACTTATTTACAGGAAAGTATGTGTTCCCTTGGAATGCTTCCATGATTGATGTGGTTGGTTTGAACTCAATAAACTCAGAGTCACCAAATACCATGTTGTTGTCACATTCAGGAAAAAAAAAACCCAAAAACCAAAATCAAACCAAACAAACAAAAAAAAACCTTTCCCTTGGTGCCATTGAACCAAGTGCAAGTCCACATTTGAATTATCTGCTTCAGGCTCCCTGTGTCCTCCATCTTCTCTGTTTGTCTGTGTATGAGTCTGAATCTTTGCCTGAAGGCTTTCATGTCAGTCTGTTCCTATGTCTGTTCTTGTGTTTGAGTCTATCTATATCTGTGTATATTTCTCCCTAACAATTCATTATTCTAAGTTGGAGCATGGAAAAGTTCATAGATTACAGCTTTGCAATATCCTACGTTGTAAAATTTGGGAAATCCAAGGCAAGCAAGGTCAAGGTAACTGTTACATCGTTCTCTTAAAGGCAAGTTAAACAAGCAGGCTCAGTACACAGTAGGATAGCAGCCTTACCTGACCTCGGGGTGTATTATTAACTCTTGCTGTAAAGTCCAGCAAAGTTGAGTCTCTTAGAATGTAAGAGATATTTTCAGTATGATATTGCATCACCACACTCGAAAAAGGTTTACTCATAAAACCACATTCATATCTAATCTAAATTTGGTTCTAAAAGCACCTGTTGATATCACTTCATACAGTCCAAGCAAGGCGTTTTTAATGTTTATTTCAAACCAGTGTCACTGCTAGAAGGAGGTTTTGAAACACCATTCCTTATTGTGCAAACACTCAGATTCTTGAGCAAGTTTCTTTTCCCTCTCCACATTTTCCTGACCCGTGTTTTATGTATAACAACAGGAACCTACAGAGGAACAAACATACATGAGGTTCTGAGAACCGAGAGTAGAACATAGTAAGAACAATATGAATTTTACCAATGTGATTTCGATATTATCATAATATTCATGATTGTTATTATTATTAAATATGTGTATTGCATGTAACTTATATACTCAAAATTAAATACATGTTTATATTACATGATAATCCAGGCTTTATGTGTTTGTAAGCTCTGACAATTATACTTGCTTTTATTTTTTTGTTGTACATAATATTTTTGAGAATCTCATACAATGTATTTTGATCATGTTTATGTCCCCCAACTCCTCCCATAACCGCTCCCACCTCCCTCCCCACCCAACCTCATGTTCTCTCTCTTTTAAACCCATCAAGTGCAGTTTATACACTTGTTTTTTTCACCCTCTTCACAGCATGATGGGAACTTACCATGAGACTTCAAAGGCCGAATAAAGCCTCATAATTCTTTCTGTTCACGAACAAAGCAAATATTTAATTCTTTTTCTTCCTAATTGGTGACATTTGTTCAGTTCTTAATGGAAGAAGTATAAGACCCAAAAGTTGGAGTGACTTTAAAATAGAGTTTATTTTAGAACGCTTCCCATGTCTGGAGGGCAAACTAAAGTGCTGAGCCTAATGAGACCAAACTTTTAGATAATTACCAGAGCTAATCATAGGATACTACATTTGAAAAACATTTGTTTTCTAAATATAAAATCCATAGTCTTTTAGATCTTTTAATGTTTCCATGTAAAAGGAACACATAAATGAACATGAATAATAGCAAAGTATACACAGCTTTAAGAATCAATATTCTGTTTCAGTTAGCAATGGTAATTTTACTGTTAGCAACATTTCAGGGCAAGGAGACGGAACCTCCAGCATGTCCTTGTAGTTGGGTGGTAAACAAGAATGCTGGAAAAGAGTGAGGTGGAAGATGAGGTGAGCAGTTCTACCTCTGCAATTACAAACAATTTAGAGCCAGGCCAGCCCATCTCCGGACAAAAGGTATAGATAGTCTCAGAAAGCTCCTGAGGGCCATTTGTTCTAGGAAAGTAGAAGGAGACCAAAGAACACTATGTGGCCCTGAGATATGAGTGTCACTGGCCTTGCTCCTGTCTATCCCAACTGGTCCAAAGTGAGGTGAAAAGTGAGACCTGGCAAAGCTGGCCTCAGCCTTCCTTTCTAGATCTCTTCCACCATTCAGAGACTTACTTACCTCTTCCCCACCCAGCACAGGCCTATTTTCAAAACCTCCTCCCAGCAAAATTAAAAAGGAAGTCCTAGCATCATCTTTAGTTTTAATCTATCTACATGTCCTGTAAGCTTCTAGTAGAGGGGAGGCTACCAAGGGCTGCAGGATTTGGGAGCATTCAAGGGAAGCACAGTTTCAGTTAGACAGAGGAATAGTCTTGGGTTAACTAGTGTGTGACATGCTTAATATATAGTAAATGATCCATTGCTTGCATGCTTGAAAGCTGCTAGGAAGCTGGTTTTCTGTGCCCTACCACAAATATCTGAGAATTAGGTATGGTAATATGTACGCTAACTACCTTGATTCAGACATTCTGCAACGAAGAGAGATTTCAACTGTTTGTCTTATATAGCATAAATATGTATCATTTTTATTTGCCAATTAAAAAGTAGTTCTTTTTTTTCAGGAATTAATTATTTATTTACTTTACAGCCTTTTCAAGGCTCTCCCTCCCTCTTCTCTTCTCAATCCCTCTCTTTCCCCTCTCCTCCCACTATGGCCCCTTCCCTTTCTCCTCAGAGAAGAGGAGACCTGCCATGGATATCAACTCCTGTTGGCATATCAAGTTGTGGTAGAGCTGAGCACATCTTCTGTTGAGACTAGACAAGGCTGTCCAGCTAGGGGGAAAGGATCCAAAGGCAGGCAACAGAGTCAGAGACAGCCCCTGCTCCTGCTGGTAGAGATCCCACATGAGAACCAAGCTGTACGTCTGCTCCATATGTATAGGAGAACTAGATCTGTTCAATGTATGCTCCCTAGTTGGTGATTCAGTCTCTGTGAGGTTCTGTGGGCCCAGATTAGTTGATTCTGTAGATTTTCTTGTGGTGTCCTTGACCCCTCTGGCTGTTTTCAATCCTTCCTTCCCCTCTTTCATGAGATTGCCCAAGCTCCGCTTAATGTTTGGCTGTGGGTCTGCATCTGTTT
This sequence comes from Meriones unguiculatus, assembly GCF_030254825.1. Taxonomy (NCBI): domain Eukaryota; kingdom Metazoa; phylum Chordata; class Mammalia; order Rodentia; family Muridae; genus Meriones; species Meriones unguiculatus. The sequence continues at coordinate 85,619,704 of NC_083354.1, forward strand.
TCATTATTTGCTGGGTGAAACCACTCAGATGACAGTTACGCTAGCCTCCTGTTTGCAAATATATCTGATTATTATTAATAGTGTCAGGGGTGGGCTCTCTCTCATGGGATGGGACTCAAGTTGGGCCAGTCATTGGTTGGTCAGTCCCTCAATTTCTGCTCCCTCTTTATCCCTGCATCTGTTATAGACAAGAAAAATTGTGGGTCAGTTGATATTTGTGGCTGGATTGATATTCCCATCGCTCCATTGGAAGTTTTGGTTGGTTACAGGAGGTGACCATTTCATGTTTTATATCATCTATTACTAGGAGTCTTAGCTAGGGTCACCCTCATAGGTTCCCAAGAGTATCCATTGTCCTAAAGTTCTAGCTTGACCCAGAGATACCCACACACACACTGATTCCAGTTCAATCACCCACCATCCTCCCCATACTTGATCTCTCCTGTTCCCCTCCCTATCCCCTCTGTCACCCAGTTCCTTCCCTCCTTCCACCCCATATGTCTTTTATTTCCCCTTCTGAGTGAGATTCTAGCATCCTCCCTTGGGCTGTCGGTATGAGGACTGCCGGAGGACTGACTAGTGCTGCAGCATTGAGCATTCATCAGGAGCCTCCTCTAGAGGGTTTGTCACTGTCAGCCAGCATTTGCCTCCTACACAGTGTCCCTGTGCTCAGGCAAGACAACAGCTCCGAGGCTACTCCACATGCTTCCTTCCGCTGTGGTCTGCCAGCCAGGTTGCCTACACGCTCTCACCAGGAAGCATGCCTCTTTTGCCTCCATCTTTCTTTGTGTCTTCAGCACTTTTGCTCTTCTCATCACTCAGACCCAGCGAAGTGGGATTCACATCTGTTCAGGCCCACTCTCTGTGTAACAGCTGTTGATTTTAGCCCCTCCCTTCCTGTGTGTCTCCTGATCCAACAGTTGACACTCAAGCTCCAGAGCTTTGAGTAGGGCCCTGTCGAAGCTGGTAGTGATGGCAGAGTGAAGTGCTGGTAAGAGCATATACACCAGGTGGCTTTAGACTCTTATCTCTTAGTTCCTTACTCATCACATCTCACCTCTCCCACACACATGCACACATTCACATTGCCTCCACTACAGATATGGGAATATTCCACCCATATATCCGTTCTGAGCAACTTATAACTCTGAAATACTAAGAACTGGTTTCTTAAGCACTTCACAGACACTTATGAGATGCCTGCTGTATGCTAGACACTTTTAGCTCTTCCAAATACTAGCCTGTTTGATCCTCACTGGGGCACACTGTCTCCCTTTCGTGGGAAGGAAAAAAGGGGAAAAAATGATCCCTTATTAAAAAGTAAGAGATAGAGATTGGATTAGATGACTCTGACCTCAGCATCCATTTCTCATCCACTCACTACAAAGGTGTTTCATATACATAAGTGAAAACCACATGACACTGTGGAGAGCTCTGGGATAAGCATGATCCCATTGAAAGGATAAAAGAGTCACCCAACAGAGTGATGTGGGTGTGAGGCATATCCTCTGGTAAGAAACCAAATATGGTTTGGGGTCTTTGGGCTTCTCCATATTCTCAGTGCTGTGGTTTTACTCCCCAAGCTCCTCACATCCAAAACACCCATTCTGGAGATATCTATAGCCTTTCACCTTCCAGCTTACAGCAAAAGAACACCTGTTTGTAATCATGTCTCAACAAACAGAAATTGTTGTGGATTTGCAAGTACAGACAATGATCTGATCATTGTTTTTCAATCTACAGCACCCAGACACTTTCCTTGGGTTAGTGCAAAGAAAAAGAAATTACTCTCAGAAGTTTTATATCTCAACTATCTATGACACCATTGTTTTTGGTGGAGTTCTAGAGGTTTGCTTCCGATCGTTCTTAATTTAGTATTGCAGTCACGTGGCTGAGCACTCTGAATAGCCCGCTCACACTCATCTGTGGGCCTTTTGTGTGGCGGACCCCCACACATCTGACCATTATGCAGAGATCCTGATTTGCTTTCTGATGACTTAGAGAGGAGTGGTCATGTTATGACTGAAGAATCTGTCACAACATTGGAAATTTTGTTAGCCTCAACAAGGCCAATTGTTCACCACCGTGCATTGTGGCGGCGTCCTCCCGCCCAGGGTTACTCCCGAAGCCCTTGACTGTCTGGGTGGGCTCCTGGTAGTGATTAAACTGCCATCTTCATTGCGTCCTAGGGGGAGCCAGCCAAGGAGGGTAGCAACTGCGATGCGTAGAGTGATATTTAACCAGCACCAAGAGGTGACTTCAAGGGTTCTTTTGTGTTCTGCTCTGTTCTGACCTTAAAGCTAAAAACGCCAGATGATGAGGCATCCTTTGAAAATCAAATGATTTACTGGGCTCTTGTTTCCAGCATGATGTTATTTTTTTTTTGACACTTCATTTCCACAATGCTTTGGAAGCACATTAAAGTCTACTTCAAATGCCAAGGATCGGGGTTTGAATGCTTAGCCATGAATCTCAGTTTGGGGAGAAGAGAAAAAAAAACTGAAGAGAAAAGAATTATCGAGGCTCCTGGGCCCAGGCAAAACCAGCCCTGCCAACAGTCGGTCAAGGAAATGGGAGGAACTCACTCTGCCCTTTACAGTTGGCTCTGCAGATTCTGGGAGAAGCAGAAATCACCGCCTGAGTTGTATGTCTTAGCTGAGCCACCAGGCTCCTACAGGTACCTCTAAACTCAAGGTGACATAGATGGCCTTGCTTAATCTTGGTGAGTCACAACACTAAATGAATAGATATAAACCTGAGAGGGATTTGTGAGGGGAGGTATTGGGGGTAAATAGGGAATTGGAGCATGAGCGTGATCAGTGTGCAGGGTGAACATATGTGAAATTGGAAAACAGTAATAAAATTTTTAAAAATACTACAAAGATGTAGATTACTGAAAAAAAGTCTTAGAGTTCATACATGAACATTAATTCTAACCTCCTCCGATTAGTTAGGATAAAAAAAAAAAGAAGGAAATGCCTTTAAGCTCTGTTATTTTAGAAATGAGAGGCCAGGTCTATTAAGCTGTTTTTAAATAAAAAGATAGGACCAGTGATGCAAACAAGTAATGGAAACCTGATACAAGTCCCAGTATGCAGCTGGCTGAGGCAGAGGGATCAAGAGTTCGGGGCCAACTCGAGCCTTCTAGAACGTTTCAGGCCAACTTAGGCCTAAAAAAATACTAAAATCAACATAAAAAACAGAAACTATAAAAGAAGAAACAGAAAGAAACCTGAGGTCAGCAGTTAGGGATGATGTGGTAAATCCCTAGCTCGGGACTCAGGTGCAATTCTGCGGCTCTTTCTCTTTTTCTTCTTTTTTTCTCTATCTCTTTCTTCCTTCCTTCCTTCTTTCTTTCTTCCTTCCTTCCTTCCTTCCTTCCTTTCTTTCTTTCTTTCTTTCTTTCTTTCTTTCTTTCTTTCTTTCTGTAAGTCAAAGTAAAATTCAAGATGTATCTTTAAACTCCTGCCATTAAGTCTGAATTTCAGAATGAGACCATATATGTGAGCAAAGAAAGAATAGAGAAGCAATGTGTCCCATCCTTGGAGGTCACTCTGGAAGTCACAATAGAATCATGCTTCCGGTCACAGTTCCTTGTACAAAGTTGATCCTATCACCATGCCTCAATCATAAGGAAGCAAGAGGAGGTAGTTAGCATGTAGTTAAACTCAGCCCAGCACATAGCCCAGCTTAGGGGACATCAGAGAACACATCTGGGACAGCAAGAGACAATCTGTGACACATAGATCTCCCTTCTAGGATGTTTAAGCATGTCGATGAGATCCTGATACAATACTCCACACATGGCAGAGCTAGCACTGCAAAGGAGGGAAAGTCCCTCATCTTCAGTCTAACCTACCCTCTGCAAGCTTCCTTTCCCGTGCTACTGACACTGCCCTCCAGGTGAAAACTGACCTCTAAATTGGATAAGGTCTCTAGGTTTCTAGCTCACATGCTTCCACTGTCTCCTTTGTTTGCAGAGGTGAGTTACAAAACGCTGAAATACAAAAAAAAAAGTGAGATTCGATGACAGTTACTAGAAGTAACTAGACAGTTACTAGAAGTAACTGTTGTTTAAAACAAAAAGCTGAACTCACTTCGAAAGCAGCTGCTAAAGGGATGATCACGGTGACAGTGGAGAGTCAGAATTGTGCTAACCACAGAGAGCCAGTGGAGAGTAGAGGTCAAACAAGATGCCAGTGCCAGCAGGACCATACTAACCCTTTTCCACATGATGTCATACAGGTATATGAGAATTCTATGAGATAGATGTCACTTTAAAAAAAAAAAAAAGCCTCAAGTCTTCGACTGCTGTTACTGGTTTTTAATGTTTCCTGAAGGCCCATGTGCTCAAAGCTTAGCCTCTAGTGCAGTGCTATTCAAAGCTATTTGGAACATGAACTACTGGATGTTTTTCAGTCATGGAGGGCGGGGCATATCATCAAAACAGATTTTAAACTCTTGCTTCTTCTTTCCCTCTTACATTTCACATGGAAGTAATGTGTTTCTTCTGTGGTGAGCAGAGGAAGCCCAGAGTGCGTGTGTATCGTTTGACATGGGCACAGCCATCTCATGAACCAATGCCTCGGACTCATGGGGAACTGGTAAATCCCAGCCCCATCCCTCTGAGCCTTCAGAGGGAAGACAAAGTCTTTTCTCTGGTCTGCCTGCCTATGACATTGGAAGCATGTGCAGAAACTAGAAACCTCAGCTTCGTCAAGTATGTTTCTAGCCTGAGACTGCTCACCTACAGGGACCAGGCCTACTGAGACCAGCCAACTCCGCCCCTCTGTGCTGTATACACTTGGTGCAGCCTATCAAAAAGGGGACAGCCCTCGTGACCTCAGCTTTTCTGTATGTGTGTCTTCTCTTTCTGCGCTCCCTTGCTGCCCCAGGCAGGCTTCCAAAGCCAAGCCATGGCATTGCACCATTGTTCTTCCTACCATAACGTTCTAGCTTACCACAAACCTGAACCATCAGAGCCAGCAGACGTGTGTGAAGCCCCTAAAACTGTGAGCCGAAGTAATCCAGTTTCCCTTAGAGATTAACGATTGCAGGTGCGTATTACAGTAGATGAGGACTGGACATATTTACAAATATTGAAACTGAGGTTCAGAGAAGTTTTAAAGGACTAATTTATGATCACACACGTAGAAATAGCAGAAATAAAACAAAATCACACCACAAGCACGGGCACGCACACACAGTGAACAAAGCCAGGCCATCTTCTGAGAAGAGACCTATACCAGAGGGACAGGAACAACCTGAGGACACCTAACAGGAGTGGAGTCTGGAGTCACACCTCAGACTCACTCTCCGCCCTCTGTCAATCACCTGCAGGCACCGACACTCAACTGGAAACCCAAGGTCAGGCGTGATCTTGACTTCAATGAGACAATCTACATAGGTGAACATCTCAGAGAAGAAAACAGTTGAAAAAAGACAGCTTCACCCAAAGGGGCAGCAAGCCACATAACACAAAGATAGATTCTCACCTCAGTCAAAGACAACTGGGATGAGAGATGCTCCTTTTACTATCAAAACTTGCCTTCCCGTTTCTCAGCCACACTTACAGCGGGTGGGGAGCCAGGACCAGAGCCTCATTCAGTGCGTCCAACTCACTGCACAGTTTCAAAAACAGCTCACCTTGCCAAAATGGGAAGGACTTAGGAGACTTTTCACTGCTTCTTGTAACTTTTGTGACCTTTGTTGGTAGTATTTGTCGATGAATCAGACGGTGAGTTCCAAGGACTTTTTGTGACTCGTCCAGTACCAAACGCTGAAATCCAGACCAACACATAGCTGGGGCTCTGTCTGTGAAAGCCCCGCCAACCCTTCCCCGAGAGATCTCACGCTTCTTCAGAAATGAACTAAGTGTTCAATCAAACACAACACGGGTGGTAGTCGTTGCTTTAAGAGGTTTGCAAAGAAGAAATCCATCTTTAAAGTCACCATCGTTAATATACCTCACATAAGGCGGTAACTGAGCAGTGTGTAATGTCTGGATGTGTAATGTCTGGACTCATCAAGCTGGACACTAAATATTGCACGTGGAGCAGAATCTCCTGGGTTACCTGATCAAAAATATCAGCAGACATGCCGCCCACTCTCCTTCAGTGTCCTTCGATAATGCCCTTCAGAGTGTGCCACAGGCTCGGGACACCTGGCGTCAGTATATGATACCGGTTACATATATGTTATTGTGACAGACACTGCAGTTTTCATTCTTTGAAGTCATTGATTTTCCTCCCAGAGTAGGAGGGCATGCATTTCTTCAAACCTCTCACCGACTCATTCTGAAATCGTGGACACTAACTGACTGTGTTGCCCACGTGATAGACAAAAAGTAGTGTCAAGGTCCTTATCTGAGACACCTGTGATGCCTAGTAAGATCAGGCACCTCTCAATTGTCTCGATGCCATTTCCGGTCTCTTACTTGCTCCTGGCATGTCCCCACTTTTATATAGAATGCATTTTTCTCACTGGCATGCCAATATTCTGCATGTCGTAGAGCTTAAGCCTCCAGCTACACGGTGTATTACAAATGTCTGCTTTCTCCTAAGCCTGTTCTTGCCATTTATAATGAGTTTCTTTGTGGACAGAAAAGATCCAATTTTATGTGGTAAAGTATGCGCGTGATTTTAATCCCCTAAGGATTCCAACGGTTTGAAACTTGGAAGAAAACAACTTCCTCTCCTTGCCCCAGCTTCTGGGACTTCTCTTTGTCCACCTGACTGAAACCTCTTAGTCACTGAGTTGAGCATTTGACGTGTTCATTTTGTCTGGAAATGGTTTAGCTTTCAGAAATGTTTCCTGAATTATCTTAAAGCTCCATTCAGTCTACTGTCTCGGTTCCCACTCTCTGGTTTACCCAGTGGTCCTGAACTGGCCCCATAAGCAGACTGTCCTCTACCCTACCTTTTTGTCCTCTTGATAAATGATTACTGGAAACTGTCTTGCCTTTCAATTCTTCCACTAGTTTAGAATTCTGATTGTTTTTTTCATTTATCTTACTTGATACGTGTTTTCTTTGCTTTAAGCAGAGTCTTAGCAAAGTGATAAAATCATTAATCCAGATAGAATGTTTCATTTTACAAAAGGAAAGGAATTTCAGACTTGTCTGCTGGCGAACTACAGTTGCAATGTCAAAGTTAGACTTTCTTATGCAGTAAAAACACCATCTTACCCTCATCGTACACAACTGACACGGCCCCTCCTCTTTCCATGACGCTATTGGCTCAAAGGAGCTTGAATGTTTGTACATGTTAACAGTGATCACGCATCTTCATTTCTTCAATATGGTGGCTCACCCTCACCTCACGTGGTCCCCATGACCCAGCAGCCCCTGTGCACTTCCGTCAACACACTTCCAGCCATCACCAGGCGGAGACAAAGGTTCTTCTTCTGAAGCAGGAAGGGATGGGACCAAAGAGGCTCCTGCTAATTCATACACAGAGACTAGTTCCCTGCCCCCAGTCTGACCTTCTCTACTTCACCACCCTCATTTCCAACTGAGTCATGAAGCTCCACGGTGCTTGTCTGGCTGCGTCGTCACTTTTCTTGCTGCCAGCTTGCAGTGTGGCTCTCTGGTTTGCTAGGTCAGAGAGCCCTCATCTTTCTACTTCCCAGCTCCCAAAGTGTTCCTGCTGTTGCCTCTCCTTCGGGCCGTTTTCCATGTGAGACGATAGCTTCAGAGAATCGTTGCTCTGCAATGATAGTGTAATTTTTGAGAGAACGGAGGCTAGGGAACTTGTCTGATTCACCCACTTTAGCTAGAAGCTTCTCAGGATTGAGCTTTAATACACAGGTTTAAATGTTCCCCCACCCACAGACAACACTAATGATTGTCTACGTCCTAACCTCTCACACTCCCTACATCCAGACATAAGAAAAGAAGCTGAGAAAGACAAAAATATTAGCATCTTAGCAAATCCCTTCTGCATTTCCCTTGTCTCGTGTTAAAGCGATCTGAAGTCAACTTTTAAAGTTATCATGATACACTGATCTTACCTAGTTACTGACACTGAGGATGTCTCCCCACATCATTCTCTCTTCCTGTCATGCAACCAATACCTGAGGGCTTCCTTTATTTGCAGAACTGTCATAGGACCATGCACCCTGCCCCTATGCAACTGGCATAATCATGATGAACACAGGCTGAGCATGCATCTAAACAACAGCGAGGATAGTTATGTTTTCTCTATGAAATAAACCAAAGCAAAGAGATATAAAAGGGGAAGAGTGTTATTTTAAATAATACGGCCGAGGAAAAGCTTTTTATGGAGTTACATCTGTGCAAAGACCTACATTGCATAACAAGGCAAGCTGTGCGTGCTAAATTGTCAGCTGCAGGCAGCATGCTTCCTCAACCCCTCCTTCACTATGATGTACCACTGAGGCAGAAAATTCACATTTCCAGGCATCTTTCTGCTTGTGCGACAACACTTGCAGGAAGTAGAACGCACGGGAGAAAAAAAGGCTTGTGCCACTGACATGCACTGGCCTTACTTTGTAGTAAGTCCCGTGCCTCCACTGGCCTTCTCAGTACCCCATCCTGCAAAAGAAGTCGGTGATTAAGAATGATGGCATAGCCTCCAGAACACCCCGTGACAGTGCCATCTGGCAAAAGCATCTTGTCAGAGGAGGGTGCTAGCCTCTAAGTTGCTAGGCATGTTCCTAAACACTGGCCAATAAAAGATGTCCCTGCTCCAGCTAGAATATTGTAGCTAGATGTAGAACGTGTGCATGAGCCAAGGACAGAAGGCCTTCTCTCCTTAACACAACTTATTAGCACTCCCTGTGACTTTAGAATTGGTAGGACAGTGGAACTAAGTCCTGAGGCAGAATCTGATTCATCTGGAAAAAGACAAATGCTCCACTGACAGAAAATTACAGCCGCCACCCGGTCGTTTAAGGTCACTCGCCCCTATAAAGCAATCCACGAAGAAGGGTATTAGTCTCCTGACTTAAAATACTTTTTAATTATCAAAGAACATTAAAGCTGCTACTGAACAAAGGGACAGAAAAATGGAACCTGGGAGCATTGGCTAAGCGTGTGTTCTACTTTGTCATGGTGCTGTGGTAAAAGCAACCTCAGGATAATTTAGCATGCATCCCTGAGCACCCATCCCCTAAAAGCACTGCCTAATCAGGAGAGCCCAGACCTTTCAACAAAGGTAGTCCAATCCTCTTACAGATAAAAGATGCCATCACTTGCTGCGTTCCCAAAGGAAGGCAAAGAACATAAGTAAAAAACAGTTGCACACTCCAACTTCAGTCTCCCAAGCAGATAAAGAAGTGAGGGCAAGAGAAACTCCAGACCTCCCTTTATATTATTATATACTATTATTATTATATTGGGATTAAAATGTGATCTTTTTTTAAATATATTTATTTTTATGTATATGAGTGCTCTATCTGCATGGATACCTGCATGCCAGAAGAGGGCTAATCACATCATAGATGGTAATGAGCCACCATGTGGTTGCTGGGAATTGAACTCACCTCTGGAAGAGCAGCTAGTGCTCTTAACCTCTGAGCCATCTCTCCAGCCCAAAATGGGATCTTTTATTTAAAGTAGTTTGGTAGAAAATAATGGATATGAAGAAGGCCATTCTAAAGTTAAAAAACAAGAAGGACATAATTACAACAGAAAAGAGAGAGAAAGAGAAAGAGAGAGAGAGAGCAGCCAGAGAAGCAGAATCAAAATGACAGTTTTCTAACCTGGAAAATGTGAAGAGACGTAAGAAGAGGGAGAGGCCCCTTCACAGTGCTACTAATAGATCCCGGTGAGAACAGAGAACTGGACAATGGATTTTCCAAGCTGGCAATCAGAAGGACCAGCTAAAGGAGTGTTTTAATTGAATATGTATTTTAAATATTATTAATTTTAAATATGATTAAATAAATAGTAATTCATTAAAAATAAATTAATATGGTTTGTGGGAAGAATAACAGATATTTATCTTTTCTAGTAATGTTTTTATAGAAAGAGTCATGGGAGATTTTTTTGTCTGGTTTTAAGAATAAATCAAGGTGGGGATAGTGTTAAGGATGAATTTCTTCAGAGTGAAGATACTGTATTTTAGTAGTCTTTAGGGAATGATTATGGAAGAAATAATGATGCATGGGGAATTAGGAGCACTTCAGAGGGAGTTCTGGAACAAGATAGTATAAAAGAAGACATTCACTGCAGGGGTACCTCCTTCCACCCTTTGTAAAAGACATGCAAGGACTACCCAAAGCTATTTCTATTCTCCTTTTATTTTGTCCACAGAGGACTCAAATATAACAGGTAAGCAAGAGGATGAGTGGGAGGAGATTTTAAAATTCAAAGAAATGAAAAAAAAATGTTTTAAACGCACATCATAAAAATGGAAAAGAAGTTTAGCATGGGTGTATGTTAGAACTATTGAGCAATAGTCACAATATGTGTGAAATTTGTCATCATGGAGTCAGTCTAGTTGGTAAGATGGTGTTTACCTTATTATATTTTGCTTCCTCAATGTGAACATAACAAAGTTGGAAACTTAACTGGGTTTTATTTTATTTTTCAAGGGGGAAAAATGAGCTTGAATGGAATGAAAGAACCAGCATTAGAAGGATGCGATCCTGGTAAGGGTCTAGGCTGGGTGGGAAGGCATGTGAGTCCTGCACAGCCAATTCAAGACAGAGTCATGAATCAAAACACAAAACACCAAAAGCGTCAGTGTTAAAAGACACAGGTTAGATTTCATGAAAGTGTAAAACCCATGTATGTCAGAGGACACCATCAACTGGACCTTTAACACCTGGGAGAAAATGTCTGCAGGCCACATCTAGACTCCTAGGAATTCTTACAACTCAACAACAAATGGCAAACAACTGAATTTTAAAATGGGCAAAGGACTTTGGGTAGACATTTTTAAATGGGTATACAAATGGACAACAAATACACAAAAAGATGCTTAACATCATCAGCCATTACAGAAATGCAAATTAAAACAAGAGACCTGTTCAAACACACTTAACTGTTCACAATTGTTCTAGCAAACACACTGGTGTTGCCAAAAAGGCAGATAAATTGAACTAAGATTGTAAAGCAGTTGATTACTGCAGAAAGCAATTTAGCAGATCTTCAAAAATTCAAACAGAGGCATTGTCTGACCCAGCCACTCCATTCCTAAGTGTGAATCCAAAAGAAGGAAAACAGTCTCTCAAATGTTTCTGAGACTTCCATAATGACATTGTCCACGTAGCTGTTTAATGGGGAGTGCTCAGGTATTAATGAAAGACTTCTGGCTTAATGGAACACCAGTGTGAATATTCTTAACAACATTGAACGGTATGCTTCAAAGCTAAAATGTAAATTCTACAAAAAGTTAAAAAGGGTTGAAAGCCAATGCACTGTTTTAATTCCCCATGTTTAAATTGCTTCCTCATTTCAAGAAGCATCCTAATAGCAAATGCTTCACTTAAATGCAAACATTTGTTTCCATTCACTAAGCACTTTTGCACACTGTCTTACTTGAATGAGGAAATTACATTACTTTTACTGTTATCATTGCATTAACTTCCCTCAGAGTTCCCTATACTGAGAATACTATCATACGCTCTTCCAGAAAGGAAAAATAAAGACTCGGTGTTCATTTGTGTCTTGGCCAAATCATCATTTTGTAGCTGCATGGGCTCTCATTCATTTCTATAACACATGCACCACCATCACACAGCTTCACCACCGCCTCATACCACATACGGGTCCTACAAGAAATCCCGTGCTAGTGTCTGTGATCTAGTAGTAGTCATGGGAATACAGTTGCTTCCAACTGCCGATTTACTTTTAGGCCAGGAATGGGAAGGATGCCACTGTTTGTTCTATCCAGGTTGGAGGAGATCTTTAACTTAACTTTAGGGGTCTGTTGGTAGAGCAGGGACAATAAGCCACTCTGAGACCGAAAGCTCAGACACAATGCCAACGGTCTCTTTAAGTCGTAAGTATGTCTCTGAAGCAGAATAGCATCAATTTAGTCGCAGTTCATTTGAGATCATTAAACCAGGCCATCTGCAGCTCTTCCATTGCTTGCTTGTGCCTCTTGCTTATTAAGAAGACACACTTGACCCTTGAAAGTTTCGTTAGGAAAGTGTTGCTTCCTGCTGTTACTTGCTATTATCAGAGAAGCCTATCCTATTAACCTCTCCAGCCAAAACCAGGCTGCAGAATCACACACACACACACACACACACAGAGAGAGAGAGAGAGAGAGAGAGAGAGAGAGAGAGAGAGAGAGAGAGAGAGAGAGAGAGCAGCCACCGGCATCTCTCTTCCTCATTTCTTCTAAGCCAAACTAAATGTCCCTTTCCCTCACCACTAAGGTTCTCCAGTCCTGCTAGGAAACAGGAGAGACAGATCATGAGTACCTTCATAACGATTTTATCTGTCATGATGCTTGCATACTTGGAAAGAGGTTCCTCAGTTACCCAACTGTGCCTCCAGCCCTTGCAGATCTTTACCATCTGACTTAGATTAAGACATCCTTAGCCAGCCCAGGGGCTGGGGACTAATAACAGCAGTTAGGACACATCATTATGAAAAGGCTAAGAAGCCCTTTCAGGATCCCAGCCCATCTCTCCGTCTCCAGCTCCCATTCCTAAAGAGTTTGATGGATGTCAATACAGCAGTGATTCATCCCCGTGCTTCTGGCATACTCAGTGTGATTCCCGTTGAGACCCTTGTTTGAAAGCTTGCTGGTGAGTGTTTCTCACTTCCGAGAAACACAAAGGCTACCATGTTCAGAGAATTTGGATTCCTGCCTGGACTCAAAACGTTCCGCAGCTCTTAGTACAAAGATAAGCACAGGCATGACTCTCTTCGTTGGAGAAAGATCTGCAGTGACTGAGTTTGTCTCAGAGTTATCGTTCTTCAGTGCCATGATAGTTCTGCAGGCCAATGAGTTTATTCCTGACAAGGTTAGCCGGGGTGAGGTCACTTCAGAGAAGATGCTGCGGCTTGGTGTCATCATCCTAGGACACTGGAGGAAGGAGTGACTTGTCATGACAAATCAGATTCTCCTGATGGACTTTTTCAGTGGGGAGAAAGAGATGGTGGTTAGGAACTCTCAGAAGAAAAAGAACAGAGGAGGGCAAGAGCAGCTACTGCTTAATGTCTCGACATTTTCATGCGTGTGTATAACGCATAGTAATTACATTCATCTTCTACCTTCTTATCCCGCCATCCCTACCAACCTGCCTCACCCCTCGTCCTTACAAATCCCCCTCCTGCTTTGATGTTATTTTGTTTTCTTTTTTGGCTTGTGCCTGCCTGAGCCTAACCAGAGCCACCCATGTTAGCATGGCTATGAAGCTATCAACAAGAGCATGCTCCTGTGAATAATAACAGCAGCTATGTGTGAGTTTTGTGTTTCTAGAGCTTGGAGTCTTTTTTCTATGAAAAATAATATGTTCAGGTTTTCCATTAGGTCATCCTCTCCTCTAAAATCAACTCATGTCTGTGTGTGGCCAACTGTGGTGGAGTGGGGCCTCCAGGGTGGGGCACACTCTCTCCAGCCATCCCAAGAGAAGGATTAAAGACTGGAAGGCTCTGCTAGTTTATTTCCCACATACACTTCTGTGAGAGATCATCTTTCATCAAGGGAACTGGCCCACCAGTGTCCAGAGAACTTTCTACCCCACCCTCTGATTCCATCTCAGTAACTGATTCACAAATATTTCTATTAAGCAGCAGCTTCCAAGAAGGTCTACCAGGATAATTAATGTTTCATTGACCCTTCAGTGTGGTACCTTATGAAAAGCAAATATGCTGTGCCTCCAAAAGTGGAACCAACAAATTTTACAGAAGAATTGGCTACTATTTATCTCTGTGTCTGTTCATCCCCCCACCCCCGTGATGAGCAGAATAATACCCCACCGTGAGGGTCCATGTCTCAATCCCTGGCACTTATGAGTGAGTTATCCTAAAATAAAATAAAATAAAATAAAATAAAATAAAATAAAATAAAAGGATTTTACAGATGTAAGTTCAAGCCTTGAGATGGAGATCTACTGGATTATCTGAGAAGGTCAAATGTCATTACAAAAATGAGTCAAAGGACAGAAAAGAGATAGAGAAGTGGCTATGAAACTAAGGTTAAAGCAATTCATTATCTAAGACAGTAGAAGAAGGAACCACGAGCCAAAAATCCCAGAGGCTCAAGTGACCAGAAAAAGCAAGAAAGCACATTTCCCAAGAAGTTTCTAGAAGAAATTCGGCTCCACTGACTTCTTACTTGTTGACCTCCAGAACCGTCAGGGAACAGGGCCACATTGCTCTAAAGCCAACAAATGTGTGGTTATTGGTTACAGCAGCAAAAGGCAACTAATGCACTCCTCCTTGCTCAACCTGATAAAGCTGATACCACCAGGCTGCCTCAGCCTCCCGCTCTGCACACCAACGGGAAGCCCTGAAAAGGCATTCAAAGTCGGGGGAAAGAGATGCATTTCCAGCCCCTGGTATTGCTGAGAGGGGGCTGTGTTCGGAGTCCATTTCACCCCTTCCACTCTCTCAGGAAAGTAATATTAATGACTTTCCAGAGGATCCAGAGGCTCGGCTCGGCTTTCATGCTCTGATCTTGTCTTCATAATGAATGGGATAATTTCATGACGGTGGTGGCTGAGCTGCAATTTTGTTAGTTTATGCAAACTGGTATCATTCGGGTGTGAATCAGTCAGATTTGCTTGACCTACTGAAACACTGGGGGAACCGGAAACGTGGCAACTCCAAGAAAAGGTTTCCTTTTCTTTCTCAACAACTGAAGTTTCATTGGCAAATCAAAACACCCCAGTTGGAGTTTGACTGCTAGACCGCCCTGGTAGGTTTTAGTTAAGTTTCTTTCTACAGCTGAGAAAATTAATATTTAGTTTCAGACTTTGCTGAATGGGAACATCCTTTGGGCCAAGTCAATGAACTATTAATTCTCAAACTCTGTTTTCTACGTTTGGGGAATGGCTGTCTTTGGTTGTTTTAGGAGTTGTAGCACCAGCTCCTATAAATAAAATCTCAACATCCTAACTTCCCCCGATGCTACCAGTTCTCTAGGGCGGCTACTGTAACAGGCCCCCAGACCTTAGCACAACTGACTCCATGATGGAGCATGTGGACAGCACCACCTGTCAAAATGAAAACAGAGACCTAGCCCATCAAAGTCCATAGTTATGGGAAAGTTTCAGAATGGGCTACCCTTGCTTTCTAGCTTTTGTTGTTCTGCTTCTGGCTAACAGTTCTTGTTAACTAAGGTACGTCAACCCAGAACATAGTTTCTGTGCTTAAAGTCTCACCCTGAGGAAGGCTCAGGGCTACACTGGGATCCTGAAGACCCAGTGTAGGTGCTGGCCAGCTAATTAAGACTCTGTTGGCTTAAACCCATGTTCAGGCAGGCTTCTCTGGTGAACACCTAACCACAACATGACAATACCACGGTTGCATAGCCCACATGGCAGCAATTTATTTCAGAAACTAGATACCCCAATTCAAGGAGACTCCAAGACTGGCTCCTTCTGAGGCTGGAGAGAGGCTGCTCCTTCTCTGTCCTGTTTAGCAATCCTGTTGATTGTTAGGCCTAAAGAAGTGACACTCCAATGTATCCACCTTGTTCTTTCCATAGAGCCTCTGCACTTTTTCCCACATAAGTGCATACATATAAGAGGCGGGAGCCATATTTGATTGGGGCCAATCTTACTGACCTCTTTTAACCTGAAGACCTTCTCTCTAAGTTGGGTCACATTCTAACATGCCAAAGCTTAGATTTTAGCACTCGAATTGTGACAGGAGCAAAACCACAATTCAGTCCCTAGTCCCTACTCTCCAAGAAAGGTATTGATGAACACATTTTTTTTTTTTTGATGAACACATTTTTTAATTCAGACAGAATGAGTTTATAGGCCATGGACTTTCACTTTTCATGCATTCCATTTCTCTTCTACTAACACTAGAAACAAAAGTAAATTGACCCGTGTACATCAGACTTCTTCGTTGCTGTAAAAAGTGGCTGATATTGATTTATTTGGGCCCATATTTTCAGGGTTTCACTCCACTCAGTCAGCTGCATTGCCTGAAGGAGATCATCATGGCTGAAAGAGTATATATTAGAATGTATTGCTTTCTTTTCACCCAGGCCCAAATTTGAATAAAAAAGAAATTCACTTAGGTTATTTATTAATATGGTTCCTACTTTTCATTTTTTCTTTAATATTATTCACTCTAAACTTACTGGAGGGAAATTGGTCTTATAATGTTAGAAAAAAAAAGAGCTATTAACAGGTTCAGTAACAACACACTTTAACACACAGGTTAAGGCCGTGGGAACAGTCAATGCGAGGCCAGAGATGTGTCCTGTCTTCTGGATGATGATATGTGGTAGAAAACAAGGTGCAAAGGCTCACTGGGGAAACATCTCTAACTTATTCCTCCTCTGTGAAAAATACAAACAAACAAAAAAATAAAGCCTGTAACATCCCTTCCTAGGACACTAGGGGCTAGATGAAAGCTGTGGTTACAGCTCAAAAGAGCAAAGGGCAAATGCTGGCTTCATTCCAAGAAGAACCTACATGCTATTTTCTTTAACCTTTACAAATTCCTATTCAGCTGAAGATGTGCCGTCTGTATAAAGCATTAAAGAAACCATGTACTACTTGGACAAATGGGCTCTGATTAAACTAACCCGTGTCAACCTTCTGGAATTAAAAGATACGAGAAGCATATACTGAAGGAGAAAAATGTCACTTTAGAGCAAAGCGCAGAGGGTCAGGATATGATCCTTCATCTGTGCACTTTTAGAGGGCCAATCAAATATCAAGAATGCAGCTACATGACCATTTCCTAACTCAGCTTTACATAAGGGGCAGCGCGGCCCGCCTTCACCACGAGCCTGTCGTGGTCTCTTCCGACCACCAGTCGCTGAGATCGTTATAGTCCATCAATCCTTCACCTCGTGAACACGTACCTCTGCACCTTTCTACATTAGTCTTCACCATACTTCATATACTAAGGCCCAGCGAGTATTTGCCCTGCAAAGTTCTTGCTAAAACCAGGAACTGAAGCATGATAAGAATTGTCAGCAACACTCAGAGAAACAAATACTCCCCTTGAGAAGCTTCAAACTTTTACTAACCGCACGATAAAAATTGATTGATTATTACCCTCAACTAGAAAGGCAAAAACTTCTGTGCTGTCTCAGGGGGAGGGGAGTAGCAAAGCTACCGGCCTCTTGGCAGTCTATGCCTTGTGTCTTTGTTGCATATTTAGTCACTCGGAAGGATCAAATATACCAAAATATTTGGCAAAGAAGTCTTTCCTTCCTTTTCTAATTTCCCACAGATTTTATAAAGTTTGGCTTTTGAACATACAAATGCAAACAAAGTTAAAATTAATAGACAGAAGCAACTTTATATTCCAGTCATAGCCTAAACTGCAGTTAAAATCGTTAAGCCAAGATGAAAATTAGAAGGCAGAACAAAGGATATTTGAGTTCAATAAGTCTGGAAGAAAATTGGTATTAATGCCTGCAGTCTACAGCTTCATGGGAACGAAGTGGAGGCAGAAACATGTTTCGGTAGCTTCCCCAACTCCTCACTGCTGCCCCTTTCACATCCTTCTCTTCCATGCTGCTCATACACACATTTTTTGTTTGTTTGTTTCCAGAACTTATCACAGGCTAACCCTGAAACTTGACAATGCATTCTAATCTGAGGTGTTCCTTTGTATTCAAAAATCAAGCTACTGTCTCCTGTGATCATCATCGTAACAGAGTAAGGACTGAAGGAAGCATTCCAGCCAGACTGCCCAGTTCTGGTCTCAGAGTTACCACCACTGACTATAAGCTTCGTCTGATGAAACTGCCTTTGTTTCAAATAAGAAAGGCAGAAGGTAAACTTCATGAATGGGAGGAAAGCAGACGACCATAGAAAAAGATCTACTAAGAAATGAGAATGCTTGAAAACAAAGAACTAGAATTTGTGGACCAGTAGATGCCGATGACAGCAGTTCTGTTTATATGGAGAACAAGATTCATAAAGGGGAAGGCCTCGGTTACCAGATAAAGACACCTGAACTGTATTTTGAGAGGAAGAAAAGAATACAAACACAGAACCTTGACAGGTGTTGGCCATTCCTGAGCAGAGGTAAGCCGAGACATAAACACCAAAGCACCGTGGCTATGGATAGATGGAAGCTTGATCCAGACTAGGCTTGTTGCAGTTCTGGGCTGAGAGTGATCATCAAGGAGTGATCCCTGCTTTGCCTCCATTTTACCAAGGGTGGAATGTCCATTGAAGGTGTCCATACGGTTAGTCACGTTCTAGAATGTTTTCGGTCATATCAAAGAAAATCATCTATGAGCAGCTACACGCAAAGAGATGCTAGGAGAACTAATTACAGATCACAAATACGAGTGGTTCTCTGCGCCTGTGCACACCTCCAGAAACTCAGACTTGTTGCTCATTCAACCCTGGCATCTCTCGGTAGTATCCCAGTTCCTGAAACAGTACTCTACCAAGTTCAAAGCAAGACGGCAAACAAGCTTATGTTTAGAGCATCAGGCTTCTCGGCTCAAGGACACTTACTCTTTCCTGTCAGATGTTGTATTGATTTAACAAAATGGCTTACCTTCTCCAAAGAAGGTGTGGAATGGTGGATGGACAGATGGGTGCTTGCACGGATACATGGATGAATGGATGGATGTTACTATCCTTCACTCCAAGTTGAGTAGAGAGCTAGTTCTACTAACAAACTCACTTTGCTATGCATGAAATCTGTGTCTTCCAGTGCCCCACTGACCCTCTCAGCATTCCTACTTCTGAGACCTCTTCTGCACAGAATTATTTACACCTGGAAACCACGGTGTGTCCCAAGGCTCCCAGGAAATTCAACAAGATATGTGCCTTGCATGTTTGCTCAAGATAATAACAAAGGAACTCCTGTTTTACAGTTAAGAAACCAAGAGAATTATAAAGTAGGTGGGAAAGGCTAATGATCACCCAATACACGCACACACACACACACACACACAAAAGGCAGACAGAGGACAAAGGAACAAAATACTAAGTCAGCAATATTCCAGATGCTGTCTAAAGATTCAAGCGTGCATAGAATGCTTTTTTTTTTAATTGTAGCTCACGTGCACTTGGGCATTTCTTACTCAGAAACAGCAGGCACAGCGGCTTCATGGAACCCACACACTCCGCTGTGTGCAGTGCTTCTGTCACAGCTGACAAGCATAAGTGGTCCTAAAATAGTCCTTAAAGCTTTTATTCTCTTTATTACAAGTAAACACAGCCCACTGCCATTGATGCTTAGGGCGTTCTCTGCTCCAGTGCTGACTCACCGAAGACCACTTGGCTTGTGTTTCTTAGTGTGTGCCTGGATAAAGGGAACAATAGTAGCTCACACACTTGATAATAGCTGCATTTATTAAGCACCCACTCTGCGGCAGTGCATTTGTAGGCGATTTACAGTATTCTTGGGGGAGGGGATTTTAATAGTGCTTTAAATTAATTATCATACAACGTGATGGGTTTTATTATAAAATTTTCTACATACATCTTACTTATCCACTCCCTCCCCTGAACCCTGTCTCTGCTGCTTCCCCAATAATCCACCTTCTCCGTTCAGGTCACAGGCATTCCAATTCCCTCTTTCTTCCCTCACTTAAGATCTCTTCTTCTGCTCTTATGGTTTCTTTTCTAGTTTTCACACACACACACACACACATCTGGGTTCTGTATGGGAGAGAAAACATGTGGCATTTGCCTTTCTGAACCTTGATTTTTTTCACTTAACATGATTTCTGGTTCCATTGGTTTTCTTGCAGTTATTATTCTTCTTTATGGATGAATAAAACAGCATTGTATATGTGAACCATATTTTTTTAATCCACTTAGCCATTGATGGGCAGCTAAGTTGGTTCAATTCCTTAGCTCTTATTAGTTTTACAGCAATCTAGAAGGATATGCCCGTGTCCCTGGGGTGGAACTTGAGTACTTAACTTAACTGCAATTTATTCAGCCTTCTCATGCAGACTTAGCCACACAGTTACATCACCCCATCCGCTGTACAGGTGAAGAAGCCAAAATGGACGTCTAAATCATTCTCTGAAAAAAACATCACAAATGGCAAGACAAAGGCTTAAATTGAGACTGATCTAGGTGCAACGTTGCATTGCCATGCTTCCCTCTGTGAAGGCAATGACTGCCATGTTCCTAGTGGCTAATTATACTCCCGGGCAAAGGAGTTTCACGGTGACAGACAGTGAGAACAGAGGGCATGTGCACACTCAAGTTCCTACGCCCTTATGGGATGTCTCTAACCTGCCCTGGGATCTTATTCTTCTGGACACCACAACAATAAACTCCGATACCTTCTTTCTCTTCTCCCAACTTTCACAAGGCCTAAGGACATGTCTCTCTGTATACATGTCTCCATATACATTTTAAACACTTAGGGAGATGTAGATGGTATAATCCTAGACCTGGTCACTTCCTTTTCCAGTTTAATGTGAAAAGGAAGCTGAACATAATGTAGAGTTTGAGACAAGTATTAACATCCTTTCCCCCAAAAAAAATAAACAAAACGCCAGGTTTGCAATTTTACAGTCACTTGAGATTCTTGAGATTTAGGAGAAGTTGAAAGATAGTTTTTCCTCTTAGTCGCTTTTAAAGATGTTTTCACCTGCTCTTGGTACCTCTTTCTCCTTCTGTATTGCTCCATCTAGCCTTGATATGAGGGTTTGTGCCTAGTTCTTATTGTATCTTGTTGTGCCATGTTCAGTTCATATCCCTGGGAGGTCTGCTCTTTTCAGAAGGGAAACAAAGGAGGAAAGGTTCTGGGGGTTGAGGGTCTGAGAGGAGCAGAAAGAGGAGAAACTGTGGTTGGGGTATATCAAAGACAAGAATTTTTTTTTAATTTAAAGATGTTTTATCTCATAAGCTGAATAAAATCACATGGCTTTCTCCACAGGCATATTTGTTGACTTGGAAAATGATTCATACATTTTGATCCTCTGTTGTAGGATATTTTATCACCGTGTGAACCCCAAGATTCTGTTGTTTACTGAAAAAAAATATGTCTCTAGTTGTGGTGTTGTTCAGCCCTAGTACACACCTTTAATCCAAAAGCTTTCTACTTGAATTAAATAAAATCAAGAAGCAGAGCAAACAACCAGTTAGCAGGGAATGAACATAGTAAAAAACCATAGAGAGTTAGAGAGAGTCAGGGAGACAGATAGAGAGACACACAGGAAGTAAAAGTGAGAGACATTCAGTTTGAGGGTTTTTAGAGATGGGTGGAGGAGGTAGCCTTTTGGGGTGTGGGCTGAGAAGGTCAGCTGGGTGCTTTCTCTGCCTCTCTGATCGAGCAGGCTCTCGCCCAGCATCTGGCTCCAGAGTCTTCATTGGTAAAATAGAACGATTGAGATTTGGATAAAGCAATACTCAAGACGGAGATTCTCTTTCAGAGGCACTATTGGAGAGTTCCCCTTTTACAGTTGCCCACCTTTACAAGCTAAGTCAGCATTTAAAGCCCTCTATGTCTGGAGAGAAATTGCTAATGCCAGAGTTTGAGGTTTAGGACTGGAAAGCAAGCAGACCACTATTTGCTTCTTGGCGTGTTTGGGTAACAAGAGCCAGCTGAACAGAACCATACAGTGGTTCCGCATCTATAACCGACAAACCAACCAAATAAAGCTTCAGTGACTGAACGTGTCCCTTCTCATTAGGCCACTGTTCCTGATGCTCACACATATGAACTTGTTTTGATCTGGTAGTAGTTAGAAGAAGGTCCATTTCCTAAAAACCTCAGAATGACCACAGAACCCATGGAAGGATACTTCTCTTTTGACGTTAGGGTCAAAAGCGGAGTGCTAGAGCCTTGTTGCTCCCTAAGGCATTTTTACCGAACCTCAAGAGCTACTGATATACTCATCTTGCAGTCTTTAACAGCTTAAGACTTAGAGAGAGAATAAAACACAGCACAACTGAATGATTTCTACTGAGAGTTAAAATACAAGGAGCCAAGAAAGGAAAGCAGGAATAAGACAGACACATGTCTCTTTCATTTCCCCATCTCTTCTTTTCGGTCATGGTGTACTTGTTTCATGGCATTCCAGATGATAGAATACCCTTTCTTTCCTTTGTCCTTTCCTTCTTTCTATATTAAAGTTTTCTATCATTTGACATGATGAGAGGATGAAAAAAAGGGGGGGGGGGTAAGAGGAAGGAATTAGCTTTAACTCTGGGAAACAAAATCAAAGTCCACAGATGTATGTGTGGGGTTTTGACTTGACTGTAAAAGTCTAAAGAGAGAATGCAGGTTTGAATCCCACCCAGAATCCATAGATCAAGGAGAGGCTGTCTTTCTTCAACCTCTTTTTTCTTGTTCCTGAGCTAACTGAGACCATGCCTCCCTTAGAGAAGCTAACTGAATGCGAACTCTCAGTAGTTTTGATTCAAGGTGTAATCATTAGTCATCTCATGCTCAGTGTGAAAAACAAATTCAAGGCTTCATACATCTGCTCTGTACCACAGAGCTAAACCCCAGCCTCAGCGGTCACCTCTTACTTTGGGGTATACACCATTTGACAAGCCAGGCTTCAACACTTCCTTTTGTATCGTGTCTCTGCTCGGAGTCTGAGTTACTCCCGTGGAAGCATTAGTTTCCTGTGTATATTACATATATTGCATTCACATCTACAATTATCACGCTCCTTCCACAGGCTGTGAATTAGGAATGGCTTTCACTAAATCACCTGTGTGTGAATTTCACAGAGCATTAAAATCCCACCAGCCAACAACTTCATCCCACACTAAAGAGCATTTTCTCTCTGCCCCTATGTAATGTATGGTCTGTCCATGAGTAGGTGGCGATTTAATCAACCTGATGGAGACGGGTTTTTTTTTTTTGTTTTGTTTTTATAATAATATCCTTTCTTTTAAGTAATAGAAGCCCATTATTAAGCTAAATGTATGGCTCTCAGTTAGGAACTACAGCTCCTATTTTCTACATGAACGTGTAATTTAAATTCCACACTAGAATGTGAACAGAAATCAATTCTATACCTTCTTCACACCCTAGAGTGACCGTGTGTGTGTGTGTGCATGTGTATTTTTATGAGGGGGGTGTGCGTGCGTGTGTATGTGCATGTTCATATATGTGTATGCGTCTCACAGCCTTGGCTATCCTAGAACTCACTATATAGATCAGTCTGGCTTTGAACTCACAGAGATACACCTGTCTCTGCCTTACCAGTGTTTGGGATTAAAGGTGTATGCCACCATATCCAGCTCTTACCCTGTTGTTTTTTAAGGTGTATCTAAAGTTTTTAGAAATTCAAATTTTTTTCTAAGTAACTGATGGGACAACCAGACAATAACATTTAAGAAATCATAAACCGACTCAACATAATTGATATTTATGAAACACTATACCTAATAACAGCCAACAGAGAGCTTATGAAACATTCATCAATATATAGCACTTCGACTTTAGCTATAAAGCAAATTATAATAAATCCAAAAGGTAGTCATTATATAGAGTACGAAGTTTGGCTACAACAAAATTTAATAAAAATAATATATCTGTAAATTTAATCCAAATATTTGGAAGTTAAGTAGTCATTTACAAACAAGCCAGGAATGAGGAAAAGGAGAGATTATAACTTTTGTTGAACTGAATAAAAATAAAATACAATACATCATCAAGGTTTGTAAGATACAATTATGAGGGCACTTCAAGGAAGATGTCTGTGTTTAAATGCAAGAAAAATCTAAACTCCATGATCTACATCACCACACAGGAGCTAGAAAAGAAATAGCAAATTAAATGGAAGTTAAGAAAGAGGAAGAAAATAAAAGAAATAAAAATAATTCCATCATATAACAATCAGTAGAGAAAAATTAACAAAACTAAGAGCTGGCTCTTCAAAGTGAATAAATTTTATTATTTGCTTTCTAGATTTATGTATCTCTATATAGAGAGATTTAAAATTTTTATATACATACATATATATGTATAATTTTCATTATGAGAGCAGGGATGTGAATACAGGTTTTATCCAAAATAAGAGATACAGAAGAAATTTTTTTTATTATTTATTATGTATACAGTGTTCTGCCTGCTTGTATGCCTGCAGGCCAGAAGAGGGTACCAGATCTCATTATAGATTGTTGTGAGCCACCATGTGGGTTGCTGGGAATTGAACTCAGGACCTTTGGAATAGCAGCCAGTGCTCTTAACCTCTGAGCCATCTCTCCAGCCCCCATAAGGAATATTATGAGCAATTTTTGTGTCGTTTTCTCTTGGTGTGTTTTTTAAAATTTATGTTTATTAATTAATTACAGTTGATTCACATTGTATCCCAGCTGTAGCTCCCACCCTCATTCCCTCCCGCCTCTCCTACCATGGACCTCCCCAAGTCCACTAGTATGGGAGGTCCTCCTCCCCTTCAATCTGAACCTAGCTATCAGGTCTCATCAGGACTGGCTGCATTGTCCTCCTCTGCAGCCTGGTAAGGCTGCTCCCCCCTCGAGGGAGGTGATCAAAGAGCCAGCCACTGAGTTCACGTCAGAGACAGTCCCTGTTCCCATTACTAGGGAACACACTTGGAAACTGAGCTGCCATGGGCTACATCTGTTCAGGAGTTGTATGGTCCTTAGTTGGAGTATCAGTCTCAGAAAAAACTCCTAGGCCCAGATTTTTTTGGTTCTGTTGCTCCAGTCCCCTCTAGGTCTTCCTATCTCCACCTTCTTTTGTAAGATTCTCTGAACTCTGCCCAAAGTTTGGCTATGAGTCTCAGCATCTGCTTTAATAACTTGCTGGGTAGAGTCTTTCAGAGGCCCTCTGTTGTAGGCTCCTGTCCTGTTCCCTGTTTTCCCCCTTTTCTAATGTCTGTCCCATTTTCTGAGTGAGGACTGAGCATCTTACCCAGGGTCCTTCTTCTTGCTTAGCTTCTTTAGGTGTACAGATTTTAGTATGATTATCCTATATTATATGTCTAATATCCACTTAATAAGTGAGTATATACCGTGTGTGTTTTTCTGCTTCTGGAATACCTCACTCAGGATGATCTTTTCTAGTTCCCACCATTTGCTTTCAAATTTCATGATTTCCTTGTTTTTTAATTGCTGAGTAGTATTCCATTATGTAAATGTACCACAATTTCTGAATCCATTCCCCCATTGGGGGACATCTGGGTTGTTTCCAGACTCTGGCTATTATGAATAAAGCTGCTACAAACATGGTTGAGCAAATGTCCTTGTTGTGTACTTGAGCATATTTTGAATATATGCCTAGGAGTGGTATAGCTGTGCTCTTTTTAAACAGGACACTGGTGAACAGTTTTTAGTGTTAAAGTGAACAGCCTGAGCCATGTACGGCAATTCATACCTGTAACCATAGCACTCAGGCGGCTGTGGAAGGAGGATTTCTATGAGTTTGGAAATCCTGGGTTACAAAGTAAGACACTGTCTCCAAACAAATAAAACAACACAAATCAAAAAGTCTTCAACATAAATGGGATTAGAAAACTGAATCAAGGGGTGGAGTGGAGTGGGACACCAGCAGTCAGCTCCTGAGGAGGCATCCATTGAACTGTGATTCGCACAGAATGAGGGGAGCCAAGCGCAAGACCACAAGCTTTGGTTTAACAATCAGAGAAGCTACAGTCAGGAAGACAGGCAGGAAACACTGTTGGCTGATTCATCGTCAGGTTCCAAGACATCCTGGGATGTGCTCCAGTGCCCTGCAGAGCTCCATATGCTGTGTCAGGTAGATTTGTGTTCTTCACTGGCATAAAAGGTCCAGTTGAAGGAGAAATAATTTCTGGTGGATAGATATGTAAAGCAACAGTCATAAACTGCATATTTCAAAAGAGCTAGGAGAAAGGGATGTGGATGCTTTTATTGACCACCACAGGAATAGAAATGAAAACCGTTGGGTGTTACTACAGAGTTACCGTACTGAGCAGTTAAAAGCTAACAAGAGCCAGTGTCGGTGACTTTGTGGAACGCCTGGCATTCCCCCACACAGCTGACAGGCTGTAGAGTATTGGATCCACCACTGAAAACATTCCAACTGTCTCATAAGTTACTAAATACTATAGTCCTTTCTTAGTGCTATAGTAAATTGCCACCGGCTATAGATTTATAGAGAAAAATTATCTCTCGTGGGTCCAGAGGCTAGAAAAGGCTAGGTTACAGCTCGAGCCTCTGGGAGTCTGGTGAGGGCCTCCCTCCTGCTTCTGCACGTGGAGGAAAGGGGGAGACAAAATGACCTCTCACCCTTCACATGGCATAAAGCAGAAGAGAGGAAATCCAAGCAGCAAGCCCTTCCTGCGGAGCCATTAATCTATTCATAGTAGCACCTAAACATCTCCAACCGCATCAGGGATTGATTTTCTAACACGTTTCCTGGGTAACACATGTGGATTACAGAACCGCATGGTCTGACAGTGCTGCTTCTATTTGCCCAAATGAAAACATATTCAACAAAACACTTACTCCTATGCACTGTTCATAGAAGCCCTAGTCCCAAAAGCTCAAACAACCCTTATGCCCATAGAGAGAAGGAAATATTTAAATAAGCGGTTACACATTTATAACATGGAATTCTATGGGTCTATGCAAGAGCAAAGGATGTTTTCTGCAAAGGAATTTAGGGGTCTTCAGAAATAATGATAACAACCAAGTGTCTTGACCGAAGTGAAAGTTAAACGTCTATAAATATTGGCCAAAACTCATTGTTATGCATTTATAACAAGTATATTTTGCTTTCTGTAAATTATGCCTTAATAATGCTGCTCTTTGTATGAAAGGCATACTCTATTTCCTGCCATCTTCCTCCTGTGAGCTAGATTATGAACATGGTATAGACAAACTACTGTCACGCTTATTTTCAATTGTAAATTTTGTATAACCCAGAATCCCCTAGGAAGAGAGCCTCAATGAAGGATTGTGTACATCAAGTTGGCCTATCCAGCCTGATGTTTTGATAGCCCTAACTGATGTGGGAAAAAGCAGAACCATGTAGGCAACACCATTCCTTAAGCATGGGGTCGTGAACTGTAGTGAGAGTATAGAAATCAAGCTAAGCACACGCAGAGAAGGTATAAATCAGCCTTTTAGTAGTAGGAGCAGGACGTTCTTGCCAGCTGACTTAGGCCTTCTCTGTTATAGGATCCACCCAACAATTAAACAAACATATTGAAGCCATTTCATGGTTTTCTGCAAAAAATGAAAAAGGATGTTGTTGTTGTTAAAATTAAGACTTCATTGTATCATCCAGGTTGACCTTGAACTCATAATCCTTCTGCTTCAGTATCCTTAGTGTTTAGATAATAGTCAGCCACCACCACCATCAGGAGAAGCAATTTTTTTCAACAAAATATTATTATTGATTTTTGGGAGATGGAATTTCACATCATGTACTCCGATCACACTCATTTCCCAGTCCATATCTGCCCCTACCCTTGTGACCTCCCCATCAAAAAATAATTAATGAAAATTAAAAGAAAAAAGTCCAGTTTGTGTTATGTATCTTCTCACTGGAGCATGGTCAAACTCTCAGTGGCCTGCCCTTTAGAGAACTGAGTCATTCCCCTCCGGCACCCCGCCAGAAGCCATCAGCTGTGGAGAGCTACATTTCACCCTTTTATCACAGTTTTTAAAAGCTCTCTTCCTGTTTAGGCTACTACTTTTTTTTTTGGTGGGGGTTAGGGTAGGACTGGTCATGGAAGCCTTCCGTGTGCCTCTTTCTCAGCTCTGCATCTGCAGTCATCGCTATCACGGCAACCGTGGCTTTCTTGCTCCTTACAGCCAGCAGGAACTTGAATCGTGGGCTTCCACATGGCTTCTAGTGACAGCACAAACCGTGAACACCACCGCCAGCTGTGGCAGGGCCACATCCACAGACAAGGCCCTCGGGGGCGGCACGGAGCAAGGACATCGCTATGGTCTCAAATGACGGCGCAGGCCACTCACATTAGTGGAGTTCTCTTCTGCTTTGCATGTCTCCAGTTCCATGTCTCTCCATAGAACACAAACCGCTCTGTTTTTCTATCTTTCCCATCCCTCCATCACTTATTCGCTCATCATGGTGATGCTCACTGCCACCCACACTGTGAGGCAAGGTGGCCTGGTTGCAAAATAATAAGTTTTAAGGAACTAATGGCAATTCATGGTCAAGAAAACAGCATGAACATGAAGACTTATCAAAAAATATTTATGATATTGGGAAGCTGATGGAATCCAGGTGACAGCAAAGCAACCAATCACATCAAAGAAGATGCAGTCGTCCTTCCTCTTGTATTATTCAACCTTTCATTGCTGTAACAAAATACCTTAGATGAAACCTTAATTGAAGAAGGATTAATCTGTCTCACACCTTCACAGGTCTTAGCTCATTGCAGAACACCACAGAGAAATGGGGCAGCATGAAAATACTGTTCAGTATACCACAGTGAGGACCAAAAGAGGCAAGAGAAAGGGGCCAGAGCCAAAAGTGCTCTCCAAAGTCAAACTCCAAGGACAGCTTCCTCCAACCAGTTCCCACTTTACACAGGGCTGCCAAAGTTTAAATCTATCAATGGATTAAGTCATGGATTAGCTCAGAGCTCCTATGATCTAATCCCTTCTAGAAATGACCTAATAGACACGGCCAGAGGTATAACATTACATACCTCCCAGGTGTCTCTTCACCAATGAAGATGACTGTCAAGATCTAACCATCACAATGCCCAACAGCCACATGATTACAGCATTCAACTTCTAGTTCAATTCACTGACATCCTTCCTACTGGAATATAATTTCATTTGTGCTTTGAGAATTAGGAGAAAGCATAAAGATGAGAGAAGATTCTCCAACTGGCTACATTATTAATTACACTTTATTTACTTTGTATCCCCCCTGTAGTTCCCTCCCCCCTCCCTTCCCAATCCCTTCCTTCTTCCTCCATGCATGCCCCTTCCCAAGTCCACTGGTAGAGGAGGTTGGTCTTATTTTCCTTCCTTCCGATCCTGGCCTGTCAGGTCTCATCAGGAGGGGCTGCATTGTCTTCCTCTGTGGCCTGGTAAGGCTGCTCCCTACTCAGGCGGAGATGATCAAAGAGCAGGCCAATCAGATCATGTCAGAGACAGTTCCTGTTCCCATTACTATGGAACCCACTAGGAGACTGAACTGTCATAGGCTACATCTGTGCAGGGGTTCTGGGTTATCTCCATGCATGCTACTTGGTTGGAGTATCAGTCTCAGGGAAGACCCCAGTGCTCTGATTTTTTGGTTCTGTTGCTCTCCTTATGGGGCTTCTGTCCTCTCCAGAGCTTACTATTTTCCACTTCTTTCATAATATTCCCTGCAATCTGCCCAAAGGTTGGCCATAAGTCTCAGCGTCTGCTTTGATAGTCTGCAGGGCAGAGCCTTTCAGAGGCCCTCTGTGGCAGGCTCCTAACTTGTTCCCTGTTTTCTCCTTCTGATGTCCATCTTCTTTGCCTTTCTGGATGGGGATTGAGCATTTTAGTCAAAGTCCTCCTTCTTGATTATTTTCTTTAGGAATACAGATTTTAGTAGCTTTATCTTATGTTATATGTCTATATGAGTGAGTATATACTGTGTGTGTGACAGCATGCACAAGACCTGTACATGCTCATGCCAAACAAAAAAATCACAATTGATAGCTACTGGGAGAGGGAAAATCAGCTTGTTGTTGTTGTTGTTGTTTTCCCAATTGAGCGACACTGGGTGTGTCAACCACAGGCAGGGCAGGCTCCATGGTCAGGAGTAATCGGCCAACACAAAGTGGACTGCATTATTTTTAGAAAGGACCCATTAATGTGCTTATGGAATGTCTTAGTTACTTTTCTATTCATGGTGGGACAAGACACCATGACCAAGACGACTTATAGAAGAAATCACTCAGTTTGGGCTTATTATTTCAAACTGTTACAGATAGCATCTGCTTCTGGGATAGCTCACTCAGGATGATCTTTTCCAGTTCCCACCATTGTACCTGCAAATTTCATGATTTCCATGATTTTTTCATTGCTGAGTAATATTGCATTGTGTAGATGTACCATACTTTCTGTATCCATTCCTCAGTTGAGGGCCATCTGGGTTGTTTCCAGGTTCTGGCTATTACAAATAAAGCTGCTACAAAAACGGCTGAGCAAATATTCTTATTCTGTACTTGAGCCTCTTTTGGATATATGCCTAGGAGTGGTATAGCTGGATCTTGAGTAAGTGCTATTCCTAATTGTCTGAGAAAACACCAGATTGATTTCCAGAGTGGTTGTACAAGTTTATTTTTCTGCCAGCAGTGGAGGAGGGTTCCCCTTTCTCCACAACCTCTCCAGCATGTGCTGTCACTTGAGCTTTTAATCTTAGCCATTCTGATGGGCGTAAGGTGAAATCTCAGGGTCATTTTGATTTGCATATCTCTTCAACATAGTTCTTGATGTCCTTGCTAGAGCAATAAGACAATTGAAGGAGATCAAGGGATACAAATCAGAAAGAAAGAAGTCAAATTATCACTATTTGCAGATGATATGATAGTGTACTTAAGTGACCCCAAAAATTCTACCAGAGAATTCCTACAGTTGATAAACATCTTCAGCAAAGTGGCTAGATACAAAATTAACTCAAAAAAATCAGTAGCCCTCCTGTATACAAAACACAAAAGGGCTGAGAAAGAAATTAGGGAAACAATACCCTTCACAATAGCCACAAATGACATAAAGTTCCTTGGTGTGACCCTAACCAAGCAAGTCAAAGACTTGTATAAAAAAAAAATTCCATTCTCTGAAGAAAAAGCTAGAATAAGATATCAGAAGATGGAAAGCTCTCCCATGCTCATGGCTTGGCAGGATTAACATAGTAAAAATAGCCACCTTACCAAAAGCAATCTACAGATTCAATGCAATGCCCATCAAATTACCAACACAATTCTTTACAGACCTTGAAAGAAAAATTTGCAACTTCATACGGAATAACAAGAAACCCAGAATTGCCAAAACAATCCTCTACAATAAAAGATCTTCTGGCGTTATCTCCATCCCTGATCTCAAGTTGTATTATAAAGCAACAGTAATAAAAACTGCATGGTACTGGCAATAGAAACAGAATGGTGGATCAATGGAACCGAACAGAGGACCCAGAAATAAATCCACACACTTATGGACACCTGATTTTTGACAAAGATGCCAAAACTATACAATGGAAAAAAGATAGCATCTTCAATGAATGGTGCTGGTCTAACTGGATATCTACATGTAGAAAAATGCAAATAGATCCATACTTATCACTCTCAACAAAACTTAATTCCAAGTGGATCAAAGACCTCAATATAAAACCAAATACACTAAACCTGTTAGAAGAAAGAGTAGGGAAAAGCCTGGAACTCATTGGCACAGGAGACAACTTCCTGAACAAGACACCAACAGCACAGGCTCTAAGAGCAACAATCAATAAATGGGGCCTCATGAAATTGAAAAGCTTCTGTAAAGCAAAGGACACTGTTGTCAGAACAAAACGACAGTCTACAGATTGGGAAAGGATCTTCACCAACCCTTTATCTGATAGAGGGCTAATATCCAGTATATAAAGAACTAAAGAAGTTAAAGAGCAACAAATTAAGTAATCCAATTAAAAATGGGAAACAGAACTAAACAGAGAATTCTCGATAGAGGAATATTGAATGGCAGAGAAACACTTAAGGAAATGCTCGAGGTCATTAGTCATCTGGGAAATGCATTGTTAGTAACTTTAATGACACATACTCCTCTCAAAAAAATGTGATGGATAAAAGGAGAGGTGAGGGTGTGGCTTTGAATCAGAAACAGTTGAATGGCTCATTTTGTTCACTGGACACTGCTGTGTGCAGAACCTCACCCTAAATTCTAAATAAATGAAAACCAGCAGGGTGAAGCCACTCTTCAAAAGTAATAGCACTGTGCCCAGATTTAATAAGAAAAGTGTAAAACACAGCCTTTCAACTCTAAAGAAGATGGCCTTTCATCCCCAGTTTTAATTCCCCATTTTCTTTCTGAGAGTTTGGAAAAATAATAAGAAACAAAATACCTATATTGCTTTCATAGAGACATTCCAAGTGTGCCCACAGGAATGGTTTCCTGGGAAATAGTCTCTTCATTTATAGGGTAAAAACCACAATACTGTGATTGCAATAACTAGGCAACCACTAGCAAGGTTTTCCTGCTATGTCACCTTTAGCAAAAAGTTGGAAGGAGAATATTCTTTCAGCACTCTTCTGTACAGGAAACACCTCTCATCCTTCTTCCTGGATTTTCTGCTCAAGTTGGCCAAAGTCCTATCACAGCTATGGCATTAAACTTCTTGTAAAAAACTATCCTTGTGATCATAGATCAGCAGTTCCTCCACTGTCCTAAGCAAGCCCCTACCACCAGGATGTCCTTCATTCTTTACTGCTATGCTCTCTGGGGTACTGTGCATACACACATCCTTAAGCGAGCACAGTTAAAGAAGGAAGTTAGGCCGCTCTTCCCTCTTTTGCTTCCCTGTCTGTCCTTTCACGTGCTGCCTCTTGCTTCCAATGCCAATAGAAAAGAAACTGTTAATTTGGTTATCGGAGTTCAGGTCCTGGATTGAACAAAGCTACTGGGAGTAACTGACTGTAGCTCCTCAGAGTGAGAGCCCACAAAGTCTTCCTGCCTCTGGGAAGCATCTCAGGCAGGGAAGTCTGAGGGCTTACGTCCTTCTCTCACGGCTAAGGCCAGCCTTGCTCTGTCTTTCTGTTTTCTCCTGTGCAAATCACTCCTTCCCTTCTCACCCGCCTGCTCATGATTGTAGAGCTTTCAGGCTCAAGAGCAGCAACGTAGAAAGCCTCACCTAGGCCTGGAGCTTCGGCAATATTCAAGCATAGTCTTAGAAAATGAGAAGATTGGACACTTACAAAGATTTACCAAAGTAGTGTCTTGATTTCTGTTTGGTATTTTTCTCCACTGTGTGATCCTTACCTCCCTCCCTCTAGAAAAAAAAAAAAAAAAAAGGTAATAGTTAGGCATCCCAGACACTGTCCTGTACACTGAGGAGGCAGGACCAATTTCCTTTCCCTCCATCCTACAATGACCAAACTATGACCACAACCATGATATCTTGATTGACACAACATCTATAGTTCTCAATTTTGAGTTTCCTACAGACCAGCAGAGAATACCAACTCCATAAATAAGAAACGCCAAGAAAGGAGGAACGCCTTGGGTAAATCAAGGCTTTTCCCCGCCTGTATGATCATGGCTGCTCAGTGTTCGGTTGTCTCCAAAGAGAAGAAATGAAACCATGCTCAGAAAACAGTGTGCCAGTGGTTCTCAGCTTTCCTAAGCTGAGGCCCTTCAATGCAGTTCTGCCTGTTGTAGCGAGCCCCCCAACCATAAAAGAAGCTTTGTTGTCACTTCATAACTGCAATTTTGCTACTGCTATGAATTGTAATGTAAATATCTGTGTTTTCCAATGGTTTTAGGTGACCCCTGTAAAAAGCACTGTTAGACACCCCCTCCCAAAGAGGTCATGACCCACTGGTTGAAATATGGATCATTTTGTGACTGTATATGTGCAACTCTACATTAACAAAGAACTAGAGAACTTTAAAATATATGTATCATTTGTGATCCACTGCAATTTTATTAGGTATCATCATTTTGGCAAGTTACTTCTGGGATTAAAATTTTCCCACTCCCCTGTTTCTTGGAAATTTGTCCAGTTGTGAGAATCCTTATAGCTCCATCCTTAGGACATTAGGTTTCATTTACTTTAGAACTCTGCCAGGCTTTCCCATCTCCAAAAAGTAATCACAGATACTGCCATGTACAGTAAGATGATCTCAGGTTCCTCTTTGCTACCATAGAATTAGCAGCATGCATACCTTTACAAGAAAAATGTGTGTGTGCGTGTGCGTGTGCGTGTGCGTGTGCGTGTGTGTGTGTGTGTGCCTAATTCACAGTACAGAAGCTTACCTACTAATTCATCTCTGCTCTGGTCGCCTGATTTTCAAAATCCTACCTTTACACTAGAACTGTAGTACTGAAACTGCAGTGTGTTCAGATCAAACAAAAAGTGACAAAATACAATAGGATTTAGCATGCGTCTTTTTCAGGGCCAATAGACAAGGGAGCTCTGAGGGGTTAGCGGAGAGATCTAATTAACACTTCAGAGCACAGTGACCCCCTGATGTGATGAAAAAAAGGATTCTAGCTCAAAACAAAACAAAACCAAAAGCCTACTATGGACGTTAATAGCAACAGTTAAAACGAACCATTAGCAACAGCCTACACCCAAAGTACAATCAGACTGTAGCAATGGAGCAGATAGATGATGGCAACCACATTAAACAGGCTGGAGGGACCCCGGAGCTTCAGTCAGCAGAGTGAAATCAAATGAAGCTGGCTCCCATAGGGAGACTGTCTGCCAAGTTCCCAGGAACAGGCGCCACTGGGGAGCTCTGGGATGAGCAGAGGAGGGAAGTGCTGACAGGCCCGTGAGGCCTGGGCATGCAGGCAGACACTGTTTTAATGCACAGAGCATGTGCTCCAGTTGTTCATGGCTGTCATTTGACTAAAGGATCTAAAAAGCAATTTGCATACACTGGAGTCTTAAAACATGTTTTTCAGCAGACATCTGCGTCTACAGACAAAGTCATAACGTGAACTCCACAGGAGTCCCATGGGCTATGTACATCACAGCATCTTTTCAGCAGCTGTAGAGCTTAGTGGCTTCCGGCAGACAGGGGCACCCTGAATGTGGAGACCTTGACCAAGTCCCCTGACCCCGAGGCAAGCTGACTCTTGAATCTGTTTTATGGTAGTGACAGGATTACCTTACTTGCTTTCATTCTGGAGCTTCATCGTTCACCCATTCGCCCACTACGTACCAGCCACGGTTGGAGGGAACTAGGCAGAGCATAGGCTGCTATAGTGAACAAATAGCCCTGCCCTATAGAACTTACACACTGCTGTGACAGGGAGGAGAGAAGATCCAACAACAGAAGCAAAACGCAGAGTGCTTTGGAAAACATGATGACTGTGGGGAAGAACACTCAATGACATGGTGGCAAAAAAAAAAAAAAAAAAAAAAAAAGATTGAAAAACATTTTATTGATTCATGCTCATAGGACGGAAAATGTTTAAAGACTCCAATCTGATGTGCTCCCAGAACAAACTCAGAATGAATCAGATGAATGGCCATGAGTGAGTACAATGTATTATACAAGATTACACAAAATGTCCTGCTCAGATCTTGGTTTTTCGTTAGGGGAGCAGTGAGAGGCATTTTTATTTGAAGGAAGAGCACAGAATCTAAGCTTAGTGCTTTGAGATTCTAGTCTCTAGTCTCAGTAAGGCATTTTGTTACTTTTTTACAAGAGTAATTATTTTGTTTGTTGATTGTTGTAATGAACCCCGGAACATCTGAGAAATGAGACATATGATATGAAAACCAAAAACTAAGTTAGAAAGGGGAAAGATTCTATCAGCACTACTGCTCATGAGAAAAAGGGCTCTTAAAGGAGACTTGGAGAGTAAGAAAGAAGTCATTTGTCAAGTGAAAGGTTAGAAGCAAATGAGAAGAGAGGGCACAGGGGGTCAGAACATGAGGAATGGGTGATGACTAGAACAGAAAAAGTCATTTCTTTGGCTGGCACCAAAACATCGAAGAGACAGACAGCATTCTGGTGAAATACAGACTGCAAACCAGAGTCAGGAGCCAGATCAACCTGAGAACTCAGGGTCTAACGCCGGATCAACCTGAGAACTCAGGGTCTAACAGTCCAAGGGCAAGGTGGCCCTGTTACCCCAGCTATACAGGAAGATTCTCAGAGCTGAAAACAACACAGAGGAGCCAAAGCTAACACCCACTCAGTTCTAAGAATGCTGTGCTCTGATGTCCTGTGTGTATCAGCTTTTCCTAATGACTTTTAGTGTATTTGTAATCAAAAAGAAAGCATAAGTAAACATATATGTTGTTTATCTATTTAACACATATAGTATTTGAATTCAGAAGTAAACAAGAAAAGCTACAACTAAGAACCTAAATGAAGTCATCACCCCAAGGTCATGCTCACCTTTCCCTATTAGAAACTACATATCAGGCTGTGTCCACAGAGAACATCAGCCAATTGCTAGGGGAGTTCCTGTACTACAGAAGATGTGGGATGCAGAAACAATATCTCAAAAGGAGAATTAAAATCAATGGTGGGACTGAGGCCCAAAGAGGGTTTTTACCCAGACATCAGTATACTAGGTAAACAAAGTTAGTGGCTGACAAGGAATTATATTTTTAAAAGAGTAATTTTTCATACTGAGAGCAAGGCCAGGTATGAAGAGACGAAAGACAGTCTACCCTATTATTATGGAAGCACCTAGACATCTCCATTCATAGAGCGCCCACACTACTTTGAGGCACATTTGTTGGGTCCTAGGCTCAGCCGAAATTGATAGAATTGCCTCTTCAAAGCCATTGGCTTTAAATCATACCTACTAATCAGGATTTTAACCTGCTGCATGCGAGTTCCTATGAATACACATGTAACATAAACCTAAGTGACATTTATAATCTCTATTTAATGTTTTCCAAAAAAATGGTAATCTGCTGGCTAGGGTTAGATCTGTGGTGGAGCACTTGCTTAGATGTATGGCCCTCAGTCTCTAGCTCCACAAAAATAAATAAATACTACTTTTGAAGCCAATGAAAATTCTAACATGAGTGGGGAAGGGGTCCCACCTTTGGCAAAGGTAGTTTGGGCAGGTGAATGGATACTGGGGGAAAAAGAGTCACTCTCCTCTCAGAGCCTAGGAGTTGGTAGGTTGCTCACGACCCAGAAAATGTCCCCAGCCATACACATACAGGCAACAATAACTGGACTTGGGTGGTAATTTTTTAAAGACATATTTTTTCTGGATATGAGTGCTCTATCTGTATGCTGCACCTATCATTCAGTGCTCCACCTGCATGACAGAGGAGGGTATCAGATCCCAGGGTAGATGGTTGTGAGCCACCATGTGGTTGCTGGGAATTGAACTCAGGACTGGAAAAGCGCAGTGCTCTTAACTGCTGAGCCGTCCCTCCAGCCCTTAGATGGTTATTAATAACAAAAGGAAAAGAGAGGCCATGAAGCCACAAGAGAGATGGGGGAGGGGCACCAGGGAAAGTGTGAAGGAGTCATAATGAATGAATATAATCGAAGTATA
Source organism: Meriones unguiculatus (assembly GCF_030254825.1). Taxonomy (NCBI): domain Eukaryota; kingdom Metazoa; phylum Chordata; class Mammalia; order Rodentia; family Muridae; genus Meriones; species Meriones unguiculatus. The sequence goes on from NC_083354.1 coordinate 85,656,928, forward strand.
CAAACGTACAGAATTTATAGAATAAAATTTAAAAAAACATTATTTTAAAATGCTTCCCAGGATAAAGTTTCCAAACTTGGTGTCTGATAATGCCAGAACTCATCAAGGGCTCTCTGAACATGGTTGAACTCTTCCAACTATGAATTAGTGTCCTGGGTACACCTCACACTGAGATCATACGGAATCGCCTAGTTAACACAGCCCACGTCTGCAAGTGTTGGTTAAATAGTACCATCCCCTTCTGTAAGCACTCCTTGGAGCACACACTTAAATGACATTCCGTGACTGGGTTATCTGAAAGCGTGTGAACAGCTTTGGCAAAGTGAGAAAAGCCAGGAGACCCAGAGCAAACCCAGAGCTCTGAGGCCCCGCTACCAAAGGTCCACCCACCGCTCACTAGTCATTTACTTTTGGCCAAGGCTGGTCTTGAACTTGGGAACAATTTGAATGAATAGCTGAGACTATAACATAAACCACCACGCTTGGCTTGTTGTTTTTTTAATCTTAATTTTCCTAATTGGCATTTAGAATCTAACTTGCTTTCTCAGCTTGACATTCACGTGTAGAAGCACAGCTCCCCGCGACTTCCGCACATGTGGCTTTCTGTGAATTGTGCTGTACGCGTAGAGAGTCTGCTGGGCTTGCCGGGAGGAGAGACGAGCAGAGGTGATAAACGGCCTAGGTCGGGGCTCTACCCAAGCCGGTGTTTCTGTTGTAACTCGACACTAATGCACAATGGAAGTGGAATCACACTGTTTTGTCTGTCTTAGGAGACTTTTTGTGAGTCAAGGAAAGATAGGAAGTGCAGACTACATCAGTGTTTTCCGAGAAGACATATCAGCGTGGGGAAAGGATCCAGTTGGTGGTTTGGGTTTTTCTTCTTCTTCTTCTTCTTCTTCTTCTTCTTCTTCTTCTTCTTCTTCTTCTTCTTCTTCTTCTTCTTCTTCTTCTTCTTCTTCTTCTTCTTTTCCCCCTGTGTAGTCCAGCCTGTTATAAAACCACAGGCTCTCTTGCATCAGCCTCCTGAATGCTGAGGTGACAGTCTTGTTCACTATGCTCGACTTTACGGCTCAATTCGTAGAACAAATAGAAAGGTTCTCCTCATGCATTCTTACCCATTTGAACATACGAACGACGAGATGGACATGAGGAGATGGACACATGTCCATCGTGTCCCTGCCTGTCACCCCAGCACATGGGGAAGGGGGGAGCTCAGGTAGGAGGCTGCTGAGTTTAAGGCTCACCAGGACCGCAAAGCAAGACCCAGTTTCAGGAGCACAAAATACGGATTCATTGATCAAATGTCCAAATGAGATGTGGGTGAGAAGCTGGGGGCTGCTTTCTTGCAGCTGTGGCTGGGAGCCTAAGTTAAGGCTTTCCAGGCTTTCCTTTCTTCCTCAACCAGGCTGCCTGCCTCGCTTGCTTACCGCAGATGCTGGGACCCTGAACAAAGAACAGGCAAGCCGGAGTTCTGTGAACGTTTGAGGACCTGGAAACTGAGCAGTACGGGCTTTTGAGGAGAAGGGGGAAGGGGGTCGCTCATCTTCCTCCCTTCCTAACGAAATCCCTTCCCATTAAATTAAAACCAGAAACGGTAGGGCTTACATTTTAAAACATCAAACCATTGTCTTCGGTTTCTGTGAAATAGGATATCACTTTCAAACGCTCCAGGAACATCACCAGCTGGTTCGGCTCCTTCAGGCTCAGAGGGTTTGCGGCAACGGTTGGCTCCCATCCCAGCACGGAAAAATGACAAAAGCCCATTCCGAAGGTGGGTTGCCGCTATGATGTATGGTCTCTGGAGAGCTGCAGGGAGAGAACAGAAAACGGCCTGTGGGATTCCCCGAGCAGGATGGGTCTGGAGGGCAGACCTGAAGCTCTCCCTACCCCCTATTTACCAAGGCACGGCTGGGAGGAGGAGCGGTCTGGATCTCAGGAAACCGGGGTGACAAGCCCGAGGCAGGCTTAGGCAAGGGCTCCCTGGGCCCCTCTGTGTGCAGGAAGGACACGCCAGGCGGCTTCTTCTCGTGGGGCCCTGGAAGACAATCTCTGGAAACGACAGAAGGAAAAAGAGCACAACTTTTGCTTCTCCAGAATAAGGAAGGAGCTGATCGCTCTGTTTAATCATAGTCCTAAGCCTCTCTTTCCCTCCCCCCAAACAGGGAAAGCTAGAGCTTAGCCGTCGCTGTTTTTCTTCCTCCTAGGTCTGCCTACTGCCTTGAACCGCGGTGGCTGTCTAGACTTAGGCATGTTATTTTCCGTGGCTTTCTCCTGAACTTTACGCTCAGAGCATCCACACACGGTCATCCAGAGACAAGAAAGTAGGGGGGAAAGGTTGTCTCTGATCGTCTTATCTCTTGAGGGCTGTATCAGTCCATCTTCCGCATAGGCCTCCTTTGTGGTCAGACTCCACAAAACCCTCATAAAATGCGTCGGTGAGAACGGGAAAAGGAAAAGTCATTAAAACTATCCCGAGACAAAGAAACGTTCCAGAACTTGACAAGGCACGCTCCCCTCTCAGATTCCTTTTCCGCTAGGCTCCATTCTTCATCTCTTTAGTTTTTACGAGGATCCAGCTTAGTCAGGGAGAATCCACACAGGTCATCCCTCTTGTCTTCCACCACCAGTATCTGAGCACCCCGGCATGCCATTGGCAAAAACCGTAAGCTGATTTAGCCAGAAACCCCCACTCCTGGATTTCCTCCTAGTAACTCCTGTCAGGTACACCCACCTAGCCCCTCGGCTGTGACTTCCCACTTGCACTGGACACAGAATTGAGAGCAGCTAACAGAGATCTCTTCACCTGTAAATATGGTCCTAAATGAAAAACTATACCGACCGCCCTACTCTCCAGACATGGTTTCCCTTTCACAAGCTTACTCCTTCCTTAAGAATGGTGCCTGGGAGACTAAACTACCTGATCGATGGACAAGGCCATTTGCTTATTCAAAGAATGGAAGGAACCTTGTCAAGAATGGAGGGATTCCAGACATCTGACACAGAAAAGGTTTTTCAAACTAAGAACGCTAATTAACATTTGGCCATCTAGTAAGAAGCAATCACAAGATCCCAGGCACTGAATTTAACATAGGGGCTGTGGATAGGAGTACATGATAGTGACCCTCAGAACCAGGAGCCTCCCAAGTTCTCTGACAGGACTTCAGTGCCCCCAGCCTTGCATTCTCTCTCTCTCTCTCTCTCTCTCTCTCTCTCTCTCTCTCTCTCTCTCTCTCTTCCCCATCTCTGGAGCTTGAAATACAGTGCCAACCAATCAACAGAAACACAGGGCGCCCAGATGCTCCTGCCCTTGGAAATCATCTTCCAGAGTTTTTGCCTCACAGATTGTGGGCACTGACCTTTCCAAATGTTCGCTGCTCCCTCCCCCTGGTAATGTTTTCCAGACAAGTGATGAATTGCATTTGCAAACTAAGTTCAGAACAGACAAAAGCAAAGGGAAGAAGCTCGATTCCACAACACATTCATGAAATAGGAAATTTTAATGGAAGAGAATAAGTTCTTTCTCACCATCAGAAACCCAAGCTGTTGGATTAAAATCTATCGCCTTCAACTGGTGTAACTCTACTGCTAAAATCCCATCTTTTTAAAAACCAAACATACAATCTTCAAACTCAAAAAAGACCTATATTAACTGTTTACAGAGAGCTGAAGAGAAGACAGTTGGGGAAATAAGTTCTAAAACAAGACATCAGGTCCACCCAAATGACATTCCCAATATTAAAACTAAACTGCTGGGAGCCTGCTCCATGGTAGGCAGTGTTCATTTAATCCTCACCACAGCTTACTTGATAGCTCTTAATACTAACTACGCATCACAGATCAGGGATGTGAGTTCAGAGAACCACAGAGGTAGCTAGAAATTTTACAGTCAGGTTCCTGCCCAGACAGGTTAATTGACTGCTCGTTACTATATTATACTGAAATCCAATGAAGCCTGAAAATATGAAACTAAAAATCCTGGCAGTAATCTCTGCAAGGGAAAAGTACATGAGTCTGGGCTGAAGGTCAAAAGATGTGACAAGATCAAAGGTTCTTATTTTGAAAAAAAAAAATGAAGTTCTAAGTTCTGACTGCCCCCTCATCACTCGCCTTCCCATCTGGTCACTAAATAGCAGATCAGAGAAAATACACAAACAGAGTGTATCTGAGTTCACTAACACATTAGCAACACCTGTCTGGTTTGTTTTATTTGGGGAGGGGGGCAGGTGGCATGCTTGTGCGTGTGCACAAATGTGTGTGCATTTCTGTGTGTGGACGCACATATATGTCAGAACTCATGTTCGTGAGCATGTGTATAGGGACCAGAAGACAACGCTGGCACCATCCGCCTGCTTTTGAGACGGGTCTCTCACGGGCCTGTCTATATCAAGTAGACTAGGCCATCTGGCCAGTGGGCAGCAGGAATCTACTGTCAACCCCTCCCCAGGGAGTACAAGACAGCAGCGCCATGCCCACCTTCCCGTCGCAGGTCCTGATGTCGGCGCAGCAAACACGTTACTGCCCGAACCGTCTTCCCAGTCCAGCAATGTTCACCTTATCATCTGAATATTGTGATAGATAATGTGATGGGGAAAGCTGCTCCCAAGGAGTGTGAACTAGTGGGTGACTATCAAATCAGAAGTGGCCCGTGACTCTCATTGTGTGTGTGTGTGTGTGTGTGTCTGTGTGTGTTTCTAGCTGTGATTAAGATAAAGCACACTTTGCAAAGACAGACCCCAAAGTCTGTAGATACTGCAAATAGAGAATTCATATTTTGGAACAATTTTTTAACAGGTCAGAATAATCCTTTCAAACTCAGCTATAAAATTTAACAGGACAATTTTTTTAAAGCATTCAAGCTTTTGAAAGGCAACTGAAAACATACAGCATTAAAAACAAATGGCTTCATCATTCTGGGGTCTTAATTTAGTGATCAAGGGCTTGCCTAGGATACTCAAGGACATGGGTACAAAAAAAAAAGATTTACATCAAAAAAACATCATATGAAAAATACCTAATTTTCCTGAATAAAAAGAAATGTAGTTTTCATTTCCTGTGTGTTCAGTCTGTGTGCCCAGTGCAGGATTTACTGTGATCCAGAACATGCTTGAGGTATATGTTGTGTATACAGAGGAGTCAAGGAATTCTGGATGATATGAAGGAAAGTAGATAGCAAGGGGCAGGAGTAGTATGTGAAGTCTTCACTCAACAAGAGTATAAAGGTTTACTTTCCTGTCCCCAATATGAAAGCGCTTTATTACATAACCCATGACAGCACGATGGATCTACCCAATCCTTTAGGGCAGAATCCTGGGTTTAAAACAAAACACAAATAACAAAGCTCTTTTTAAAGGGATACTTGTGGAAATGGCCCAAAAGGACAATTTTTGTTTAGTGAACAGTCTTTTTTAAAAAACTGATTTACAAATATCATTTTGTCCTCTATGCTCCGACCCCCTAGCACTAATTATAAAACACAAATTCCAGTTTTAGAGCACTTCTACACACACATGCTCATTTACTCCATTGAGGAAAATAATATTCTTAGGGCAAAATATTGATAGGCAGCTGAGAGAAAAAATGGCCTTCATGATGCAGACAAGGATTTAAATAATCTCATTGCATAAAAGAAATCCTACCAGTTATTTATTTACAAGGTCAGAAACCCAACTGAACAAATAGAAACTAGCCCTTCACAGAATAAGGAACACTGGTGTGTGTGTATATATATATATATGTATATATATATATGTGTGTGTGTGTGTGTGTATATATGTATATATGTATAGGCATATAATTATTATCATCATTTACTATGATTTATTCAATTTATGTACCGGCTGTGACCCCCTCCCTCTTCTCCCCCTATACCCCTCCCCTAGTCCACTGATAGGGGAGGACCTCCTCCCCTTCCATTTGACCCTAGCCTATCAGGTCTCATTAGGACTGGCTGCTTTGTCTTCCTCTGTGGACTGGCAAGACTGCACCCCCTCCAGGGGGAGGTGATCAGAGAGCCTGCCACTGAGTTCATGCCAGAGAGAATCCCTGCTGCCCTTACTAGGGACCCCACTTGGAGACTGAGTCTATGAACCAGGGTTTTAGGTCCTCTCCATACATTGTCGTTGGTTGGGGTATCAGTCTCTTCAGGGCCCCCAAGGCTCAGTTTTTATGGCTCTGTTGGTCTCCTTTTGGAACTCCTGTCCTCTCCAGATCTTTCTATCTTCCCCTTCTTTCATAAGATTTCTTGCACACTGCCCAAAGTTTGGCTATGAGTCTCAGCCTCTGTTTCGCTACCTCGATCACTAGACTCTTTCAGAGACCCTCTGTGGTAGGCTCCTGTCCTGTCCCCTGGCTTCTCCTGCTTCCAGTGTCTATCACATTTGTCCTTCTGAATGAGGATTGAGCATCTTCCCTAGGGTCTTCCTTGTTTAGCCTCTTTAGGAGTATAGATTTTATTATGTTCACGCTATATTATATGTCTAATGTCCACTTATGAGTGAGTATATACTATGTGTGTCTTTCTGCTTCTGGGTTACCCAATCTTTTCTAGTTCCCACCATTTACCTGCAAATTTCATGATTTCCTTGTTTCTAATAGCTGAGTAGTAGTCCATTGTGTAAATGTACCACAATTTCTGGTACAATTCCTCCACTGAGGGACATCTGGGTTGTTTCCAGCTTCTGGCTATTACAAATAGAACTGATGTGACCATGGTTGAGCAAATGTCCTTGTTGTGTACTTGTTGTTGTCCTTGTTGTGTACATATATATACATATATATATATATATATATATATATATATATATATATATATTGGATATATTCCTACGAGTGGTATAGCTGGATCTTGAGGTAGCACTATTCCCAGTTTTCTGAGAAAGTGCCAGATTGTACAAAGTAGTTGTACAAGTTTATGCTCCCACTAGCAATGGAGGAGGGTTCCCCTTTCTCCCCATCCTCTCTAGCATGTGTTGTCACTTGAGTTTTTGATCCTAGCCATTCTGGTAGGTGTAAGGTGAAATCTCAGGGTTGTTTTGATTTGCATTTCCCTGAAAACTAAGGACATTGAGCATTTTTTTTACGTGTTTCTCTGCAATTTGTTATTCCTCTATTGAAAATTCTTACTGATTAGCTTCATTCATAATAAGAAAAATACAAGCTGAAAAACTAAGGCTACAAAATAAATAAATTATAATTAATAAAAATAAATAAATATTTTTTTAAAAACTAAGGCTAATCATCATTTTCCATGGATTAGGTGGGCAAATATATGAAAGCTTCCAGATAGTCAATGTTATTAAGGTGTGGAAAATACAACCTGGGATCATAATTATTGTGATGTAATAATAATTAGTAACATCCTATAGACATGCTTGCAGAGGCTCACAAAACAGCAGATAGAACATTATTCATTGGGGCATAATTATTAGAGGAAATAGCTAAATCCAAAATAAATAACGTAAGTAGGAGAATATAGAATTATGCAATAATTTTTGAAGCAGACCCCAAACCCAGAATAGTCATAGACTATTGAAGAAGGATCAGTTCCCAGGACTGACACTCCTTGACCTCAAATCTCATTATAAATTCCAGGAATCAAGACACTGTGGTTTTGGCAAAAGATTACACAAATAAATCAATTCTGCAGAATAGGGAGAGCAGAAATAGACTTACATAAATAAAATCAGCTCGTCTCTGACAACGGAGCAGACACAGTGAAGCAGAGAGCCGGCAGTTGCTTCAACAATGCTGCTGAAACAGCTGAGCAGGCATGTAAACTATGAATCTAGACAAAGGCCTTCCTTAAACCAATCACAAAATTAACTCGAAATGGAGGTTTGTTTAACTTCATTTGTTTTGTTTGTATGTGCATATGCCTGACTTTCACATGTATGAAAGTCAGAGAACATTCAGCAGTCAGTTATCTCCTGATACTGCAGGGGATCTGCAGGTGAAACTTAGGTCATTCAGGCCTGGGCACAAGGACTTCTCTTTATTGAGCAATCTCCAAAAATGGGTATTATAGAGCAAAATGTAAGATGTAGAATTCCTAGGAAATAACATATTAAAGCATCTAATTGAAGTCGGATACGATGACTGCTTTCCAGAGACAGATCCAGAGGCTCAGTCCACAGAAGAGATATCCAGCTGGACCTCATTAAAATTAAAAATGTATGCTTCATGAAAGACATGTCAAGTGTATGAGAGGATCAAAAGGAGGTGAAAATATTTACAAAAGGCATAGCTAATAAAGGAGTGTTCTCTAAAGAACTCTTAAATAGCAACAACAACGAGAAGAAAAAAAAAGACAATTAAAAGCTGAGCACGACCTTAAGAGACACTTCACTAAAGAAGTTGTGCAGAAATGAGCGAACAAAAAGACACTCCTTATGTGTCATAGGAACCAGAAAGCTAAGACAATGAGATCCACGACATGACATCAAATGCTGACAGGGACATGGAGCCATGGGAACTCACTCCTTCCTGTGGAGAGTATGCAGCAGTACAGGCACTTAGAAAGATGCTTGGTCAGTTCTTACAACACTAAACATATTCTTCCCTTACAGTCTCAGAAATGGCGTTCTTCTGGTCTTTGTCCAAATGTGTTGAAAACCTGTCCACACAAAATCTTGCACAAAAATGCTTACCCCAAAACGAATAATCATGAATAACTCATTCATAATTTCCAAAACTTGAAAGCTAACCAAGATCTCCGTTGGTTAACAAAAGGAGAGGGCGTAAATAACGAGAGGAGCACCCAGATAATGAAAGATTATTCTGAAGCAAAAAGAAATGAGCTGTAGAATCATGAGAAGACACAAGGGATGGTCATAAGAACGTTACTAAGGAAGAAAACCCAACCTGAAAAGGCTGCATGTTATATAATTGCAGCTATGAGTCGTTCTAAAAAGGGCAAAACTATGGAGATCATAAAAGGATCAGTTGTTGCCAGGGTTGAGGGTTGAACACGGAGGATTTCTAGAGAAAAACATTCTATATGATACTTCAACGATGGACACATGCTATGTGTGTTTGCCAGCCCTCAGGAGGGGTACACCATGAAGGTAACCATAGTTATCTCATAGTTCCACTGAGGCAAAAGGCTACTATTCTGAAGCCAGATGTTGACAATAGGTAAGTTGCTTCAAAAAAATAGTTTTTCAAAAAAAATAAGGCAGGCATAATGGTACACATCTGTAGTGTCAGCACTCAGGAGGCAGAAACAAGAGTGTCAGAAGACGAGAGTCCAACCAATGACACGTAGTTAGATCCTGCCTCAAAAAGCAGGGACAAGGCCGGTAGTTAATTGTATATGTTGGTTTGAGGAGACCAAGGGGTGCTCTGATATTTGACCAAACACTGTTCTGCTTCTGTCCGTGAGAATATTCCTGGGTGAGATTAACATCTGAGTTTGGGCTGTTCTCATCTACTTGTGGGATCTCTCCTACCCGAATGCGTAAGCAGGAATATTGGGTCTTCTCTGACCCCAGACTGACATGCCAGCTCCTCCCTGGTGCCAAACCTACCTTAGTTCTCTGGCCCACCATTTACAGATGGGAGGACTTCTCGCCTTCAATAATTGCATAAGCCAGTTCCTTAAACACACACACACACAACAGTGGTATTGATTTAAAAAAAAAAAAAAAACTAGGTCTTTTTTTATGTCTTTACAAGATATTTTGTTAAGTAAAAACTCCTTAAAGTAAAGAGTCCTCATAGATGCTTTTATAAAGTCAAAGAAATGCAGAGTCTTTCACCAGGTAACTAAGCAATAAAGGACAGTAGGAACTTCTTCTGTGGACACTGGGAATCAGAACTCAGGTTTTTATGTTTGTGTAGCAAGCGCTGTCACCGCTCTAGCCAATCTCCCCGAGCAGTGTTATTTCTCTATCAACATGTGTTTCCTACACAGATAAGTATAATTGGAATAGAAATAAAAACACCTTGGCTAAAACACCGTGGTGAAGGAACACTTAAAAAATAGATCATTTAAGGAATATTTTTCAGAGTCTGATCATGAACAAGGTATAGCTAGCCATGTTTTGGTATCGTGAATAATATGCCTTTCATGATGGTTTTATGGTTCATCCCGGGTTTAAAGGATATCAGTAATGAGTGACCTTGAGCACAGCCTATGCCTTCTTCCCAATCATCTACCCACCTACCCACTCTTCCCTAGAGCTCTTCCTATCCTGGCTTACCTTCCTCTCTCTCTCTCTCTCTCTCTCTCTCTCTCTCTCTCTCTCTCTCTCTCTCTCTTTCTCTTTCTCTTTCTCCAGGAAGTAGATGGGAGTAGGGATGAGGCCCTAGAGCAAAGCTTCAGACTGCACCATAAGCCTCACCTTTCTCTGGTGCAAAGTTGACATGAGTTCCCAACGTACCATTTGCATTTGTAAATGAGTATAAACAAAAGACCATAGTCTGAGCTAGATTTCTCTGAAGACCACTTCCTTTTGAAAATGGCCTTCCAAAGACCCATTTCCCCGAAGACTTGGCCTGAAGTGTTACTGAAAAGGGGAGGAACCTTCAGCAGGTAGGGCCTAAGAAAGAAGCTAAAGCACAGGGGAAGTGCCCCTGAAGAAAATATTGAGACTTGAACTCCCCTTTTTTCTCATAATTTCTTGACTACCAGAAAATACACACTGTTTTCTCTTATCTGCGTGTTCCTCCATGATATGTGTCACTATAGGCTTTCTAAAAGAAACAACTATTTGTTGTTTCTAAAAAAAAGCTCTAAAATGTTGAAACTAAAAAAAAAAAAAAAAATTCTCATAGTTTTTTAAAATTGACGATCCAGGTATATTGTCATAACGATGGAAAAACAGCATAGGCAAAAATTACACTTGGGACATCTTTGGCCTTAGTACCTACTCTAAACTGTTCAGAGTGATTCATCATTATATGTTGTCATGATTAGCAGAGGTTTGGATCTTTACAGAAAAGGTGGAAATACACATAGAACACGCATTTGGTCCTCTATTGTTTCAAGAGAGAGAAGCTGCTGGATTTTCTTGGAGGGAGAAAAGTGAAGCACTGTATTTAATCGTTTCTGTGTTAGCTGCTTTCCTCAAAGCTGTGATGAAATGCAGAACACAAGCAGCTTAAAAGGAGGGCTGATTTATTTGGGCTCACGGTTTGGTGGGGGGGTTCCACCACATTAAAGGAGGCGTGACAACAGGACCAGTTCCTCTGTACAGCAAGAGTATAGCTAGGCTCCTTCCGTGGCACCAATCAGGAAGTAGACAGCTCAGCAGAACAGGCTTCAGGCAATTACCCATAAGACCTGCTTGCCCTAACAACTTACTTCCTTCTTCTAGGCTCTACACAACCCCCAAACCAGTGCCGCCAGCTCCAGCCCGAGCGCACAAACACACAAGACTGTGGTGGACATTTCACATTCAAACCATAACAGTCTCATCACAGGATACACACGGTCTGAGAGTCGACTGCTAACCATCCCTAGCCTGATGGCTGTCAATTTGTTTCTTCACCTGCAGAGTAAAGAAATAACGACTCCCATCTCTTGGGGTGACGCTAGAACTAAGAAAACATATAGAAAGGCACCACATACTTTACTAATTACTTCCTCTTTTTTAGAGAATTCTACTTCCTGTCTTCATGGGGAAGTGGCAATACTTGAAGGCTCTGTGCATACAGGAAGTCGGTGATTCTTCAGTTCAAACTAGACTTACAAGCAGGCACCTCGCGCTGTCTTATTACATCAGCTGGACTGCAATGCTGGTGCTTTCTTTTAATGTTCCCCAGAAGCTAGCAGGAAAGATGATCCCCCTGTGCCAACAGAAGAGGGAAGAGAGGCTCTGACGCTGGCCAAATTTTAGCATCGACAGATCAATTAAGCAGGCTACAGAAGGTGTGTGACTTCCAATCTTCAGAAAATTCCTGCTTGTCTTTTCTTTTTAAAGTAAACTAGATCCTCAGTCTCCAGTTTCTAGAAAATGTTAGAACAAAGGCCACCCGGAGCAGCACCAGGCGGTGCCCACGCAGAGCCCCAGCCTACCCGTGCTTTGACTAATTTTAATGTTCTCGGTCACTTTAGGGTATGTACTTTAACTCTCCCCTAGCTAATGCTAACGTTGAAGACCAGCCAGGTTGATCTGTCCCAGGTCACAGAGCCCATATGGCAGGCGGGGAACTAACAGAATCCATGTGTTTCATTACCAGACTAAACTGTTCTCCCGAGACCTGACCCACTGCAGCCCGGGGCAGAAAGTTGAGGAGGCAGTGTTTGAAGTCAGGAAGGAAGCTCCCTCATTTATCCCTCTTCTCAACCCTATCTTTAATGCAAGGCTTTCATTCCAGCTCTGCTCAGGTCTCTAATCCTTGATTCTTTAACTCTGATGAGAGCTTTATTTTTAGATGTTTTCCTGGAGTCTCCATTCTAGCCTTTCTCCTTTTATTTTTATCACTTTGTTGTAACAAATTCACATGTAAAAAGATCACAAAACTTGTGGGGTTTTTGCTTGTTTTTACTTTTTTTGTTTGGTTGTCTGGTTTGGTTTGGTTTGGTTTGGTTTGGTTTCTCAAAACAGGATGTAGCCCTGGCTATCCTGGAACTCACTCTGTAGAACAGGCTGGCCTCAAACTCACAGACCTGCCTACCTCTGCTTTCCAAGAGCTGGGATTAAAGGCATTCGCCGCCGCCACCCAGTTAGCTATCACAGTTTGTTTAAGGAAGACATTCAAACACTCAAATTTTCCCAAGCCCAAACTTTATATATCTCAGTGAATTTCTTCATAGTTAGAAGCTGTGCGGCTCCGGGGAGGCTTTCACATCCTCACTACCAATTACATTTCCTATTGTACACTTCCCTTTTCAAATGCATGTTTACTTGTATGTGGTTGGTTGGTCACTTGTCTGTGTGTGCACATGTGCATGTGTGATTGGACTTACAGAAGTCACAATCATACTCTGATTTTAACAGTGTTTCTCCTCCCTTGTACCAGGCAAAGCCTACGGTTCCTCAATATATCGCTTGCTTCCTCTCCTCTATAATCCTTTCCTCTTGTGATTATTTCAGCAAGGATGTGTCTCCTATCATGGCATCCCTTCTTAAAACATTCATTAAGTAACTTCTCCTTTGTGTAATGCCCCAACTCACATAACACAATGCAGTGTAGACAACCAGCACCTGATAAACTTATCCAAATGCTAGCTACATCAATACGGCATCTGGCAAGCGTTCCAGCAACATCAGCTGTGGCCACTCAATCTCCTTTGGGTGGATTAAAGACAAACTGTGAACTATGCACAGCCTAGGGGCTAAGGAGATGGCTCAGTTTGTAAAGTCCTTACCACACAGCCTGAGCACCTGAGTTCAGTCCCAGGTGAGCTCCAGGTTTAAGGAGAGACTCAGGCTCAGGGAAACATGATGGACAGAAACTGAGGAAGATACTTGACATGGACATCTGGCAGCCACGGTCATGTTCACAGGTAAGTATACCCATGTGCTCACATGTGTGCACACGCATGCACACACACAAACACACTTGTACCCGCTCATGATCGTGACTATTGTCAGCAAAAGTAAAACAGCTGTATTATCTGTGAAACTGGAAGAAGAGGGTTATTCCTCACACAGAGATGCACCAGGAAGCCGGTATCAGGGAGAGAAAGAATGGGAGGGAGAGGAAGAATCAAGGAGGACACTGCAATGGTTGGGGTAAAAGTTTGAAGGCTGAATTTGAGGGATGAGCAATTCCTGCCCTGAGGCCTATTCAAAAATAAATCAGAGAGATGAAACAGATTCTACATGTATACTGAAATAGTCTTAAACTTCTATTGCATGTTATAACAGAGTTAATGATACCAAGTCTGAGGATTTTTCTTTTGGATGCCTTTATTTACTGTCTGATTTACAAATGAATATTTGAGCAGCTCTGGAATCTGTTTGTATTGTTTTTAGCTTGTTTTGCCAATCATGGTTAACCAAGAGGAGTTTTTATTTATTATTAAAAAGAAATCAAAACAATTAAATGTGAAGTCCGCCGCCGCTCTCCAAAACCCAGCAGACCATTGCTAACGCACTGAAGTCAGGAAGCAATCATGAGCCCTTCTCTTTATAGAATGTCTTTCCTCCTCCTCGGGAAACTTCAAAGCCCTTTGCTGACGCTTGGGCTCTGCAGCTGCCAGGAAAGAAATGTGGCTCCACTTACCTCAAAGAGGTTCAGAGCACACGGGGGACCGGGTGGACCCACAGCAGGCACGACCCCCCCTCGTCCCCTCCTCGTGCCCATGCTGCCTCCCCTCCACCAGAGACCACCCCAGGGATCCGGGTGGAGGCTAGAAAATAGAAGAGGTGCAGGGGTGCCAAACGTTTCACATGCCCTCCCACCGAGTAAGCACCATCAGAGCAGGAGCAGCCAGATGTGGCGATGTGACTCTGTAATCCTATCAGTTGCCGGGATGGGACAGAAAGTAGGGCGGGCCTTAATGCAGCTGGGCACAGATAGGAGATGTGCCCTGGACTAATCCCAGCAAGGGCCTCACAAGAACATAAACAGAAAATGCAGAAACAAATGACGCGTGACCATGGAAGCTCCCTGAAAAGCGATAGAAAAGAGCAGGGTAGAAAATTAAGTCAGGAGTCCTGGTCTTGACTCTCTGGCTAGGATGTTCTAGCCACATGATTTCAGGTGGAGAGAAAGAGAGAGAGACAGACAGAAATACGAGACAGAGAGAACTATATGAACTCCTTGACCATGACCATGTCAGGTTTGAACTCTGTGCTTCATTCACATAACCTTGTTCCTCTCCAGGATGAAGGAATAAATAAATTATATTTATTCCATTCTATAGGTTAGAAAACAGATCCCACAGATTTGTGGGAGATCAAGTGGCAAGTTGTAGAGCTAAGATTTGTTTTCCTAAGTTTGAAACAACATGCTTGTTTTTATTATTATTATAACTTATTGCATTTCTGGTTCAGATACTCAGAATCTTTCAATCATTTGAGCTCTAAAATTCTAAGATGATCTCCATTCTAGATAGTTGTCATACTTCACTTTTAGTAGGAAAAAAGGTCCATATGTTCTATGAATCATGGCAGAGGCTAATAAAGGGTAAAAGCATAACAAGCTAGGTATCATAATAAAATCTTGATTAAAATAGGGGGTTTCTTCAAATATCTTTAACATTTCAACAAGTAGGAGGTAGAAAGGGACCTGTGACTATATTATTACCTGAAACTATTTTGCAACAGCTAGGACACTGTTGATTTACAAATCAACATAATTTTTTAAAGTCTGCAAAAATGTATTTTGAAGAAGCACAGTGTGTGACCAGGTGCTCCAATAATGTCACAAATGTTTGCGTGAGTATGTGTACAGTATGTACATGTATGTATGTTACATGCATTTAAAATAGATAGCAAAAAAACAGACTAAAAAGAAATAAATAATTAAATGAATAAAATAGCAAATGATAGGTATATAGATAGATGATAGATAGATAGATAGATAGATAGATAGATAGATAGATAGACAGACAGACACAGATGAATTTCCACCCAGCTTCTAGGTACAGCTTGTTTTTGATGTCCGCAGCACTTGGCAGGGTTCATATGCCTCTCATTCTTTGGTAGGTAGAGGGAGGAGATAATATTTCATGGATCTCAAGGTGGCTTTGAAGTTGCTCTGTGGCCAAGGATGACCCAGAATGCCTAATCATCCTGCAGCTGCCTCCTCCCAGGTACTAGGATTGTAGGTGCACTACCACGCCTTAGTTCATTTGTTCTTTAAACATGGTTCCTGCTTCTAGGCCTGGGCTCTGCACTCTGACTACTACTTCTAAGTCTGCATTGCTGGCTCTTCCTGTTGCTTCTGACGTCCACGTGATGGAGTGGGCCAGGTCAGCCTCCTATCTATATTATCTGGTTTATCTCTTTGGAAGTCATGGCTTTGCAAGACATTTATACACTAGGTCCCAAGATGTGTGACCCCAATTCACTCTTCCCTCTAAGCTCCTGGTTTATATAACCGTTTTCCTGGCATCACCTGTTGTAATCCAGCAGGCATTTCAAACTCAACATGTCTAGAAGATCATTCCCAACAAATCAAATCCTCTTTCATATCATTAGTTCATGTAAAACTCCAAAAGTCATTCTACTCCTTCTCCTATACCCTGATCTCTCCCACCCACCACACCCTTCTCACTTCTTCCAGACACACTGCTTCAAGCTTGCTCCTGCCTCGGGACTTTCTACTGTCTCTTTCTTCTCCCAAGACACGACTCCCCGAGATGCTCACAGAACCACCCCTTCAGATAACACAAGTCTTTTCACGTGGAACCTCTTCAAAAAGGATGTTGGCAAGAACTATCCAATTTCATTCTCTGGTCTCCAAGGTCACCTTAACGGCAGAGCTCTCTGCTCCTTCGTCACATGGAGTTGTTTTAATTGTTGCTTCATGGGCTGCTATTTGTTCATGTACAATGATAAACAAGTGGCTTTGTTTGTCCTCTGACATGTGTAATTCTGGGCCTCGTCCTCTGTAAGTGACCTTCTGGTGTCCTTGCCCATTCTCTGCCAATATGTTCCCATGCTTACCGAAGAGCTGGGGCACAGCAGATACTGGGATGTATGTAAACGTCTGTGATGCCTGGATATTCTTCTTCTAACTCTGCATTTATCTTTGATATCTGCCTGTGACCATCTTAAAGGTCACAGGGTATATGGTTTTTTATCTACTTAATTTTGTCCCTTCCGTACCAGCTACCACTACATTGTTAGTTAATTACTGTACTGCTACCTTTTAACCTAACCATTTAATTCTCCCAAACACAACCTTATCCACTCACAGTGGAAAGAGTCACGGCACCATGCTCCTCCTGAGAGTGCAGTCTGATTCAGCTGCAGGGAGAATGCTTTTCCTCATCTCTGTCTCCTCCCAGCCCTTGCCCATCTTTGCCCAGAACACACCCCAGTACAGAACAGCATCGCAGCACCATGTCACTTCCTGCCATGTGTTGTGAATCAGTTTGTGTCCAATGCTGTGTAAGTGACATGGTCATACATGAGGAAACAAGCATGACATCTCTCCGTGTCTAGAGGCAGAGTAGAAGTCATGTTCACAGTGTGGGCAGGACTGTGTGTCTGCATTTGGCCAGAGCCAATATACAGCAAGAGAATTAAAGCCAAACTGGCTTTGTCTAGAAATAGTCAATGAACCTTGCTCACAGATCTTTACTTAAAACAAATCGAAAATAGAAACTCAAAGATCATGCCAGACTCTTATTAAAATAACTAAAACTTTGAAAGGAGAATATTAGAAATTATTTTAGAAAGATGCTTGCAAGGCTTCCCTTCTAAGACACATTAAACAATGGGAAGAACGATGTTACTAGCAGAGGGACAGGCCATACCAGGAGATGGCTTGCACAACAACTGACAGCAACAGTACTTTTCCTGAGCTTTACAGAAGCTGCATCTACATAATTGCATAAAGCGGTTCAGAATTGACCTCACTCGTGAAAACGGGCAACAGATGGCATGAAGATGCTCTGCTGTAAGGAGAAGCATAACGGAAATCACTGGCAAGGACAGAGCCGTCAGCCCGGTTTGCAGGCTCCATGGACTCTCTGCCCCTTCATTAGCTGTCACGTTCGCTGCTTTGAAAGATGTGACCGGGACTGCATAAAGGCTCCTAAAAGTGTCCTTCCATGATTTATTTACCTAGACTTGACCAAAAAGTAAATTTAGAAAAAAAAAAAAAAACAGTTTTCATAGCCTTTGAATCTTCTTTATTCCTTGCCTCCTGCCTCCACTCTAGCCTGTTCTGACTGTGAATGTGTGGGTGCCCTCTGACAGCCATGTTCACCATGTTCAGCCTGATGCAGAGATACTTCTTGGTGACCTGGAATTCACCTGGAGCAGTCCAACTCTCAGCTCATGTTCATGAAGGAATGTTGAATGCAAACGTCTTTTAATTCATGTGTCATCAGGATAAGAACATGCACTGTTGGAGGAAGGCCAACAATGAAAACAGTGTTTTCCTACATCAAGTAGACAATGGACATTAAAATAATAAGGGAAACCATTGCTGTCTAAGAAAACAGATGCCTTTCTCCTAAAGCAGTGTCCAAGGCAACACAGACGGGTGATTTTTTTTTCCCCTGAGATCTGCTACATTTCCCTTCAGAGAAATCATAAAATGAACTTTGATCTTTCCGTAGCAAACAGATGAAAACAACCAGCACTGTTCCATAAAGCGACTCTTACCACGAACCCACTATGTACCAGGAATTTCCCTAAGCCCTGAAAACAGATAACCCGACTTTCCTTGGGAAGGAAAGGACACCCTACACCTCTGTGTCTATTGCAAAACCCTGCACACGAAGCAGACACACTGATCTTTGACTCTTGGCGGGACACACGCATCACTCATCCACGCAGTAACTTTCACTGCGCATGCCCACTGAGCCTCCCCTCCCCACTGCCTCAAGTCCATGCATACGACCCTCTAGCGGCCTGCGGCCCACATCTGCAGTCTGCCCTGCTCGTGACAGCACCCCAACTATCCCTGTCCTGGCCCCCAGAGACAAGTTCCAACAAAGAGCACAATAGCTTTTTTCAAATCACTTTCAAGACTTTTGTAAGAAAGTCTGTCCAGAGTCGGCTGCCCCCTAGATTCCTTGCTACAGTCCTTCGGAAGCTGTGCAACTCCATTCCTGCTAATTACTCCCCTCATTTGCACGCCCGCTTCTCTGGAAAGTCTGTACTCTTTGCCTACATTTTACCTAACCACAAGGGAAGAGACTAAAGGGTACTGGAGGGTAGGGAAGGAAGGCAGAAAGACAAATTGAATATACTGCAAGTTGGGTCCATAGGTAAGTGTCATACTCAACCAGTTTTGCTAGTTTCATGTAGTTCAATCTAAAAATAGAAGGCGGCTTGATATGTTTTTCTAAAGTTTAGCTTTTTAAAGAATCAGCAAAGGAAACGATGGGTGCAGGCACATGATTATAACTCCAGTATTCAGGGGACAGAGAGAGAAGGGGGGTAAAGAGTTTGAGGCCTTCCTGTACAACCCTCAAAGATCCTGTCTGGGGGAAAAAATAAAATCAAGTACTTGAGATGTAGCTCAGTGATGGCGTACTTGCTTGGTGTCACTGTTTGCATAGACTCCAATATTTGAACATTTGGTCCTCAGCTGATAGTGCCCTTCGGGAATGTGCTGGAACCTTTGGGAGATGGAACACTGCAGGATGAAGTGTGGCATTGGGAATAGGATTTGAGGTTTTGTACACTGGCCTTTCTAGCTCTTGTGTCTCTCCTTCCCTGCCTGTTGCCAAGTCTTTCCCACCATGATGGTTTCTACACTCCTGGAACCATAAGCCAAAATAAACCTTTTCTCCCTTAAGCTTATCATAGTGACACACCTAGAAACACGCCTAGAACGTTCAAGGCCCTAGGTTAGATCGCCACAGAGAGAGGAGCCGGGGAAGGAAAGGAGAGACCAACCAGCTGAACTGCTCTAACCGCCACTCCCCTGGCAAATTTTTCATTCTAGGGATCTGCTTCTACAACCCTAGCATCTGACCACAAACAAATTTTGGAACACAAACCATTCATAAGTTGAGGACCGCGTACAAAGGATGCCCTTTCCTGTGCAAGCCAGGCTGATGGATTGTGTTTATTAGAATTACAGGATAAAGAAACCGCAAAAAGCTGACTCCGAGTCTGCAGCTCGCCCTCTCAGCCTTCTGACTCCAGAACACCATCGCAGTCTGAGCTTGTCTGGGGCTGGGCCAGGCCAGCTCAAGGAAAAATGGAACCAGGGCTGCAATCGGACTCAGAAGGCTAACGGGAGGCCACCGGTCTCAACCTGGGAAGACTAGAAAGCCTGATGATGGACGTGGGGGGTCGGGGGTGGGGTCGAAGGGAAACCGGCGCCTAGGTCTTTACTTTCTGCCAACAGTTGCAAGCCTTCCTGTAGGCTACGGCAGGCTTAATTGGCCCAGCTGCATGGCCCAACTTTCAGGACAAGGACCTAGCCCGTTTTGGTAGTTTTCCCTCAGACTAAATAGGCGCTTCTTTGGATTTGCTGTGTTCCTAGAAGGAGCTCTCTTCCTTTTAAAGTCTGCTCAAGCCCTACATTTTCAGGAATGCTTCTAGCTTAATGACATAATGCGCTACCCGCTAGAGTCCCGCATAGATAGGCTTGGCATGCTACAGAAAGGAAACCCCGCTGAGAGCGTTGGAGGCAGAAGTCATGCCCGCAGACACAGGGCTCTTTCTGTCAAGAGGACCCCCTTTTCTTTCTTCATGCAGAGCCACCAGGGGATAGCAGGAGTTCTGGCAGCAACAGTCGATTTGCGTCTGTTTGAAGATTTGTTGGCTGAATGATGAATTTTCAGCCTCTAGCCTATCTCCCTGCCAAAACAGATGGATAAATGTTTTAAACTGGACAGGTCACCCTGCACTTATCTTGCGAGCACACATTTTCTTCCTAAAATTGTTTATGCCACACAGAAATTATATATATATATATATATATATATATATATATATATATATATACTAATCAGTGCAGTAACAGAAAGCTTGTACTCTGTCCAGCGGATTTCATTCACTGACCAAAGCGAAGCAGAACATAACGGCCCTCTTGTTTTGCCGTCTTTGTTTCCCATGTTCTGAGCAAAATTGCACAGGAATTATGAACAGTTAGAAAATGGTGTCTAAATGACCAAACACCAACTGCCAGCCCATCACCAGAAGCCGGCTGGACCGAGCTGCTCCACATGGCTTGCGTTCTGGAACCAGAACTAGGAGTCAAGTTCCCTCCCTGGCAATGTCCCCAGTTCACAAATGACCTCCACTTGCCCTCACATCCGTGGCTTCCCAGAGCACACACGGGCCTTTGTGACCCACACTGCAGTGTAAAGACAGAGGCTGCTCAGCCAAGTGGCTGCTGGGAGAGCTCCTGCAACATGCATCTCCTAGGAAGGGTCCAGCTCCCCAAAGGATCTCTCTGGAGCTGGTGAACTATTGTTCCCTCATCAACCTTTGATGTCACAGCAATCGAGGGAGAAGAAAGAGGCTGTAGAAAATAACCTCATTCTTCAGTGGGGCTGATGCTGTTGACAGGTTAGTCCAACTGCATTGGAAATTTAAGCAGCATCTGGCTGTCTTCAAAGGTCAGACCAGCTCCCATCCATCTGAACTGCCTTCCCTGTTCTCCAAAGCCCATCGCTTTTCCAGGCTCACTCAGTATTAAGCCATTTCACAAGCTGGGCATCCTTCTGTGACTCTGTTGCTATTGTTTAGGTTCTGGGAGAAAAGACTCAAACCATCTCATTTAGACTCTGGGTTCTAGCCTTCATCTTTTCACCAGAATCACACTTAGCCAGCATCCTGAGTGCGTGTCAAAGCCTGACTTGGTTGGTTGTTTAGAGGAGTGTCTGTTTTCTCTAAAATCGGAGGTGTTCCTAAATGGGAGCCAAAAAGGGACACGCCGAAGCAACTGGTCTCAAACCAGAATCAAGAGCTGGTCTCACCTCTTTTTCCTGCTCCAAGCTACTTCCCTGGAATGCTCCAGGACCATCTGGGAGAGAACAAAAGCAAATTCCTGCCTTGATGTTAAGTGGACTTTAGTGGTGCACTCATGTTCTTGGGTTCATCTCACCTATTTTAATAGTTCATCCTGCTGGGGTCCCCTTTCTTTTTAATTTTAATTTTTATATTAATTACAGTTTATTCACTTTGTATCCCAACTGTAGCCCCCTCCTCTCTCATTCCCTCCCAATCCTACCCTTCTTCCCTCATATCCTTCCAAGCCTCTCTCCAAGTCCACTGATAGGGAGGTCCTCCTCCCCTTCCATCTGACCCTAGCCTATCAGGTCTCATCAGGACTGGCTGCATTCTCCTCCTCTGTGGAATGGCAAGGCTGCTCCCCCCTCAGGGGGAGGTGGTCAAAGAGCCAGCCACTGAGTTCATGTCAGAGACAGTCCCTCTTCATCTTACTAGGTCACCCACTTGGAGACTGAGCTGCCATGGGCTACATCTGAGCAGGGGTTCTAGGTTATCTCCATGAATGGTCCTTGGTTGGACCCATGGGCCCAGATTTTTTTGTTCTGTGCTCTCCTTGTGGAGCTCCTGTCCTCTCCAGGTCTTTCTATCTCTCCCTTCTTTCATAAGAATCCCTGCACTCTGCCCAAAGTTTGGCTATGAGTCTCAGCATCTGTTTTAATACCCTGCTGGGTAAAGTCTTTCAAAGGCCCTCTGCGGTAGGCTCCTGTCCTGTTTCCTATTATCTCCTTCTTCTAATGTCCATCCCATTTGTATTTCTAAGTGAGGATTGATCATCTTACCCAGGGTCCTCCTTCTTGCTTAGCTTCTTTAGGTGTACAGATTTTAGTATGTTTATCATATATATATATATATATATATATATATATATATATACGTTTAATATCTACTTATAAGTGAGTATATACCATGTGTGTCTTTCTGCTTCTGGGATACCTCACTCAGGATGATCTTTTCTAGTTCCTATCATTTGCCTGCAACTTTCATGATTTCTTTGTTTTTAATTGCTGAGTAATATTCCATTGTGTAAATGTACCACAACTTCTGTGTCCATTCCTCAACTGAGGGACATCTGGGTTGTTTTCAGGGTCTGGTTATTATGAATAAAGGTGCTACAAACATGGTTAAGTAAATGTCCTTGTTGTGCACTTAAGCATCTTTTGGATATATGCCTAGGAGTAATATAGCTAGATCTTGAGGTAGCACTATTCCTAATTGTCTGAGAAAGGGCTGGATTATTTTCCAAAGTGGTTGTACAAGTTACATTCCAACCAGCAATGGAGGAGGGTTCCTTTTTCTCCACATTCTCTCCAGCATGTGTTGTCACTGGAGTTTTTTATTTTAGCCATTCTGATGGGTATAAGGTGAAATCTCAGGGTCATTTTGATTTGCATTTCCCTGATGACTGAGGACATTGAGATTTCTTTAAGTGTTTCTCCGCCACTTGATATTCCTCTATTGCGAATTCTCTGTCTAGCTCTATATCCCATTTTTTAATTGGATTAATTGATTTGTTGCTGTTTAACTTCTTGAGTTCTTTAAGTATTCTGGATATTAGCCCTCTGTCAGATATAGAGTTGGTGAAGATCCTTTCCCAGTCTGTAAGCTGTCGTTTTGTTATTACCACAGTGTCCTTTGCTTTACAGAAGCTTTTTAGTTTCATGAGGTCCCATTTATTGACTATTGCTTTTAGAGCCTGTGCTGTTGGTGTTCTGTTCACGAAGTTGTCTCCTGTGCCAATGAGCTCAAGGTTCTTCCCCACTTTTTCTTCTAACACGTTTAGTGGGTCTGATTTCATGTTGAGTTCTTTGATCCACTTGGACTTTAGTTTTGTGCAGGGTGATAAATATGGATCTATTTGTATTTTTCTACATATAGACATCCAGTTAGCCTGGAACCATTTGTAAAAAATGCCTGATGCGTCTAAAACAAAAAGGGGGAACTGTAGAGAGCTGCGGAATGCTATGCCTTAAAGATGGAGCTGGTTTCCGCCTTCCACCTTCCCGATGGTGAGTGCTCTCTGTCACGAACAACTCCACATTTGGCTAAGGCCGAGGATCTGGCTTGCTTCCATGTATGTGGACCTATCTGCATTGCCCACGTGGCACGCCTGGGTTGGCTACCCAGAGGCTATTTAAGCTGTGGGCTGGCTTTCCCCAGGGTCCGAGGATTGTTCAAGGTTCCTGAATAAACTGCATTGAAAAAAAAATGATGCATTCTTGAGAACGGCTAGAAAATAAAGCATTTCAACAGAAAAAAAAAAAGATGTTATCTTTTTTCCATTGTATGGTTTTGATTTCTTTGTCAAAAATCAAATATCCATAGGTGTGTGGGTTTATTTCAGGGTCTTCTTTTCAGTTCCATTGATCCACCAGTTGGTTTCTATGCCAGTACCATGCAGTTTTCATTACTATTACTCTGTAGTACAGCTTAAGATCAGGGGTGGAGATACCTTCAGACAATCTGTTGTTGTACAGGATCATTTTGGCAATTCTGGGATTTTCTGTTTTTCCATGTGAAGTTAAGAATTGTTCTTTCAAGGTCTGTAAAGAATTGTGTTGGTATTTTGATGGGAATTGCTTGAATCTGTAGATTGTTTTTGGCATAATGGCCATTTTCACTATGTTAATCTTACTGATCAATGAACACAGGAGATCTTTCCATCTTCTGATATCTTCTTCAATTTCTTTCTTCAGAGACTTGAAGGTTTTTTTGAATAAGTCTTTCACCTGCTTGGTTAGAGTCACACCAAGGTACTTTATGCTATTAGTGGCTATTGTGAGGGGTGTTGTTTCCCTAATTTCTTTCTCAGCCCTTTTGTCTTTGGTATATAGGAGGGCTTCTGATTGGGGTGGGGGGTTAATTTTGTATCTAGCCACTTTGCCGAAGGTGTTTATCAGCTGAAGGAGTTCTCTGGTTGAATTTTTGGGGTCACTCAGGTATACTATCATATCATCTGCAAATAGTGATACTTTGACTTCTTCCTTTCTGATCTATATCCTCTTGAACTCCTTTAATTGCCTTATTGTACTAGCTAGGACTTCAAGTACTATGTTGAAGAAATACAGAGAGTGAGCAGCCTTGCCTTGTCCCTGATTTCAGTGGGATTGATTTAAGTTTCTCTCTGTTTAGTTTGATGTTGGCTATAGGCTTGCTGTAGATTGTCTTTACTAAGTTTAGGTATGTGCCTTGTATCCCTGATCTCTCCAAGTCTTTAAACATGAGTGGATGTTGGAGTTTGTCAAGTGCTTTTTCGGCATCTAAGAAGATGATCATGTGGTTTTTCTCCTTCAGTCTGTCTATATGGTAGATTACATTGATGGATTTCCATATATTGAACCACCCCTGCATACTTGGGATGAAGCCTACTTGGTCATGGTGGATGATATCTTTTATGTGCTCTTGTATTTAGTTTGCAAGTATTTTATTGAGTGTTTTTGCATCAATGTTCATAAGAGAGATAGGTTTGAAGTTCTCTTTTTTTTTGGTTGGGTCTTTGCGTGGCTTAGGTATCAAGGTAACTGTGGATTCATAGAATGAGTTTAGTAATGTTCTGTTTCTATTTTGTGGATTAGTTTGAGGAGAATTGGAGTTAGCTCTTCTTTGAAGGTCTGGTAGGATTCTGCACTGAAATCATCTGGCCCTGGGCTTTTTTTGGAAGGGAGATTTTTGATGACTGCTTCTATTTCCTTGGGAGATATAGGACTATTCAGTCTATTTACCTGATCTTGGTTTAATTTTGGTAAATGTAATTTTTCAAGAAAATTGTCCATTTCATTTAGATTTCCAAATTTTGTGGCATATACGCTTTTGTAGTAAAACCTAATGGTTGTTTGGATTTCCTCAGTCTCTGTTGTTATGTCTGGGGGCTCCTTCTTAAGGAATGACAGTGGAAGAGGAATCTGGAAGAGACGCTTTTGTAGTTTGTTTTGCAAAGAACCAATCTCTGGGTTTACTTTTAAGCTGGTTTTCCCCTTGCTCAGCAAGAATCCACAGGTGCTGCCTTTTGCATACTCTGTTCATATCTGAACCAGGGAGCCTCCGTGTAAAGACTAAGAAGTAGAATAGAATGATCCTGAAATCCTGCTAGAATTCTGTGTTTTTAGACTTCTGTGTCTTTTCTGTCTACTGAACATTTTTTTCAACTATAGTTTTTCTCGCCCTTGACTGTTATAATCAAAAGGAATCAAAAACAAGTGAACCATGTATCTATGCCTATTATTAACAAGAAAGTAAAACTTCAAAATATTAATCTTGTTTCAAGACAATGTATGCCATATCTTTGCTGTATCATTTCAAAGTCATTTGCTTTGGGGGGTTGGCATGGGGGGGGGAGTTTCTCTGTCAAAAATATCCCAAAAGGGGGCTGGGGAGCTACGTCATCAGTTAAGAATACTTTGTTGCTCTTGCTGAAGACCCGGGTTCAATTCCCAGCTCCCACATGGCAACTAGCAACTGTCTACAGTTCTAGTTCCAGAGCATCTGATACTGCCTCCTAGGGCACCACACACAGGAGGTACACATACATGCAGGCAAAACACCCATACACAGAGACAGAGATAGACACACACAGAGAGAGAATGCCAGGCGCAATGGTACATGTCTTTAATCTTAGTACTTTGGAGGCTGAGGCAGGTGCATCTCTGTGAGTATGAGGCCAGGCTGGTCTACATAGCAAGTCCGAAGACAACCAGATTTACATAATGAGACCCTGTCTCACAAAGCAAACAAACGACAAGAGCAACAAATCTCCCAAGCAAATAGAGAAGTAGTAGATTGTATTTAAACTAGAATCACATATACTTTCCTATACCCACATCTACAAAACTTAAAATGAATGGGATTTTAGGAACCACCTTCAAAGATGGGCAAGCCAACCCAATACAGCAAAAGTTTGAAGATGTCTTTTGATTGTCACAACAGAAAGAGGGTACTTCATCTAGACAATTTAGATCAGGGATCCTAAAATGCACTGATCACCTGTCACAAAGAAAATATCCAGCCTTAAACATCAACAATGGCAACGTTGAAAAACCCTGCTCTATAAATACAAATGGTCCTGGATATACAAAGCCGTTCCGGATGTACAAAATCATTAATAAATAATAGAGTCATTGCACCGGCGGTCACATAAATAGTGCATTAAAGGTACTATATACACGTGAGGGCAATGACTAAGGAGCCAGGACTTGCAGCTGCTCCCTTTATTACAGGTTTGCCTAGCAACAGGAACGACCTGTTAGATGCTAAAGAATGTTGCTGCCATCTAGGGGATGAGAAGAAAAATCTCTCCCAAGTGTCACAGCGGGCTCCAAGGGCACAAGCTGCAAGATTTCCAGCCACACATTTCCCTTTCAGAACACTGAAGAGAGAAAGGGATAAAAATCATTTATCTCCAGTCTGAGTGTACGGTATGAAACAGAGAGCCTGTGTTTCTGATAATGATACCACGTGTTTGATTTTTATTCTCATGCTTAATGGCAATGCAGAGGGTCAACTAGTGGTCCCAGAATTCTCTTGTAAGACCTGTTTTGTTTTTGTTTTTGTTTTTTTGTCTGCACACCCTTTTCTCCAGACCATAGCCAGAGAGCAGTAAGTTGCAGGCCACTTATAAATCACAATGGTCCACTCACTTTTATCAAGTTATGAAAGTTTAAAACTTAAATTGACTCTGACAAGATGAATACAGAGAAGAGACGAGTTGGGGCTGGAGAGCTGGCTCGGCCATGGAAAGCAGTTGTTCTTGCAGGACCAGGTTGAGTTTCCAGAACCCTACAATGTGGCTCACAATCTTGTACACCTTTATCTTCAGGCGACCTATCTTCTGACCTCCTCGGATACCAGGTCACGTTGTCTTTATTGAGAGAACACCTTCTGTCTTTCAAGCCCTGGCTGTTCTCTTCTTCCCTGTTTTTTACATTATTTATTTCTATTATTTTGTGTGGCTGTGTTTGCCCCATCTATGTCTGTCCACCACGTGGGTGCCTGGCTAGTCCTCAGGGTGCTATAAGGGTCTCTGCAAGCTACCGGAGGAGAATTGCATCAGTGATCTACATTAGCTGTGGGCTGTGTTCAACAACACCGTCTAGATATGTAAGATGAGCCCACAGTGAGACAATTCTTGATTATATTTGAGGCCTGCTCCAGAAGACAGACTTCAAATACAGTATTGTAGACTCAAAAGCCAGTGGGGAGGGAGGCCATAGGTCCTAACGAGAGACTACTGCTGTTGGGATAAATTGAATTATGCGCCCTTCAAAATGCCTCCCAATTTCCATTTATGTTCAATTTTTATTTCCTAGGGAGTCCACAGCAACCAATTTTTTTTTCTGTTTCACTAATCTAGGGATGGAGCTTTTTTTCATGCTTTCAAGCAGGTAGGTGTTCTTTGAGCCAAACTGTCCTTATAGAATCCCTATGACTTCTCTTTTCCAATTTCTTTCTGAGCATGTTATTTATTAAACCTGTTTCACAGCAACTGGTAAATGTATCTCCCCATTCACTCATTCGTCATACTAGAAATTTTCCTGTCTTATCTCCTGTGTTTGTTTATCATCTTCTCCCCCCCACCTCCAATTCTCGTGGCCTTGTTTCTTGATATAGCCTCTGGTTTTCCTGAAACGAAGAGGTTAATTCTGACAAAAAAAATAAAAAATAAAAAATCGAGGTGGGAGATAAAGCTTGGAGCCTTAGCATTTATGTGAGAAAGCTTTTCTTCCTCCCTCTCCTCACGGTGAGGGTGGCAGGCCTGAGGGCGTTTATCCTCATTGGCATTGACATTGAGAAGACTACAAAAATTCTGACTCGGTTATTATTGTAACTGTTGGGGATTTCTGCTCAAAGCCAGGTGATATGGCCCCTACCTCTTCTCTCCCCTCCCCCCTGCCCCTCTCTTCACTCTCTCCATTTTATCTCTTCAGGTCTAAACATTCAAAATACTATAGGTTGTGTTATGGGCTGATTCACCAGTCTCTGAGTTAACCAACTCAACTCATCTGGAAGACTTCTTAATTCACTCCTTCCACAATGCCCTTTCCCCTTGTTTCTCTTCTATAATTTCTATTACTTGAACCTTTCATTTGCTGGATTGTTCCTTTAATTTTTAAGAAATAATGACTGTTCACTTACCATTTTGTTATATTTTTCTGGAGTATTTTTAAACAAACTCTTTCTTCTAAAAACTGCTGCTGAAATTTTCATTTATTTTTTAAGTTTCAAGAAGTCTTTCTGTTCTTTGAATATTTGGAGTTATTTTTAGTGACATTCTGTGCTTGTTTCTCAGGCAATATTAACTTTTGTTCTGAAGAGACTATTCACTGCATTACCTTTTCAAAGGGCTTTCTCTCAGTCTCTCTCTGTCTCTCATGTTGTCTCTGCTTCCTTTTGTGTTCTTGTTCTAAATATTTCTACTTACTACATCGTTTCCATTAAAAGCTTATTTCAGTCATCACTGATACTTTAGTAATGGGCAATAAAAAGGCAACTCAGAGTTCTTTATGCTTGAAACAGCAGACTTCACTGTAGAGACATTTGGCGGGCCATGGATTGAGGAAGCCCTAAAATTCAGTATCCCTAGATCTCTCGACTCTGCTTCTTATCTCCTCCACTATTTTACCAAAGCGATGCAGGCCAGGCTGTGGGCATCCTCTCACAGATCTCCCCCCCTCTCTCTCTCCCTTCCTCCCTCCCTCCTCTCTTTCTCTTTCTTCTCTCCTTCCTCTCTCTCTCTCTCTCTCTCTCTCTCTCTCTCTCTCTCTCTCCCCTCTCTCTCTCTCTCTGCACTGTACAGACTTTCACTTCACCCTTGGTGAGTCTGCTCTACTGTCAATGAGGGTCTATCATACAGTGAAGTTGATAATAGAAAATTGACCATGTAATGACCGTGCCACATTAATTCACATGTGATAATTTCCAAGCATGGGATAACAGTGTGAAGGACAATTACACTCTCCAGCCCATGTGGTAGAGTCAAGCCTTACTCCCGGTCGACATTATTATAGGTTCCTCTGTACAACAGGTAAGGGTCTACAGTCACATGGTCTATTCTGTCCTTGACAAATAACATGATCAGCTTATGTGATGAGAACTGTAAAGTGGACGATGGGGCATTTTATATTTCTCAGCTAATGTCTAACTAAACCATCAATCAGACAGAATTTCGTGATGCCACACTTAACATCACCACACAACTCCAGGAAACATCAAACCAGCATGAGGAAGGAGGTGCTGCTGAAGACACCAATAGATTATCCCATACCTCTGAGTAAGAAATCACTGTGTCTACGTAAATGACATCTCTTGACTTGTTTCTTTTCGTACACCTGTCTGTATCAGTGTATTTCCTCCAAACAAATTCTGCAGAATGTAGCCACCTGTAACACAATCGTGTGAGTGACCCTGCCTGGCTTGTAGAGTTCTAACACTCACAGGAAACCAAGGCACACTCGCTTCAGGGCCTTTAGTCAGTTTCTATCCCTTTATCATCTTTCCTCTCCTTATTGCTACTCAGAGATTCCTGCCTAGTACACGGGGTCTCCCACAGTCCCTCCCGAGAGCGTGTGCTCACCTGGCACAGTGGGGGGGGACTCCTTCCTGA
Organism: Meriones unguiculatus; assembly: GCF_030254825.1. Classification (NCBI taxonomy): domain Eukaryota; kingdom Metazoa; phylum Chordata; class Mammalia; order Rodentia; family Muridae; genus Meriones; species Meriones unguiculatus. Next base: position 85,687,066 of record NC_083354.1, read on the forward strand.
GTAGTGGGAAAAATAAGATCGATAACATTTAATGAGCTCTTGTTCTTGCCGTGCACTTTGACAGACATATAGGTAGCTCATGTCAGCCCAGGACAACTTTATGAGGCAAAAACAATCATTACCTTCCAGTTATGGAAACTGAGACCTTGGAAAGTCTTGGATGATTCAGTTTGCAAGTGTTATAAGTATGGGACAAACCTCATTTTTCCAGGTTTAGAAGTTGTGTTCATGACTGTCACACTTGCTATCAAACCAAACCAAAGAGGAGACGCTTCAATTTATGTGACAGAAAATTAATGGCCCAAGACATTTTAAGGTGTGTGATTTAAATGTCCAGTGACAGTAGTCTTCACTGTCAGAGTTTAGGGCCAAAAAAAAAAAAATTGTCAAAGAACATTGGAATGTAGCTAATTATGAAGAACAGAGTCTGATTTAAGTCCAAACAAATGAGGGGGAGGGGCAGCAAAGCTTTTTAAGAAATGTCTCTTTAAAAAAATATTCAATAAAATTGGTGTCATGTTTCCTCACTTCAACTGCTTCCAGAGTTCTATGTCCCCTTGTGAATGAGAATTAAGCATCCTTCCTAGAGTCCTCCTTGTTATTTAGCTTCTTTTCGTCTGTGAATTGTGGGAGGGTTATCTTGTATTATATGGCTAATAACTGCTTATAAGTGAGTATATACCATGAGTGTCTTTGTAGTTTGGGTTATCTCACTCAGGATGATCTTTTCTAGTTCACACCACTTGCCAACAAATCTCATGATGTCCTTGTTTTTAACAGCTGAGTATCTAATAGGAGCTCAGTCTCCACGTGGGTTTCCTAGTAAGAGGAGCAGGGGCTGTCTCTGACATGGACTCTGTTGTCTGCTCTTTGGTCACTTCCACTTGCAGGGCCACAGAGAAAAAGGATTTAGGCAGTCCTGATGAGACTGGATAGACTGGGTTCAGTTGGTAGGGGAAGAGGACTCTCCCTTTCTGTGGACAAAGAGAAAAGAATAGGGAGAAGAGGATGGGAGGGTGGGACTGGGAGGAGATGAAGGGGGGGCTACAACACTGATATAACGTGAATAAATTATAAAGAAAGAAAGAAAGAAAAAATTAGTGTCATATTTTTATGTTGATGGTTGTGAGCCTAGCCTTTAACATCTGAGCATCTCTCCAGCCCTAGTGTCATATTTTTAAGTGAAGTAGATGATTCATTCCAAGGTGATAACCAAATCAGAAACTAGGTGAGTTTGACAATATTGAGATCACTTATATAAACAACATATGAAACTTACATAAACAACAAAGCCAATGGATTTGGTTTTCAATATGTTAAAAAACTAGAGCTTAAATGGCAAACATATTGGAATGTTAATACAACCCAATCAGTCAACTATGTTTCAAATAAATGTTGGAGGTACAGGTCAGCAATCAATGCTTGAACTACTAGAGTTTTAAGACGTTGTCATAAGTCATGTCAGAAATCATATGTGAGGATAATATGAAGATTCTAGTGATGGAGACAACCACGTGCATAAACAATATAAAACAGAGAGAGGAACTATAATAGAGATATAAACTAGGTGCTGTGGGACTTCCAAGATGCATTCCTCCTAGGAATCTAGAGAGGGCTTTATGAAGAAACTGGGAACACCTGAGGTGGAATTTAGAGGATGGATCAGACATCAAAGGGTAGAGAAAGGGAGAAGAGGTTTCCAGGAGAGCAGACTTGCAGCTCTGAGGAGCAGGCTGTCTTAGGAATGCAGTTAGTCCTGGAGGTAAAAATAGAAGGTCTGCGGAGTAGACAGGAGAAAGCATAGTAAAACGTCAGTCAGGGAAGTAGGTTGGAGCCAGATAATGGAAGGTCTTGAAGCCTGTACAGGAAGCTGAGACTTTGTTCTAGAGATAATTTGAGGTCATCAGAAGCTTGATCATATGTGACTCATAGGCCGATCTTCTATTTATTTCCAAATATAAATATATGATTTTATGAAGTTTTGCATCTTGTCTCTGCTCAGTCCTCTGCTTTGCTTCAGAGCCTGTCCTTGGGTTAATGTATTCCTAACATCCATTGCAGTTTGCATGATCTATTCAATATTTCTAATTGACTCTTTATCTAACCCTTATTTTTCCTTCCTTGACTCACAGCTAAAAGTTCTATCAACATCAAACAGGGGTGTCAACAAAAGAATTCTCCTGCTTTGATTTTAATCCTAAAGTCTATTTCTGATATTCTACTCCTCTGACCCAGATCCCATTTGCAGTAACAAAAGGAAGACTCCGTCTGAATGCTTTTACCAAGGCTTTCCTTTTGCAGACATCTCATATTGTACCATCTTTGGGTGTTTTCCTTCAAAGGGTCCAGCTTCAGAGTAAACGTATCTGAAGAAGCAAAAATGCATCCCTTAGAGATAGCCTTCCTGGTTAAGGCCGGAAAGGGGTCTAAAAGTGAGAGTGTCAGTGTAAGATCCAGTCTCTTTCAGCCCATCCAACAACAAGAGAGAGAGAGACGGAGAGAGAGAGTCAGATCCCTGATGTTTGTCCCCAAAGTGACAACAGAAATAGTTCTCCTGAAACAAAGTCAAATTTAATTGCATGTGTAGGGATTTTACCTTAGATGTTAGCTAAAATAATTCTTCCTTTTGTGACAAGAACTCATCCTTGATGTCCTATCCTCAATAAAACAAAGAAAATAGAGCTGTTCTCCTTCCTCCGCTTCCTGTCTGACTGCCATTTCAATTTTATTATATTTTTCTTTAATTTGTAGAGACGATATGTTGCATTTGAGCATTTTTCATATAATTTTTTTAAAAACTCAACTATTTAGTATTTTATATCTTGCTCTTTTAAGCACCAAATTGTCCACCAAACACCCCTCTCCACTCATCTTTCTGACCCCCCACCCTTCCCTTGATTACACAATCCTGTTTAGTTTGCCAGAACACATTCAACTCATAAGCTACATGAACAGACTCGGGGAGCAATGCAGCAAGAGCTTGGGACCAAGAGAAAGGGAGACTATTCATTCCCATTGTTATTTGATATTCTAATTTTTAAGGGAAGTAGGAAATTTAAAAAAAATCCACTGGTTTTCTACGTAATCAAAATTTAAAATTCAAAATGTTTTTAGGACATTGTCTAGGCCCAAGTAGTCACATAGGAACTCCAGTCTTCAGGCTGAGTATTCAGCCATGACCTGAGTGCAGAGACGGATCTAGAATCCACATCATATGCTGCTGTTGTCTCTTTGTACTTGGTGACATAACGAAAGGAAAGGATGCCTCCCTTCAGCTGGTAGCTCCATTCCTCTGTGAGTTCTGTTTGCCTTCTCTCCTGAATCCAACACCAGAGAGCCACCTGCCCACTCATCCCTCCTTGTCAACAAACTCCATGCTGCCTTGATGCAAGCAAATGAGTGACAAAGAAACCCTCAGGAGGGTTTAACAGTTCCAGGTGCCTGAAACAGTTCCCTCCTTGTGTCTTCCAAAGTCCTAGAGAAACAAACAACAAAGAAGGGAAACCCCCCCCCCAACAGTACATTGAGCCATATCCTGTCAAACACTGTTCCCCCTGGAAGTAAAGTAAAATACGCAGCTTCCAAGTCTGAATTAGCATTCTCGTCCTCTGTCATCTGCCTCCCGTGTCCTTTACCCAGGACATCACTATTCCACAGCATCAGAACGCTCTCTACAAGAAGAAAGACTGTGTGTTCAGTATTTGACAACCTCAGTCCTGTTTCTTGAACTCTTGGGCTACTAGTTGCTCTACATGAAAATATGCAAGAAGTCATGTGTGACATTTTAAGCAGCCAGCCAGGTTCACCAGAATGAAAAATAAGTACAGACCACGAGAAACCACAGACATATCATTTTTGGTTTTGGTGTTTTATGACAGGCTGTATTGATTAAACTCACCTTTAAGAGCCCATGAGCCCAGCTCCTCTATCTCAGGACACAGATGCATGCACAGAATTGGAGATCATCTCCAAACCCTGAAGGATATGAATCAATGCACACCATGTGTGTTCTTCATCTCTCAGTCAAGTTATTCCTGACTCTAGCTCACTGTTTCCAGTGCTATGATTCCTAGAGCCTTTCTTTTGACCTGAGTTCCTTGTCTTCATGTTTTGAACACCTCTGAACCACTTGGTGGTTCTTTTCTGTCTTGGTTGGCTTCTACATTTGCTTTAGAGACCATTATATTTATTTAGTTACCCCAGTGTCTCCTAGGCTCACCCCATTTCCTAAATCAGAGCCTCTGCCTTCTTCCAGCTTTCTTACTTGACTAATCATGGCCAATGCGGATGCCCTAAAAGAGTGTCATTCGGGCTGTGAAAGCTGAAACCTGGCAGGTTCTACTTCCCGAGTGGCTGTGATGAAAAAGCTGCATCTGTCTTCCTTATTTAGGTTTTGCTCTCTAACGACCTATTACCTATATTGCTGCTTTCTTAGGAACTCATTCTCACACTACTTTCTTGTTTGGATGGTAGTCTTGTCTCTTGCAAATTCAAGCATTAACACACCACCTTTCCCTTTCTATTTTGAAAGGAGGTCATCACTGTATTATAATAATGTTAACCATTTGAAATGGTGTCTGGACACATTGAGGCGATCCTTCCTAACAGAAAATATAAAACCTTTACAATAACAGATACTGCCAACTGCTTCTGTCACTAGGGAATATTTAGATGTCCTGTGCCATTTCTTTTAACCTATCACTGAACTGTGGGACTGGCCTACTTGGGCTCAAATCCTAAGGGTGACACTATTCTTTTGGTCAGTATAATAGTTCAGCTAGCATTCATTTCATCTCAAGACAGATGGCAACATACATATTTCATATAAGTTGTCATGATGATTAAAGAAATTATATATATATATATATATGGAACATTTAGCTTGAAGACTGGACTCTCACTATCTTCACATTCTCTGTCTACCTTACAGCTCAGGGCTTATCTCAGTCTTAAGTACTACGCGGGACCCATCAGTAATGGGTGGACTGGGCAACTATGGATGTTTCCCATTGCACAGTCTTCCTCCACACTTGTTCTCCTTTTTCCTTAGAACCAAAACATCTTCAAAGGTTCTACGCAAACAAATCTATTCCCCCTCTTAACAGCTTTATTTGCAGGTCAACTAAAACAGTCAAATGCTTCTCAATGGCATGCTCTTAAAAAAAAAGAAATAACACCATAAACTCCATATTTGGCCCTTCTAAACGATGGAGAATCCCTCTGCCCTGCAGAGTGAGGGATGGTACCGTTCACAGAAAGTGGGCTAGTTGGGAGGAGGACAGGAGCTACCGTTGGCTGTGCAATGAAACCCATGCTTATGTCACTTTCCTCCCAAGCACAACCACTCTCCCCTTCTACCTGCCCATGCCACCATGGGTAAAGGAGAGAGCCAGGATTCCGTTACCGAAAGGTTTGCTGTATTTAAAATTTTTCTGTTTGACCTTTTTAAAAACAACATTCTATATGCGAAAGCAAATAATTAGAGTGTCACTATAAACTTTATCCAATTATTGATGGGCTTGTCATCTGAAAGAAATTACCAAAGTCCTTTATTAAAGGCTTCTCCAGAGTGAATTCTGTTTATAGTTCATATGATGTCATGATAAATGCATTTGATCAACATGAAATGTAAACACAAGAGAGTATTTAGCCACAAATAATGAGACTTTAAACTTGTAAAAGTGGGTCAGCCATATAGGTCAATTAATGACCAGATGAGTATGTAATAAAAATTCACACTAGCTTCCCTTTTTGTTTCTGCTAGACCCTTCTACATCTTCATGAAGAACAAGTACAGTGGAGGAAAACTGTCTGAGCTATCAACACACATACAAAACTGACCAAGGAAATAGAGTGTGGGGCACAAGGAAAGGACAGAGTGAGGACCAAAGAGGAAGACAGCTGACCTCAATCTTCTATGTTAGTGGTGGCCAAAGGGGACCTCATTAAAACTCCCAACCTCAGTAGTGTGGTTAAAGAGATGAATCTACATGAAAGTTATCATTAAATGCAGCCTCCCAGGGCTGCCTGTCAGGGCCCCTGCCACACAGGGAATGCAGCTTGCCTCTTCCTGCCTGTCAAGGTCCAGACACAACCTCCTCTGAACTTTGTGTAAAGATGCAGTTTCAAATAGTTCTCATGCCTGTGGCACTGTCTTCATTTGTCCCTGGCAGCCTCTGGTCCTTCATGTGAGACACCCCAGGGCTCACATTCCTGGGGTGTCTCCTTCCTCCTGCCCTGAACCACAGGTTCATTCCATCTCTGTGTCTCCCTGTGTCCCCTCTCTAAACCTATCTGCCATATTGTACTCTGGTATATCTAAAAATCGACAGTCAAAGTCTTTGACAACTGGTCAGCAATAGCAGTGTCTGCCAGAGCCTAAGCTATCACTCAGTGCAGCTGTGATCACCTGTCAGCCTGAGGGAAGGTTTCTTATCTGTCAAAGTACTGGCAATGCCAAGCGCATGGTAGAAGCCTGATCAACATTTGTTGATAGAATAAATGAGGTGACTCCGCAAAGAGAATTGCTTTCTGTTTACAGTGACATTGTTTCCCCATTGCCACAGCTCACTGTCCTTAAGTATAATGGCCAAAAAAAAAAAAAAAAAAAGTATAATAGCCATACCTACCCATAGACTGGGTTTATATATAAAACTCGGTTAATATGCAATATATCTGTGTGTGAGAGAGAGAGAGAGAGAGAGAGACCATATATATGTGTGTGTGTAATTATAATTACAAAGGTCTTTATAAGTAAAAAAAAAAATCTGTAAACCAGAGTTAATTGTAAACCTAGTGCCATCAGGAATACCATCCCCCACTGCCACCCCTAGAAACCTATCTTCCCGTATTTCACTCACACAAATTTGAGCTACTTTTCCCAAATTTAATCAACATGACATTAAAACAGCGGTTGTTTTGTGGGAATGCTGTGGTGTTGTAGACACACGATCTCTCTCCATGTAGCCCTGGCTGGCTTGGGATTCTCAGTTCTCCTGTCTCAGCCTCCTGAGTGCTAGATTACAGATACACACAACCACACCTGTCTCAAACAGCTGCTGAATTAGGATATACCCTCTTGTGTTATTGGAAGTTAATTAAAATGTCAAATGCTTGTTTTAAGAACACGTAATTAATGAAGCTGTCTCTATGGATGTCAAACACTGTAATAGAGGCTATCTACCAACTCACAGCGCAACCTCACTTTCCATGCTGGGCTGTGCAAGCTCTACAACAGTAACCTTCATTTAAGGGCAATTCTCAGGACAGCTCTGAAATCAACCTGGGGTGTGAGACTGGATCTGGCACCACAGAGCATTCTCTCCTGACATTCTGCTAACATGGCTTTGCAGTCTACTCCAGACTGGAGCTCAGAATTCATGAACAGAACCTGTGCTAAATACAATGTATATTTTGTTCATTTTTATGATGCTCATACAATGTGTTGTGGAGATAAAAAAAAAAAAGACATTCCCAGAAGCAACATCCAACATTCTATAGCCATAAAATATTGCAATAGTGGAAAGCTTTGTTGTACTACATGAAAAGGAAATTCATAAAGCCATTCAGGTTAGGAGCTCAGTTTTTCAATGATCAAAGGAAGAATTTTTCAGTCATCCAAAAGATTAAAAGGAAAGTTGGTCCTAGTGGGGTCCAAAGCAAGACCTTAAGTCTTTTTTTTTTTTTAAGACCTTAAGTCTTTGTGCTCAAACAAACTTCCTGCCCTGTCTGATTTTCAGCAGGAATCTTTTGAAGATACATTGGAGACCTAGAGAAAGGTCAGTTCTACTTCAAACTGAACAACACGAAAAGAAAGCCAGGCCTTCACAACATGCTGTTACCATGAGTATTGAAGAGGCTTGCGGGGTAAAGACACAAGCTTGCTCTTGTAGGATTTAAACCTAAAAGTATATTTTTTCTTTTTTTTTCCTTTTTGTTTATTGATTAATTTTTTATTTACTTTACATCCTGGTTGTGGCCCCATCCCTTTCTCCCCTCCCAGTTCCACCATCCCTCCCTCACCCTCCCCCCTCTCCGAAGAAAAGGGGCACTCCCTATCTCATCCACCTTAGCTCATCAAGTTGCATCAGGACTGAGCATGTACTCTTCCCCTACGGCCTGGCAAGGCAGTCCTGCCAGGGGAAAGTGATCAAAAGCTGGAAAGTGAGTCCCTGTCATGTCCAATGCGGCCCCCACTTCTCTTACTAGCGGACCCACATGAAGCCTAAGCTATCCATCTGCTACAACTTTGTAGGGAGCCTAGATCCAGTTCACGCATGCATGGTCCTTTGGTTGGTGCTTCAGCCTCTGTAAGCCCTTCAAAAATGTTGACTCTTCGAAGATGTATTTCTACTCAGCAATGCATCACTGCTGCCTTCACTCATAAAGTGGGATTTGTGGGGGAGAGGGGGGCAAAAGAATGAATGAATCAAACTAAAGGTGATTTTGGAGAAGGCAGATATGGATATGAAAAATCACTTTGCTTTAGAAGAATTGAAAAAGAAGTTATTATCCTACCTACCTGAAAAACATGGGACGAGAAATCATCAGCTTTCTTAATTGATTGTTCCTTCTGTCCTACATCAAGACACACATTTAACAAGTTGTTTGGATTTCTATGTTAAACACTAAATTCAAATAAACTTCCCCCAAAGTGGTCAGGGTAAAATGTCTTTAAAGGAAAGGAAAACAAAACTATACCAGTTGTGTTGAGTTTAACAACCACAGACAGGCTTGATGTCATAATAAAATGTATGCATCTTGGAGATCAGGTTGTTTAAAAAATTAATATGCACACAAATATATAATTTAAAATTTTACCTTATCACTTAATTTGTTTATTACTGTATAACTCAAATATTGTATAAAAATTGTTGCAAATAAGATTATTGTAATTTGCATTTTAACTCATAAATCACTCAAAAAACATTGACATTTTGCCTTTGTGCAGTCAATGTCAACTTAGTAAATCTATAAACAATGTCAATGCATTGACATTTGATCATTAGAAAATGCAAGTAATAAATTGCGGTTATTTGATGTATGTCAGAAAAACATACAGTGGCTTACTTTATCGATCACCCCATTGTTTTTACTTGTACCTGGTGAATTTGGTTTTTTTTAATTAAATTTTAATTTTTTATATTAATTACAGTTTATTCAATTTGTATCCCAGCTGTAGCCCCCTCCCTCATTCCCTCCTAATCCCATCCTCCCTCTGTCATCTCCTCCCAAGCCTCTCTCCAAGTCCACTGATAGGGAGGTCCTCCTCCCCTTCCATCTGACTCTAGCTTATCAGGTCTCATCAGGACTGGCTGCATTGTCCTCCTCTGTGGCCTGGCAAGGCTGCTACCCCTTCAGGGGAAGGTGGTCAAAGAGCCAGCCACTAAGTTCATGTCAGACACAGTCCCTGTTTCCCTTACTAGGGAACCCACTTGGATACTGAGCTGCCATGGGCTACATCTGAGTAAGGGTTCTAGATTATCTACATGCATGGTCCTTAGTTGGAGTATCAGTCTCAGAAAAGACACCTGGGCCCAGATTTTTTGGTTCTGTTGCTCTCCTTGTGGAGCTCCTTTCCTCTCCAGGTCTTACTATCTCCCCTTCTTTCAGAATATTCCTTGTACTCTGCCCAATGTATGAGTATCAGCTTCTGCTTTGATACACTGCTGGGTAGACTCTTTCAGAGGCCCTCTGTGGTAGACTCCTGTCCTGTTCCCTGTTTTTTCCCTCTTCCAATGTCTATCCCATTTGCCTTTCTGAGTGAGGACTGAGCCTCTTACCCAGAGTCCTTCTTCTTGCTTAGCTTCTTTAGGTGTACATATTTTAGTATGATTATCCTATATTATATGTCTAATATCCACTTATAAGTGAGTATAAGTGAGTATATACCATGTGTGTCTTTCTGCTTCTGGGATACTTCACTCAGGATAATCTTTTCTAGGTCCCACCGTTTGCCAGAAATTTTCATGATTTCCTTGTTTGTAATTGCTGAGTAGTATCCCATTGTGTAAATGTACCACAATTTCTGTATCCATTCCTCAGCTGAGGGGCATCTGGGTTAGAGGTTCTGGCTATTGCAAATAAAGCTGCTATGAACATGGTTGAACAAATGTCCTTGCTGTATACTTCATCATATTTTGGATTTATGCCTAGAAAGTGGAATAGCTGGATCTTGAGGTAGCACTATTCCTAATTGTCTGAGAAAGTGCCAGATTGATTTCCAAAGTGGTTGTACAAGTTTACATTCCCACCAGCAATGGAGGAGGGTTCCCCTTTCTCCAAATCCTCTCCAGCATGTATTGTCACTGGAGTTTTTTATCTTAGCTATTCTGATGGGTGTAAGGTGAAATCTCAGGGTCATTTTGATTTGCATTTCCCTGATGGCTAAAGACATTGAGCATTTCTTTAGGTGTTTCTCCGCCATTCTATATTCCTCTACAAAGAGTTCTTTGTTTAGCTCTGTATCCCATTTTTTAATTGGATTACTTGATTTGTTGCTGTTTAACTTCTTGAGTTCTTCATGTATTCTGGATATTAGCCTTCTGTCAGATATAGGATTGGTGAAGATCTTTTCCCAGTCTGTAAGCTGTCATTTTGTTCTGACCACAGTGTCCTTTGCTTTACAGAAGCTTTTTAGTTTCATGAGGTCCTATTTATTGATTGTTGATCTTAGAGCCTGTGGTGTTGGTGTTCTGTTTAGGAAGTTGTCTCCTGTGCCAGTGAGTTCTAGACTGTTCCCCACTTTTTCTTCTATCCGATTTAGTGTGTCTGGTTTTATATTGAGGTCTTCGATCCACTTAGACTTTCATTTTGTGCAGGGTGATAAATATGTATCTATTTGCATTTTTCTATGTGTAGACATCCAATTAGACCATCACCATTTGTTGAAGATGCTGTCTTTTTTCCATTGTATGGTTTTGGCTTCTTTGTCAAAACTCAAGTATCCATAGGTGTGTGGATTTATTTCTGGTCTTCTATTCGATTCCACTGATCCACCATTCTGTTTCTATAGTGCCTGGCGAATTTGAAGTCAATTAAATAGCTCTACATTTTTCATGGCACAAGTACATTCTGATTAAAGCCTTTAGGCCACCTGGGGTCATTCATTGTTTTCATTCATTAAAACAGCTTTTATCATGATGACATCTTATAGCAATGTGAAAGAAAATCTTTAAAAGGTAAAGACAGAATCAGACCCTGCATATGAATAATATATCAAAACTGAAAAGCCAAAGCTAAATGGAGTCAGAGAGCAAGCTAAAGAGGGGCAGTCTTCCAGAAGGGTCACCCATCCCTTCTCCAGCTCTCTTTCATCTTGTGGTTACATTCCCCATTGCATCAGGTAGCTATCTAGAGACCTCACCAAGCAGACTGGCAGCAATGTGTGGGTTGCCTAATTATAGCACCTTGAGATTTAGCCACTTGATAGCCAGTTTTCTCTTTATGGAAGAAGGCCTGCTAATGATTTCTGTAATTATCATCATTATTAATACCTCAAAGGTAACTCCACCCAGAAATGCTGGGATCTGATAGGACAGGACATGGGTGAGGTCAACACGTTCCTTTAAATACCTGTGATCAAGGTGCAGGCTTTCTTCTCTGTAGGCAGTTCTGGAGTGTTCTCTGATTAGCCATTCTCTTCCTTGCACAACCTAGTCTAGGACTTATCCCTGTTTAACTTCTGTTCACCAGCCTGGAAGATCCTAGCCAGCAACCATGATTGATGATGAGCTATCTGCCTTGGTAGTAGATAATGGGTCAGGGATGTGCAAGGCAGGCTTTGGGGGTGATGATGCCCCCCGGGCTGTGTTCCCCTCCATGGTGGGGCGACCGCGACATCAGGGGGTCATGGTAGGCATGGGCCAAAAAGACTGCTATGTGGGAGATGAGGCCCAGAGCAAGCGAGGCATCTTGACCCTGAAGTATCCCATAGAACATGGAGTCGTCGCCAACTGGGATGACATGGAGAAGATCTGGTACCACACTTTCTACAACGAGCTCCGGGTAGCACCCGACGAACACCCTATTCTTCTCACCGAGGCCCCCCTCAACCCCAAGATCAACCGGGAAAAGATGACGCAGATAATGTTTGAGGCTTTCAACACGCCCGCCATGTATGTCGCTATCCAAGCTGTGCTGTCCCTCTATGCTTCGGGAAGGACTACAGGCATCGTGATGGATTCTGGGGATGGGGTCACTCACACGGTGCCCATCTATGAAGGTTATGCTCTGCCCCATGCCATTTTACGACTGGATCTGGCCGGCAGAGACCTGACTGATTACCTCATGAAGATCCTGACAGAACGAGGCTACAACTTCACCACCACGGCCGAGCGGGAGATTGTGCGGGACGTCAAAGAGAAGCTGTGCTATGTAGCCCTGGACTTTGAGCAGGAGATGGTCGCCGCAGCTGCTTCCTCCTCGCTTGAAAGAAGCTATGAGCTCCCTGATGGGCAGGTGATCACCATTGGGAATGAACGTTTTCGATGCCCAGAAGCCATTTTCCAGCCTTCCTTTCTAGGCATTGAATCCAGCGGGATCCATGAGACAACCTTCAACTCCATCATGAAGTGTGACGTGGATATCCGTAAGGATTTATATGCCAACACTGTGCTGTCTGGAGGCAGCACCATGTACCCAGGCATTGCCGACAGGATGCAGGAGGAAATCGTAACCTTGGCACCAAGCACCATGAAAGTCAAGATCATAGCTCCCCCAGAGCGCAAGTACTCCGTATGGATTGGGGGCTCCATCCTCGCCAGCCTGTCCACATTCCAGCAGATGTGGATCAGTAAGCAGGAATATGATGAAGCTGGTCCTCCTATAGTTCATAGAAAATGCTTCTGAATGGAAAGCACTCAGGAAAAGAATTCAGGAAAATGAAATGTCCCTTTTCCTAGGAGGGCACCCATCTCATCCAGTAAAACTAAGGTAAATTGTTTCCTTCCTATTGAGTGTACAAGAGAGCAAATCCACAGCTCCATCCAAGTGTCCTGGGCTATGACACCGCTAACCGCACTGTGATTTTTATCGGCTGAGGGAATTCTGATATCATATTTTATTTTCTATGCCTGTAGGGCTGAAAGAAATGTAGGCTTGCTTACATAAAAATATGAGAGAAGGAGTAAGATCATGAGAAATATAATTTCAGGCTGAATAACTTCAATTGCCAACCTTTAAATCTAGTTCTTGCTAGGAGTCAACACTCTACAATACAAGCCTGCAGTATAGCAGTTTAGCAACCGTGTCTTACTAATCCTTCTTACTTCTTTACTTCTTTCTAGGGATATAATGAATTACAAAGGTCAGTTATTATCTATATCCACATATGAATCAGGGAAGTAAAATATTGTATATTAAAATATAATTAAGAACTTGGATGACAGAGCAACCTATGTGAATTTGATTGCCTTATTAAATAAGCATCACTAAATAGTCGCCACTCCATTAGTGTATATAAATCAACTAAATTTTCAGCTCAAGGTGGAGTTCTGTTGGTCAGGTACTTCCTAATGCCTTAGTTACTGCTTCATTCTCATGAAACAGCAAACCTCAGGTGATGCCTGACTTTTTACGTAGAAAGATATTGTTATATTGAGTTAATTTTGTTCTGCTACATGGTGACAAGAATAATTTTATTTGCATTTCTTAGCATAATAATGTGCCTTGAGTAATATCTGTTGGTCCTGATTCTGGACATTCCTCTTATGCAAGGATGTTACTGTGGGGAAAATACCGTGCCAGCCTCTTTGTAAGCAATAAATCTTAGCAGAAGTTCAGTAAACTCAAGTGAGCTCTTGGGAAGATTTTGTTGAGGTTCTTCTTTGTGACATCCAACCACTGTCAACACTCGTTTACACACTTGTCTCTGACATGGTAGCTGCTCAGATAGTATCAGTGTTTCTTTCTACGATGTTTGAGATGTTTTAATGAGGGCGGTAGAGAGTCAACAAGTTTTCAGTGTGATCATGTCTGTTTCCGTCTGTGCTGCAATTTCTGATTATTTGGTTATCAGGGTTATTTGTATTTTTCATGTTTTTATCTAAAAATTTTAAGATATTTATTTGCTTGTGAAGATTCTGTTGGAAGAGGGAGGGATCTCTTTCATGTTAGTTTGGAACGTCTTATGTTTAAACGTGTGAATTGGAATCTTTAACCAATTCTGATTAAGATAGAACTTTTCAAATAACTTGATTATTCCATATTTCCTTTATCAGTTAATGTGATTGTTTAATCTGCAAAGGCACTTTATTTTGCAAGGCTTGCTTTTCATTTAATTTCATTAAAGTACAATTACAACATGCTTGCGTTTTGGATTTCCTGTTATTTCCCTCACTCCTTCCCAAAGAACAAGAGAGTAATGTAGAGAGGACCACTCTCTCTGTGTACAGCCTGCTCATCCCCGTGTTACTCATCCTCCTCTTGTACCTCCTACATTCAGTCCCGTAAAGTTAAAAGTCAGTTTTTAAATAGCTATTGAGATAGGTTTATAAACTCCTCATAATATTGAGGTTTAGTGGATGGCCGGGTATTCGGTAATTAGGTTAGAGATGATGGCAGCATAATAACATTCCGGATTTGTTGCTATGACGCTTCTCACTTACAGAGTGAGTAGTTATTCTGACCTACATTCTGAATTACTAGAAAAACAAAGAAAACCTATGCCTCCACCCATGGAAAGTTTATGGGATAAATGGGATGAACTCTAAAGAGATTAAAGTACAGAACTCTTAATTTGGACATGTTATCCCTGTAAGGTAAACAGAAATTTAAACCTCAGGTCATTGGCTATGTTATTCTTATACACTGATGACTTGATTGATGAGTTTAATCAAGGCTCAGGCCATCTCATAGCTTTACAATTTGGCATCGATGTCATGTGCTTAACTAATATGACTGGATTGTTATTCACCAATGGCTCACCAGTCTAGCTCATCAACCAGATTACTCAGAGAGCCTTTTACAAATATAGATTTCCAAGTCCTAGCTAGACTCAGAAATTCTAACTTAGTAAGTCTGGAGTGAAGATTCGGAGTTTTAATGTGCAACCAAATAGAGGAACCGCAGCTCTAAAGAGCACAGAATCTAGAGCACATTACAGAGCTGCAGATGAGGAAGGAGTTTGGACACATGAAGTACCCATCTTCCTGATAAGATTGGAAGCAGTGGTGTGTCCTCAGGCGAGTGACACACCGCAGCAAATGGCTTTCACCTTCCCCCATGCTGCGTTCTGAGTAACAACAGCAGCTGCTGCTGTGTCGTTTCCCCAGATAGCAACCCCCCCCCCACCAGTATAGGGAACGCTTCCCTAAAAACTCAGCTGATCCAAAGCTTCTTTGACATGTAGATATGTTCATTTTTAGTATCCCGTTGGATATGGTAGAAACAGGAAAGAAGCTCTCCATCTTTAAGGTTAAGGTCAAGTGTCACCTCTTACATGGAGCTCCTCTGTTATGGTCGTAACACACTGTTTATACTCAACACAACGTGATAAACACTTCTTGTCCACACTCCCACACACACCACCAAAAGCACATGGAAGATGGATACACAGACAGTGTCTATGCATCTTTGAATTTTCCTAATGCTGGCCACACAGTATGATTCAAAAAACATGGCTCGAACAAATGACTTGGGAATTCTGCTGGGCCTCACATACTTCATGGGATATATTGCTGAATCCATGCCGCCGGACCCCTGCTCCTGTCTCCCTCTGAGGCCTGGTCTCTGTCCTTTCTTCCTCTCTTCTCTTTCCTTGTCTCTTCACTGCTCTTCAACATAAGAGGCTGGATTTTAACTGCCTTTTGCTTCTCAGTAAGTTTGCCCTTCTTCTGATTGACTGAAGGATTAACCAGCATTCTCTTCTAATCTATGTGCTAGTCACATGGCTGTTGAGATATTGACAGATAGGGGGAAACAAAGGAAGAAAGAAGGATGGGGGGAAAAAAGGAAAACGTTGAGTAGAGAAGAAGAAGGAAAAGGAAGGGAGAAAATGAAGAGACAGGAGAAAGAAGAGGGGAGAGAGGAAGCAGATCATTCTCTGAAGGCAAAGGAACATTTAGCTCTTTCAATGTATTTGCATTCTTGTTGATAATTTCCTCTGATTTTTTGGTGGGGGAGGGTTAGTTTGTTTGGGTTTTTTTATTGTTTGTTTGTTTGTTTGTTTGAGCCCCCAATTATCCCAGAGTTGAGAGCCTCAGGTCTCCAACTCTGTAGTAACTCAATCACGGTAAAGCATTGAAAAATGTGCTTTTGGGGTGTATTTCTAGCCTCCCTCTGGTTTACAAAACATTCCTTTCTAAGATGTTTGAAACTAAGAACTAAGCATGTGGCTTTCCCAGTGTTGCTTCCAGCTGCTGACAACTGGAAAGACTGTAAGGATGTGCACACATGCTCCCATCAGTTAGAGGAACTCCGTCAGAATCAAGTGCTGGTTTAACCGTTCCTTTTGAAACATGAAAGGAACTGTCTGAACTATAAGCGCCATTTTTTTAAAAGCTAGATGGTGAAAATTCTGCAGCTTTCTTCAGTTGCCTACATTGTTTTCCACCCTATTAAAAATCTGCCATCCTAAATAGCTGATGGCTTTAACTTATAAGTAGAAGTGTCAAAAGATGCCATGGTAAGATGTGCTATCTAGACAACAGACCCTCACACCTATTTCCAACTCCTGTCTATTGGCACTTACCTCTTCTTTAGGTACTGAGAACTTGAACACTTGAAACTCTTATTTAATTGGCCATTTGACAGCATGTACAGTAAAAGTCATGTCACTCTCTCTGCATTGGGAACAAGGCCTTTGTGACCACACACAACCCACACGATACTGAATTTGGTGAAGAAGAAAATATACACATTAGCAGAATGAGAAGGATCAGAGTTCTCACCAAGATACCCTTCATGGTCACGTGGTATCAAGAAAACGTCTTCTTGGCTTTGCTATGGCTTTTGGGTAAAGCAGGAAAGGTAGGCTTCAATGCTGAATCTTCACTCCATGTTTCCATTCCTCCACTTTACACATACCCCGTTCCCCCTTCAGATAGGCATCACAGAACACATACAGCAGCTCTTCCACTTCAGGGTGGAAAAAGCATAGACCACTCATAAATAAATGAATGTGACTCAGTTGTCACATTTTTTTATTATTATTATTTACTAAAATGGCGATGAGCCAAATTTGGCCAACTGGCAATAGTTTAAAGAAAGAAACTTTCCACACATGAAAATTTTAGTTCATTTAATTCAGAGCCTGCTCATTACTAACTGTTCTTAGCAGGGTGACTGAATACTTGAGGGGGGAAATAGAACTGATGAGAGGAAGGGTTTATTTTGGCTCAGAATTTGAAAGAGTTATGGGTGCAGAAGGCATCATGGGATCCACGGGGGCAGGAATATGCCTCAGGGAACAGGAAGTGAGGAGAGGTGAGAGCCAGTGCTCAGCTGGCTTCCTCAGTTACCCCTTTTATTCAGGCCAGGACCCCAGGTCATGCAACGGTGGGAGCCACATTCAGAGCACCTGTTCCCTTTTCAGGTAATCCTCTCTGGGTCACAGATACTCAGAGGTGTGTCTGCAGGTGATTCCAAACCCAGCAAGTTGGCAACAAAGACCATAAGCCACCTCAGCTCTTCCTACCAATAAGAAACTGCCCTGGGGGAATTGCTATTGGATTAAAGAACTGACCCCGACAGCCAAGGGAAACTAAGTTTGCTCGTTCACAAGGACAGAGAATGGACAAGGCCTAGAGGATGCTTTGAAATGTTCCTGGGACAACTATGTTTAGAAATAAGAGCATCCAAAGATATTTTATTTCCATCTAGATCCAACATTAAAGCTAAGTTCTTCCTTGGTGAGGTAACTCAAACACAACACCACCACCATACCACAAAACACACAACGTGAACATTCACACACACACATACACAAGTATACATGTTCATACACACAAACACAACACCTCCACCACAAAACACTCTCATACACACATACACAACCACCTCAGCCACAACATACACACATATACTCATATACACACACATCACCTCTACACTACAATAAAACAATATACTCACTACAATAATACACACACTTACATACATGCACATACATAGTATTTCTACCACAGCACACACAACACGCAGACACACACACTACCACCACAATACCATACAACACATACGAACATATACCCCCGGTAAAGTAAAACAGCCAACTGAGCTGGGAAGGAAAAGCTCTGAGCTACAGATTGAAGTATTTCAAGATCCAAAATGGCAATAATTACAAGAGCTGTAATGCTACAAGCTAGGCTAGATCATAGTCCTCTCTGGTACAGCTCAAAAAGTCGGTTACACAGTGGAGCATTGGAAGCAGAAAGCTCAAATTAGCCAGAAAGGAAACCTAGGATTCATGTCTGTGTGGTACATGAACAGTCACAGTACACAGGATCTGGGGTGGGAGTAAAGGCAACATGTCTTTTTGTGCTGACCATAGCTCCAATTACTGTGATTAATATGCTCTGTGCTAAGACTAAGGATGACAACAAGACACAGGAAATAATGCCTATTCTCACCAAGTGCTCTAAATTAAACTGTAAAACATAAGTACATAGGAACTAAATTTAAAATTAGAACAATTATGAATGATTTTAGAGAAAACATCTCTGAAAAAAATCAGCCAAACAATGAGCAGCTTTGCTAGCGAAAGTTGGAGCAGGAGCTGGGGGTGGGGCCTCTCTTTTGTCAATGTGATTCCATTCAAAACTACCTCTGGATAGCTCAGTAATCAATTGGTTTCCCATAGTAAGGGGAACAAGGACTATTTCTAACAGGAACTCAATGACTGGCTCTTTGACCTCCCCACCTCCCAAGGGAGGAGCAGTACTGTTAGGCCACAGAGGAGGACTTTGCAGCCAGTCCTGAAAATACCTGACAAAAGGGAGTCATATGAAAGGGGAGGAGGTCCTCCCCTATCAGTGGACTTGGAAAGGGGCAGGGAGGAGATGAGGGAGGGAGGGTGGGATTGGGGAGGGAATGAGGGATACAGCTGGGATACAGAATTAACAAAATGTAACTAATGAGAAAAATAAAATTATATAAAAAACACCTCTGGATCTCTCAAAGTGCTAATCCTAGCACTCCTGAAGCACCAAAGTGTGGGGTTTTGCTAGAAGATTGGGCACCTGGTTCCAAATAAGGCTTGGGAGACTAAAGATGTGAAAAACAGAGAGCCTGAGTTACAACCCCTGAACCACAGGAAGGCTCCTAGAAGAGCGAGGTGGCACTTTAAAGAATGCATCACAAAGGTCCCCATTCTGGATGCAGCCAGCAACACTCAACATTCCTAAAACCACTGTGCCAACCAGGTGTAGAGCACAGGCTGTTTAGGGTCAGTAGACTGAATGGGGGCAGTAGGGTGTGAAAGGGAGGTTTCTAGACAAAGCCAGCCCAGGAGATGAAAGATAAGATCCAAGATGCTTTCTGTTGACACTCAAAATGGCTGGAAGGAGCAGATGCCACAAGGATAGGAAGAGACATTCTCGCAAGACAGACAGACAGACGGACAGAGAAGGTGAGGGGTAAAGACAGGTGAGGGTAAGTATCATTTCAAGGGTTAATATGACCCAGGGAAGTGTTTCACTTACATGCTTGAAATAAGAGTTAAGATTCCCCTGGCTGGCTATCTTAACTTTGGTAACCTCACAGTGATTGGGAGATAGGCTTTACTCTTTCCCCATGAGAACCTACAGCAGCAAACAATTTTTTTAGTAGGTATATTGGTCACTGGACCCGAATGCCGGACTTTTAGATGAGGGCCTGCTATGTCTGTTATGGCTCCACAAATGGGCCTGACTGAAGGCATACGGAATGAAAAAATGAAAAGCCCAGAGGAACCCACAAAAACAGGAGCCGGGGTCAGGCAGACTGAGCTCTTCCCCGGAGCAGGTTCAGCATGCAGACGCTCACTGAACAGAGAGACAAGGTCCAGCACACAGCTGAGCAAGAACTCGGGATAATTACACACAGATAAACAAGGAGGCAGACTTGGTTTACCTCCGTAGAGCATGTCCAGAGGGGTACAGTCTTCAGGCCGTAAACACTGAGCAGAGAAAGCAGTGGCGGACACTTCCGGCACACTCTATCACATCGTGCTCAGGCGTCTAGGAAGGCTTTGACATATCCCTTGAAGCATCACCCCAGGGGGGTAGGAGGTAAGGTCTGCCATTTCCTTGTGGGTCTGATGCATTGGGAGTCCTTGGCATGGCTGTATCCCCACCAGGACTTAGCCCCGGAGGGAAATGATTGACAAGACACGTGCTCCCAGTGACTCCACCGGGCATACAGAACCCAACTTCAGTTGGAAGTGAACATTTGCTTGGGGACTTTTAAAGTTTCAAACCCTGCACATTGGTGGAGTCTGTTCTCTTTGAAAACACAATGTGAGAAATTTTTGACATTTAGAATTTTTTTTATTTCCATATCCGGTAATATTAAGGCTTGCAGATTTAGAAAGGAAACGTGTGTGCTAAAACGTGCTGAAATAACAGTTCAGTATGTTGGTGTGGGTCTAACAGGGCGGCAGGGTGTAGACAACTGACAAAATTAACCCACCAACGGGAAATCTGAAACACTTCCGCTGATTCTTTTAATATCGATACCCTCTACTCCCTAAAACCAATCAACCGTGGTAGCTTATTTTTGCGATATTTTCAGAAAATAAAAATATATCAAAAAGCACTCATATGTACAATGATTCTAGAAAAAATAATTGGACTAACTCAGACACTCAGAAAGCATTAACCCTTTGTGGCTGAGCTTTGATTCAAGTAAAGCAGAAATGTTCTTTCAAGATGAAAGGAAAACTAGCTTTCAGAAAATTACGTATGGTAGCTTGACACTCTATGAAACTCTTCAATTTTAGATGGAAATCTGCAAACCAGCTCGACGTTATGTCTTGAGTTCTTAAAAGATGTAGTCATTGTTCTTAGATTTAGGATGAATCTTTTGACTTCTTGTATTTCTTTAATACTTTCCTGGAAGTCAGAGAAGGATGCATTTGTCTCTGTCCCTAGCTAAGATAAACACCTGTCTACCCGGGGGGGCCATGTCCTTGGCTTAACAGCGATATGAGAAATAGAAACAAGTTTACAGTGGCATGGCTGGGCTTGCGTATCTTCTAGAGCTACCTGAGAATCTCTTACCTTGTTCTTCCTGTTTTCAGAAACTGCTTTCCTCGGTGCTGGCCCTCACCAACCTTCAAGCCAACTGACAATCAAGCTGGGCTGTCATCATAGCTCCTCCTTCTGTCTTGCTGCCCTGCCCTCTCTCTCTCTCTCTCTTGCACTTAACAGCCTGTAATTTCACTGGATCACACCTGGATAATTCAGGATACTCCTATCAGGCTGATTCAGGCTTGCTGAGAAGGGTGAATGAACTGGACCCTTTTTAAGTGCCAGACACAGGATGCCAGTCAGAACCTTGCATTTTGAAGACTCCTGCTCAGCTGCTTTAACTACAAACACCAAAACAGGGCTTGCTGTTGTTGTTGATGATGTTGATGACAATGATGATGACTACGATGATGATGTTGATGATGATAACGATGATGATCTGTTTTGCTTTGGGGGTGTCAAAAGGACATTTCTAGAAAGTTTTGTAACTAATTGAATAATGAAAATTGAAGTGAAAGGAAGTGGGAGGGCTAAGGCAAAAAGGGCATCAGGTGGAAGTCACTAATGACTCAGAGCTCTCGTGTGTGGTACTTGAGTGGCAGGAAAGGAAGAAGGAAGGTCACGGTTTCTGCTCTGGCCTTTGCTTAAAGCTGAGGAAAAGTAAAAGATTTGTTACACGTGTCTCAGCAAGTTGATTTTCCAGGGCCTTGCACACCCTCTCTCCATTTTCTTCTGCTGTCAGGTATCATTTTGGAAGGTTCTCAGGACCACTTAAAAAAATAAAAAGAAAAGCCAGATTTTAAATGACTTCTTTATTGGTGCGAGCTTGTCTTGGTTCCATGGTTCCCATCCTGCATTCAGATGGCTCTGGTGACCTCTCAGATCCTAGGTGTGAACTCAGCTTTCACCTCACCCAGAAAATAAATGTATTCAACTCAGAAAAGTAGGGCTGGTCCCCAAGGGAGCACACTCCTTCAGCTTCCAGGGAACCAGCTTCCAGCCTAAGGGAAACAGGCTTCAAGGACCTCAGTAGGCAGACTGTCAGACGCTGGACATCATTTGGCTATGGGTCTGAAATATTTAGACACACAGGATAGGCACCTCCCGCTGTCCTGATAGGACCAGATCTGAAAGCAGTGATTCTATCATCGCCAGATCTGTTCCTGAAGGGACATTCGTGAGGTAGGATGGGTGAAAAGCAGCAATCCTTCCCCACACTTGCAGAGAGAGACAGACCTAGCCACAGGCTCTGTGAGAGACTAAACCTCACCCAGGTAAATCAAGGTGCCTTTGGGCCTAAAATGGAATGGAGTTAGTTGCCTTGGGAACCAATTTTGTGAGTGACGTCTGACAGTAAGTGAAAACAGACTCAGAATGCTGACCAGTCGTCTGTGATAAAGGAAATAGGAATGACATCAGCAGACAATACCCATAACCATTAAACGTGATCTTCTTTCATGTTATAATGTTGGCCTCTTCAAAAGGTGTGGGCATTCTGGGACAAGCATGTCTAATAAAGCCCCGGAATAACACAAACCAGGCTGCCTTGGGAACTCTCATCTGCTGCTGTCTCAGGTGTCCTTCAGTGTCTGTGCCTGGAGATCTTACCTTACAAGGGGAGGCTGGCCACCCACGATTCCCATCCCAAGTATCTCCCACATTTCTAGCACAAGAGTCTTATGTCAGAAAGTCTGCAGCACTGGTCATTTAAGGTAACACACTAACAGTCAAGGGCAGCAAAGCCAGTCTCAAAGAGCCATGACAAAAGGAAAATCCCAAATGCTTGCCAAAAAAATGAATGCACACATGTGGTAAGGGGAATGGGGACAGATGATGGGGGCAACATGCCCACTTGGGCCTGTGTCTGGATGATAGTCATCTGTCTGGCAGCTGCAAGCAAGGGGACAGTAGAGGGTCTCAGCCTCACCTCCATCACACTGGGAGGCCTGGGACTCCCTTTTTTCTCTCCTTTCTCCTTTTGACTCTGATAATCAACCACGTTTCTTTCTGTCTCCATCTTCAACTTTACTCTCAAATCTGCAATGCAAATATTTTGACACTTGTGCTCTGACCAGATGGATAAATGGTTCAAGTAGCATATCACAGAAACAAAAAATAAATAAAGAGAAAGCCAAAGTCTAGCGCTTAAAAAAAAATTCAATATCGGCATACAGGAACTGGTTTTGGAACAATCAACACACAGCATTCCTTATTTCCCTCCCCCCTCAAAGCCCTCAGGCTCCTATGAAAGGTCAGGGAGACACAGGCAAGGTAGTTTGAAGCCATTGCCTTTCCCAAACAATAGAATCTTTGTACAGTTCGTATTGGGCTTTCTGGATGGCTTTATAATACCCGAGCCTCCCCACTGGCATTTGAGCACAGCCTTACTCAATTCAAACATACATTTTTAGAATGCAAAGGGTAGTCTCTGACCACCTAGCCTTTCTTCGGAAGGAAGTGGGCAGGGGTGACACAGGGTCATTACCCATCAGACACCTCACTTTCCTGATGCCTTGACTTTCTTCTCTAAGTCTTCCTGAGACTACATGGCTTTCTCCCACTACACGCCTGTAGCTCCTGCTGTGGATGATAAATTGAGTTCATAGTTTTCTCAAAAAAGAAAAAAAAAAACTTTTCGTTTTTGCTAGAGTTTAGCTTCACAGCAAAAAACATCCATCTGTTGCTCTCTCCCACCCTGTGTATTCCCTATCCGAAAGCCCTTCTGGCCCTGGGTTTGTCCTTCAATCTTGCAGAGATCCTGCACTTCCTGGGAAATGGTGGGTTATCTGTACGGCGGGCTGCCCACACACAGATGAATGCTAGGAGTAGCCCCAGAGCCTTGCTGACCAGTATCCAGACCCTGGCTCTGTCCTCAGCTTTGAAATAGCTTTTTCTGCATTTGTTTCTAAGCATGTAAGTGGAAATAACACTATCTGCTTCAGACTGTATGTTATAGAGACATAGGAAGTATATATTTGTTTTTGTTCAGGGAGTGGTAGTGGTAGTGTTTTAATAAAAAAAAGAAAAAAGAAAGAAAGAAATGGAGAACAGCAAGGACAAAATTTCCAGATGCGTTTCTGGAGAGAGTTCACCACATATATGTGGATTTGGGATGGACCCAAGGCCTTGCACATGCTAGGCAGGCACACTACCAATGATCTATATCCCAAACACTGTTCGTTACTTCATTGTTGGGGGTGGGTCATCTGTTTGGATAAAATACAATGAAATGTTTAATTTAAAAGAGTCATTAAACATTTGAGACTGCCACAGGAAAGTGGGAAGAGGAGAGGAGAGGAAAGGAGAGGAGAGGAGAGGAGAGGAGAGGAGAGGGGAGGGGAGGGGAGGGGAGGGGAGGGGAGGAGAGGGGAGGAGAGGGGAGGAGAGGGGAGGAGAGGGGAGGAGAGGGGAGGAGAGGGGAGGAGAGGGGAGTGGAGGGGAGGGGAGGAGAGGGGAGGAGAGGGGAGGAGAGGGAAGGGGGAGAGGAGAGGGAGAGGAGGGGAAGAGGAGAGATGAGGAGAGGAATCTGAGACTGCCACAGGAAAGGGGAGGGAAGGGGAGAGGAGGAAAGGGGTGGAGGGAGGAGAGGAGAGAGAGGAGATGGGAAGGGATAATAAGGTTGGGAGTGGAGAGTGATTCAAGGGAGACCTAAAAGAAAAGATTCAGATCTGAGAGAAATCAGGGCAGAGACCAAGGAGAGCCCAGGACAGAAGATGGGTCCTTCAGTCCTGCAAAGAGAGAAGGCAAGCCACTGAGGGCCAAACAAAAACTCAAAATACTTTGGTTACTGGAATCTCACTCTTCTCAGTGTCATGGTCTTTGTGATTCCCCATCAAATGAATCCAGATGAGACACAGTGTGGGGGGTAGAAGATAGTTTATTACAAGAGTAGACAGTGGCCAAAAGAACCACTGTACCACCTGCCTGACTAGGCTCTATGGTATTAAAGCCTCTAAAATAGCTTTCTTGACCAATAGTTCCTGTTGGGGTGATTGCCAGGCCCATTTAAGTTAACTCTAAGGGAGGAGACAAGGTTTGGTTTTGTTCTTTACCAGAATGGCTCTGGCAAGGTAGTAATCTGATGCACTTGAGAATGCTGGGTCTCTACCAAGGGCCAAATAGAAGGCTCAGATCCCAGTCCTTTGACCAGTCATCAGTGTCTTGCAGTTCCCATTCACGGTTTTATAAGATGCTCCTTGTAGAGGAGGGGCTGTACTCCATGACATTCAAGCCTGCTAACAGCTAGATAGCTACCCAACAGTGTGGCCAAAAAATATAATGTTCCTACTACAGAGAAGGAGAGGAGAAGGTGGAATAAGAGGAGAGACTGTTTGGGGAGAGCCCCATCTGCCCTTCAGTGCCCCTAGTTCCCACCTCAGCCCCTTCCCTGTGTGCCTGTGTAGACACAGGTGTTGGGCTAACACAAAGGTTCAATGGGAAAAAGCATTTGCTGCCTGGGTTTTACCTACAGAACCCAGGAGAAAATTGATTCTTAGAAGTTGATCTCAGATTCTCTCTCTCTCTCTCTCTCTCTCTCTCTATCTATCTATCTATCTCTCTTACACACACACACACAGAGAGAGAGAGAGAGAGAGAGAGTAAATAAAAACCAGATTGATGTATCTGTATGAGTTTTTCCTCTTTCAGGCATATGCCAACTCTTCCTTACCCTTAATTGTTGGCACTGAAGCTGCTGCCAGCTGTTGCTTGGTTGTTACTTCTCCACACATCCCCTTCAGCGGGGAAAAGGAAGGCTTACCAGAGAACATAGAGTCTCCCAGTCAGTCCTGTCCCCAGTCTCTACTGATGACTTCAACAGCATCCCAGTGATGCTAAGAGTTAGGATCAGAGTATTTCTGACAACCATTCTCTTGGCATATTTGGAGCTCTTTAGGCTCTATGTACCTTTCCGGCCATCAAACATATCATGGTTTTTACATTCCTGAGATCCCCTGCCTCACTTTCAGTATTGAAATCATAGCCTCCCCCGCCCCATGCCATGCCTTGACTATATTAGGAAAATGGAGAATCATGGTGGGAGACACGGGTATGCCTGTTCTGCAAGTATTTGGTATTCTGGTTTCTAGAGAGAGTGAGCCTTGCTCAGTAGGGACTTGTTTTCTCTGGAAGGATTAGGAAATTCTGTTGCAAGGACCTGAGGAGCGCCCAAGAAAGGAGCTGAGGAGGATGGCTGGCCTTCACAGTGCATCCCAGAATCTCTCTGCCAAAACTGGGGGGGGGGGGGGGAGGATGTTCCGGGATCACAAAGCAGAGCTTTGTTATTCTTGTTGTTCTGGTTTGGTTTTCGCCCCCAAAATGTTGTTCGAAAGTCATATTTCTCCCATAATCAAAAAAATTCCATCCAAATGTTTCTCCCATGTCTTTCTCTCCTTCCCTACCTCTCCTGCTACTTTCTTCCTTTCTTCCTTCCTTCTCATTCTTGTCTTCTAAGCTTCTCAAGGCAGAATAATCCCTAAGCTAGAACATGAACCTGGATGTCTGTTAGAAACCCAAGCTAGGACCTGCCACATATCAGCAAGGTGGCATTTACACACTCTCAGCTTGAAGTTTCCTCAGTCCCAAAATGTGGCTGAAAATTCTACATTCCAGGGCAGAGGAGCTCTGCGCAGTCGTGATTAAATACACTAACACAATGAGAGTGACTGGGGTGTGCTCCCTCACCTTCATACCTAGATTGCTACTCTGTCTGGTCCTTCCCTAACCACAACCTTTGACTTCCCCTTAACAATGAGCGCCAAGCAGACACTACCAGGAGATAACATATCCCCCGGGACTCACCCTACGTAAAAGATCTACTTTCTATCTCAGGGTTTCGCAGGATAGTTTTGCTCCTCTCACCACAAGAACATTTTGTTTTTTAGCCAGTTTGCTTATGCTCTGGATCTGTTTATACTTATACAATCACTGGTGTGTTTCTTTTTCGTATTTATTCATCCTCGGAAATCGCTCTAACTTAAGTGACCGTCACGTATGCCGAAAGGGCTGCAACCCAAACCCTCTTTTCACTTTGTTTATATGGTGCCTGGGTCTGAGCAAGAAGGAAAAGCGCTCAGCCAGCGGAACAAGGAATCTCTAATTCAGTCCTCTTCCAAAGTTTCCTTTCTCCACCACGGGTCCCAGGACAGACAGACTAGGGGAGGTCACAACAACCACCCCCACCTTTAAACCAAAAAAAAAAAAAAAACAAACAAACAAGCACAGACAGTTGGCAAGACTCATTGTCTGTGCCTGTCTTCCTTCCTACTTGCCCTCTCAGAGCAGAATGCTGCGTGGCATGGTGAGAACATGAAGTTGAAATGTGAGAGCTGCATATGCTGGTTCTGAGAGGCCCCGGGGCTGGAATTTCTATCCATTTCCCCAAAAAACAAATTAAAAGGTCAGCCCAGGGCCAGGAAGACCTGATTCCTGCCCACCTCATCCTCTCCAACACTTAAGGGCATAGACAAGTAGGTGGGTGGATTTCTCCACCCCATTAGACTTAGAGTCTTTAAAATTATTTCACAACACCTATATTTGATGGGACATGCCTCCCATAAAAAGGACTAGAAAACAAACGCCGCTGCAAGAATTTCGTTAAGTGGGATGCTCTCCAGTAATGCACACATTTGTTTTCTTCTTGCCTTTATGGGGAAGAAAGTCTTAAAAACCAGAAGATATGCCATGTAGGAGAAAATGGGTTAAAACTCAACGATGACCTTAACTTGTGCCCAGAGCAAAAGCTGCAGCATGCTGCTGTGGCTCTGAAGAAAGCCTGAAGCTGCAATCCATAAGCAACACAGATGTCTTTGTCCTAAGCTTTGGCCACTGCTCAAACTCTGTCCCCACAGTTACCTCCTTTGCTCCCTTCCTGGCTCTCTCATCTGTGTGAGACATATCCAGACAGAAGACCTGGGCAAGAAGCCCAGAGGGAAACAAGACTTTCCCCATTGGGGGGGACCCTCTAAAGCTTTGTCCCCTCTCTGAGTGTCCCATCCCCCAAGATCTTCCGGTTCTGAAATTTGTATGGGGCCAGCACTGTTCTCGTTGGAAAAATCCCTTCAAAATCAACTTTGGTTGAGTGGCTCCATCACTACAGTAAAAGCCAGGGGGAAAGTGTGATCTCATCTCCTAAAGGCTCAAAGCTCACGAGCACAGCACAACCTTCACAGCTGCATGTCTTGAGCCCTACAATTTAATGGAGAAGATGCTGCCAAGTACAATTTATCTGAGAGGAACCTGTTCAACTCAAAGTTATTGACACTATCCTGCCCTTGAGAGCAGAAGTCAGCACCATGCTGTGCCATGGCTCCATCAGTAGAAGACGGTGTTTTATTTCCTGCCTTTTTGTGCCAGTGACCAATAAAAGGAGGAAAGAGGCTTTGGGGATAGCCATCACCACTACCTGAAAAGCACCGAAACCTGAGGTAGATTCCAGATCCCGTGTTCTCAGTGTGGACACCACTGGCAGTTTCCTCTGGCAGAGCTGGAGAGGTCAGTATACAGGGAAAATTCTCAGGCTCAAGAACAGAGATCAACGGCATGCCTGCCGCCTCTTGCGTGGTGCTAAAGTCCTCTCGAATCTGACTCACTGCAGAAAACCAGAAAGGAAAATGGAGAGGCCGTGGCGTTCAAACCACGTACAAGGGTGATTGGCTAACGTATCTTGGACAACTCTCCATCCCAACTCAAAGACTTGCTTATTTTGGATAGCAATTGTCACTTCATCTGGTCGTGCCCTGCATAGATTCCAATGAAAATAAAGCAAAAATTCAGCACAATACGAACTGGGGAGGGGATTCTGCTCCTCTGTAAGAAATAAATACGACGGTATCGCAGTGTTTGCAGGGATGCTGATTATTTTGGAGCCAGGGTCTGAAGTCTTCAAATTCCCGGGATGTCTCTTAGACCATGAAATCTTCTAACGAGGTGTAACAAGGAACTCTACCAAGGAGCATTGTCTGGCTTCTTGGCTTACTTAGGCACTGATTCCATTACCCCAGTTTTCCCCGTCCCCTGACTTAATCTATCCCTGCACTTTATCAGTCTCTCCCACTGACATGTGCAGAAAACATTTTTCTTCTCTCGGGGCACTGAGTCTTCCAAACCTTCTCCCCAGTCCTGTTCCCAGGCTCGACGCAGAATCAACACAGAATCCTTCTCTCGGCTGCAAGTCCAGCCCACTCCCACCACCCAAGTCTGGAGCCTCAGCATCTCCCCCCCCCCCCGCCCACTTGGAACTGCCATGTCTATCCTCTGCCCAGTAAATCCTCTTTCCACGTATGATTAAGCTTCTTAACCTCTGCTCCCACTGTATCATCCAGCTGTATAGAATGCAGTGCCTGAAGGTAGTGCTGACAACCTTCAAGTCTAGATAGACTTCTGGCCTTGAGACCTGTAAGATGGCCTCATTTGGGGGCTGTTTGGTACAGCAGTCTCAGGAAACGAAATTAATACCAGGGCCACCGTGTTCCCTTCCTCAGCCCCTGATACTTACTGCCTCCTCTCCGTAGTTTCTATTAGAGTTTTTCTCTTCCCCTGGTTCTCTTTTGATTTTTCTGTGCCATCGGCTGGATCCCTCACAGGTTTAACACCCTCACGCCAGATATACCATATCTCTACAATACGTATGTACATTTCAAAGGCACCGCCACAGGGTTCTATCCGTGTTTTGAAGGGGAACATCTCATTATGGCCTGTACACCTTAATCCTGATGCCTCCAGCACCTCACTGTGAGAGGGTAATCCTTTTTATTCTAAGTCATCTCTTCAGGCCGCAGCCTATCATAGCCCAGCCGCCTGCACCTGCATCTTTAGTGTGTCCCTCTAGGGTTTTCTGGCAGATTGGCAATCTCAAGACTCTCAAAGCATCAAGTCACAGTGAGTCCTGGATCGTTCTTAGCTCCCTGGTACACACTGGAGACTCATCCATCTTTCCCAAGCAGGAGTAATAACCAAGACTACTTAAAAAACAAACAAACAAACAAGTGCTTCTGAATTCTTTACTTGTTCATTAATCATGGGCACTGAATGCCCAATACAAAGCATTGTGCTAGACACTCAGGGGAAAATGCAAAAAGCTAGAAATGGGTACAGTCACAGCTATGTGAGAATTTTCTTGTGATGAATAGAACAGGCGGATACCACAATAGGATGTGGAAGAAATGCTAGTGAAGAAAAAAAAAAATAGTCCTTCCTCTGGTACAAAAATGGATCCCAGAGTGGAGAACAGTTTTCAAGTCTCAATTTCAAATGTGACAGAATATTGTCGGCAGAAGATGTTGACTGTCTTATCCCCAAAGTTTAGGAACATTACCTTATATGGTGAAATAGACTTGAAGGGTGTGATTAAGTGGGGAGCTAGGGCTAAAGGTGTTCTTGCTAGCTATCTGGATTAACCCTAATTAAATACATGTGCCCTTATTTGACAAAGAGACAGGAAGAAGGTCTACAAAGGGGCTACAGTGATGGAAGCAGCCAGAACAAGAGCTGTGAAGACACCACAGCCGATGCTGTCCTTGAACAGGAAGGGAGCAGGAGTAACATGGATCTTCCAAGAAAGGGCAGCCCTGCTGCTCCAGGGGAATTCTGACTGACAGAAACATAAGTAATAAGTTTGAAGCCGCTGTGTTTAAGGTAACTTGTTACAGCAGCAACAGAAATCTGATACACATTTTCCAGGAGACAGACAGAGACACTAACTAGCAAGTCTCCTCTTTCAGCCTACACAGCTAAGGATCAGCTCTAGTATTGGGCCTAACAATGAGGGAATTTGTCAGAACTCTCAAACTACCCCAAGCTCTGCGGAGTGAGACCAGGTCCCCTGTGACAGGTACACGCCAGACAGAATATGTTTCAGCTCCCACAGGGCCACCAAGGAAATAAGGTCTGGCCACAGTATATTCGTAATAAAGACTTGTAATTTGCTAAATATCTAACACACTGGTAGGTTTCAGCAAAACACACCAAGTATGCCAGGCCCAATTTCTCCAATTACCGGATGAGACAAATAGAAATGTCTTCACCCTGATCGCTAAATAGGAAAAGGCCTTGTAGACTTGCCCACAGCCCAGTCTTAATAGAGATAGTCTCTCAGCTGAGGTTCCCTCCTCTGGTGGCTCTAGTTTGTGTCAAGGTGATGTAAACCCAGCCTGTACAGGTGGCTTTTCCCCTGTCAATTAACCTAATCCAGATAATTTCCCATAGACCAGAGGCTGACCTAATCAAGATAAGCCCTAGAAGAGATGTCTAGACACATACAGGTTAGGCCTGTGTTATCTGATGCCAAAACTCATCCTTTTCTCCACACACCCCTGATGTTTCAGAAGCACCTAAATGTCTCGTGCATGTGTCACTCCAGGTCCCAGGTGTCACTGCCCTGTGTGGCTGGTGAGTAATAGCTTAGTTTCACTGACAGCTGCTCCCAACTGAATAACCCAAGACTCCTGACCTCCTCTCAGTCTCACCAGCTATTTTGGTTGAGATCTGGGAGCCATCTCCTGAGAACGCATGTGCACACACACACATACACACACACACACAAAGGCCTCACTGTTTTCCACAAAATAGCATCCCAGCCACTCAGGTCCCAGAAAGTCCCCAGAGGAATGTGGCCAGGTCAGATGCACTTGTCTGCTGCTGTGCTCTCTAACAGCACGATGCCTGGGCAATGGCTGCTCTCAGCCGTCCCCTGAGGACTGCATTGGTTTGGTCTCAGTGCTTTTGTGCCACCTAAATTCATGTGTTGAAACCTAATCATCAGAGTGATGGCAGGAGGCTGAAGATGGAGCTCAGCGGTAGAATGTGTGCCTAACACCCACGAAGGCCTTGGAACAGGCCTCAGCACCATATACACACAAAGAGAGAAGGGGTGACAGGAAGTGATTTGACCACTGTCGATGGAATCGGTGCAGAGTGACACGTGATGATATCATAGGTTGCTAGGCAACCCAGAAGCAGGCTGCCTAAATACTAACTTTTGTCATAGATGAAAAATTAAGACTTGAAAAGGCAAGAGGCTTATCTAAGGTAGCTAAAGGCCAGAAGGGCTAGGACTGAACTCAGGGCTTTATTGTTATCCTAGTGTTAGGGTGAAGCCCATGGTAAGGAAAGGAAAGCTTCCTAGAAACTCAAGAACTAAGGGTGTCCTTGGTCTTAAACAGAACAAGCCAGGCGTGGTGGCACGTCTTTAATCCCAGCACACAGGAAGGCAGAGGCAGGTGGATCTTCATGAATTGGAGGTCAGCCTGATCTACGAAGTGAGTAGTGTGTAGCCAAGGCTACACAGAGAAACCCTATCTCAACAAAGAAAAAAACAAAAACAAAAAGAACATCTGGCCAAATAGAAGAAATACTAGGGGCGGGAGGTTTTGCTTTCTTCATATGACATCAGCTACAGGGCCATCTCCCTTTCCCAAAGTGCAGCCTAGATGTTAGGTCTCAGGAAGGACTGAACTCAGCTGAGCAAAGAAACTTTGAAAAAGAAATAGAAAAGAATAAAGTCTGTGAATGACGTTTTGATGAGCTAAAAATAATACTAATAATAAGTTGGCTCTCCAGTTAGGTTTGTGTTCCATGTTCACTAAAATAGAATATAGCAAAGATAATAAATAGATAAAGAATAAAGTTCTTTCTCTGGAGCCTGCCAGCTTCCTCCAAATGCAATGTGGTGCAGCATGAAAGGCCTTTATATAAACCCCAGGCTCCTTAAAGAAAATCACTTCCCAACTTACTTGGGCTGTGGCCTGGCGGGGAGTCTCTGCTCCTGCAGTCCCAGACAAATCTGAGGTCCCTGAAGACCCCTATGAAAGAAAGGAAGGAAATCCTGTTATCTGGAGCTTGTGGGTGCCTGCTTAACCACCACAGGGTAGAAGCAAGAATCCAAGGCATCTCAATCCCACAAGGCCTAAGACCTGCCCCTGGAAATGCCAGCGGGCATAAAAAAAAAAAAAAAAAAAAAAAACACCCTAAAGCCAGAGCTAAATTTGAATTTCAGGTTCAAACGTGGAACTCAGAAGGACAGAAGTGTCCTCGGCATCGCCGAGAGACTGCCTGTGGGACTGTCATTGAGAAT
This sequence comes from Meriones unguiculatus, assembly GCF_030254825.1. Lineage (NCBI taxonomy): Eukaryota > Metazoa > Chordata > Mammalia > Rodentia > Muridae > Meriones > Meriones unguiculatus. Next base: position 85,720,303 of record NC_083354.1, read on the forward strand.
ATGCTTACGCCCTGAAAGCCTACATGGAGATCTCTGTCCTAGCTCAGTAGGCTGATTGGACCCCAGAATGGAGTCCCAGGAGACCTCCACTCCCTGTGCCCTGTTGTAGGGGCTCCGCAAGTACATAATGAATAAGTGACTGGAGAGACCTCGGCAAACTCACTCCATGCACCCCCATTCGTTCTCTTCTCACCCCATTTCCCTGTCACTCGAAAACCAGCCTACAGTCCTACGCTCCTAATGGCTGAGACAAGACCCAGCTGTACTGGATCCAGAAAGCCCCTGTGAGGTCCTGCACTCATCTTTAAGAAGTGTGTGCATTCGAAAACCAGCCTACAGTCCTACACTCCTAATGGCTGAGACAAGACCCAGCTGTACTGGATCCAGAAAGCCCCTGTGAGGTCCTGCACTCATCTTTAAGAAGTGTGTGCATCCCCCTTGAGGGGCTGTAGGCTTGGCGAGGGCCGAGCAGCAGGAGCACAGAGAGAAAGGCGAGCAAAAAAGAGGGGGGCATCAGCACGCTATTTTGAGAGCACAGTTCCCTGGCTTCAGATGAACTCTCCCCTCACGAAGAGTCTTGCGAATCTAGTTGCTTGCCTAAAACTCTTCTGAGGATCCCATCCACACGGAGGAATCAAAGGTTCAATCACTGCTGAGTGCAAATACCCGACCCCGGTCTCCCCTGCCCTTGTGGTGCTATGTGAGTGATTTTAGTGCGGCCGCGCTGGCAGAATCACTTCACCAAAGTGCCCCCCAAGTGCTGCTGACACTCCCGGAGAAGTCCAGTGATGAAGCTGGTGAGCTCCTGTTTTAAAGCCAGCTTGATGTCTCCCATAACCCCTGCACTGGAATGGTAGAGGCAGAAGACCCAAGGGTTCAAGCTCATCCTGGGTTACACAGCAAGTTCAGGACCAGCCTGTCTACCCAGCGACAAAGCTACGAAGCAGCCTCTTTGACTGGTTGGTCCTGTCTAACTGCAGTCACGTGTGTCTAAGAGGCTGGTGGCCGCATCAACACCTGGTAAGTCTTCAGCCAGATGTTGTCGGCTCCGGCTGGCCAGTCTTTCCTTTGAGCCCGCTCTCATCTCATCCCCAGACCTCTGTGACTCTTTCCTAGCTTCTCTGACAGCTTTCCAGAGCTGTCCTCTTCCACACCCGACAGGAGAGAAGTTCAAAATGATAGTCTAAGACGACCTTTCAAGCAGACTTGGAGCTGCTTCCCAAATATCAGGTAACTTCTGCCTAAGCCCCTCCCCTGCTAAGAATGCCTGCTCGCTTCCTCCTTACCCCTCCAAATCATACCATATGGCAAAAGGAGAAAAAAAAGAAAAGGAAAGGAAAAAGTTTAATACTCAAAGTTATGCATAATCTAGACAGTCCGAGCTGCGTTTGCACACCCATTTCTTTGGCTACAGATTTCTAGCTGCGTTTGCACACCCATTTCTTTGGCTACAGATTTTGGCTAGTAAAAATGATGATGGCCATGTAGATGATGGTGTCGGTGATGACGATAGGAATATATTAAGCAGTTGTGAGAATTAGACAGAGTCTGAAAATTCCAGTTACAGTGGAATTTTCTACCTGCGGCAGAACACCCAAGACGGCATCTCATTCTCTTCCCTGGAGCCTCTTCTTCTCTAGATGACCAGGTAGGCTGGAGATGAGGCAGTAACTTGGAGAGCCAAGCAGGAAGCCTGTCTTCAGCATACAGCAACATCTGTCTCGTCTAATGGCAGGACCCACGTTACCTGGACCTCTCACAGGAATTCAGCACAGACTTTTTTTTGGGGGGGGGTCCCCATCTTCTCCTATATCTTTCATCTGTCCGCCCAAATCGAGTACAGGGCCCTGAGAGAAAGTGCACCTCACGCTGCAGCTACATATCTCATAAATCCTTGCGTACAGTAGGAACTGAGTACTTCACTGTGGCTGGTAAAGCTTGGAAAAGCAACGCTTGGTCTGTCTGTGGAAATGAAACCATAGCGGGCACCACTCTGACAAAGATTCCTCTCATCTTACAGGGTCCAGAGCCCAGGGGAAGCTGCTTCTCCTTATACACAACTCGGAGACCACATGAAAGATGTTGTCAAAACGGGGAGACCTGGAAACTGCAGCGACGTGGGCAGGAGTAACGAAAGATTTATTCCACTGCAAGCCAATCCCCAAGCTCACAAGACACTGGAAGGTCTGGGAGACGAGGGGACCGTAACAGCAGAAGTGCTCCCTGTTCCTGGACACGAACCTATCACCTGGGCATCTTCCCCCATCCTGAAAGCTAAATGAGACCTTACAGAGTCCCACTGTGCTTACTAGCATGCCACCATGTCAGCCGTGACGAGAGCTACACAGCCCTCTCCACACTGTTGGAGTACCTGCCCAGCAGTGTTAGGCTAACTTGTCACTTAAAGGGTGGCTGTGACTGCCCTATGTGGGAGCCACAACTTCTCTTAGACATAAACCCAGCGCTTCCCCCCAGGCTCCATCTTCCTTGTAGTTAGCCCTTCCCTCACCATCAGTGACCAAGGAGCCCATCAGTGCAGTGAATTTGAACATCTATGTCTGGTGCACCTTCTCACTTGTCTTCATTCATTCCTGCAGAGCCAAAGACAGGAAACCGGAAGCATTCAGAGGACAGAACGCACCCAAAGGTAGAAATACCAACGCATATGCAGAGTAAGTCACTTAAGCCATTCTACCATTCTTTCTATTCGCAAATTAGTATTAGAGGTCTTGCCAAGTAGGGTTCTCTCTCTCTCTCTCTCTCTCTCTGTGTGTGTGTGTGTGTGTGTGTGTGTGTGTGTGTGTGTGTTTTGCTGAGCTTGAACCTAGCACCTTGTGCATGCTAAGCAAGCACCACTCTGCCGTCATCAGCTTCAACATCAGCCCTCATCGGAGGTTCTCATGTGAACAAACTTTATGCACTCAGGAGCTAAGACTAAGAAGACAGAGAAATCTCTAGCATTCGAAAGACCCATGTCCAACTGGACAACTACAGGGAAATGATCACCTCTTCATCCACTCCCCCCTCCTCTTCTTCAACAACATCATCCTTGCGTGATAGAAAAGGCTGGTCCAGGTCTCTCCTGAGGTGCTCGCTGGTTCTAGGGCCTGGGGTTTGGCACGTGGTGATACAAGATGAAATATTGCCTAGAAAGCTCTAAGAAGGAGAGAAAGAGTGCCCTTGGGTCAGTGAGGGAGGATGGGCTGCTGCTGGACTCTGCTGGGTGCTGAGCCAGAAGCCCTTAATAAAGGGCCATCTGGCTCAGGACTGAGGCTGGGAATCCCTAGTTTAACAACTTTCGAAGGCAAAGCTGAGATAAGTACAGCAGTTCTAATACTCTTCTGTCTTGAAATAGTCTGGACTCATCACTAAAGCAATAGACTAGAAGTAGACAGTAGGACAGACCCTCGCAGTTCAAGCTAGAGAAGGACACCACAAGCTAGAGAAGGACACCTTAAAGTCAAGGCTCGCATGCCGAGGAAAGCTTTGGATGCCCACTCACAGTCTCTCTCCCTGGGAAGTGGAACAACCTTACTGTGTGTGAGCAAAGGAAAGCTGTCAGGACACTCTACCTTCCAGCACAGAGGGGTGAGGGTGCAAGCTGAACACAGTGGAAGGCAGCCAGAAAACCCCCCTTTCCCACTCCCATTGCCCATGGCCTTAACGGAGCGTCAGCATTCCGCATTAGCTGAGTCAGGACAAGTGCAAGCACAGCTGTGCTACCCAGAAGCCTGCCACTGGGGAGCAGGGAGCATTTTCTGGAAGAGGACCCCTCTCTGTGCCATGGGATTTCGTTTCAACTGTCCTTCCATCGAGAACTTCTTCCACCGTACAGATGGTTGTTCCCAGGAAGGGATGGGACTCTGCTAGTCCATGCCTCTAAGGAAATCCAGGTTTGGGAAGTCTGACAACTGGACAGGTTAAGTTACACAGAAAGGAATTCTCACTGTCACCCCTCAGGACTTCTGATTTCCCTCCACTGTCTCGCCAGTCTTTCTGGTCCCTCAAAGCATCATCTTAAAATGCCAGCCCTTGAGCGAGATAGGCAGGGGGAGGCTCTAACCGTCGGTAGGCCTGCAAGGATCCTGACAAAGTGACTGTACTTTTCAAGCTGCCACCACATTGGAGTGGTTTTCTTCTCATGCAAGCGTAAGTATAAAATAAAAATCTAACAAATTATGGACCGTGAAAGAATCCTATGAGGAAAGAGTAATTTTTCAAGGATATCTTTGTTTTGACTTTATGTGTACGGGGTATTTTGTCTGCATGCACGCCTGTGAACACATACAGGCCTGGTACCTGCAGTAGTCAGAAGAGGGCATCGGATCCACTGGAACTGGAGCTACAGAAAGTGCTGGGCCACTGTGCAGGTGCTGGGAATTGAACCCAAGTCTTCCGCAAGAGCAGCCAGTGCTCTTCACCACCGAGTCATCTCTCCAGCCGCAGAGTAGATAAAATTTCTTAACAGACAAAACTATGAGGAGAAAATATTTATTTGTTTTTTTTAACTTAGTATTTTTATATTTTATAACGAAATCAATCCAAAACCTTGCTTTTAACACACGAAAGGTAACTAGACCTTACAATTTGCTCAGGAACTGTAACAGAAGCATTGTCTTTAGTTTAAGGACAGGCTAGGCTCTATAGTGAATGCCAAACCAAAAAGAGTTGATGAAGAGGAATAGATTGGGGAGAAAAAAAGAGTAAGAGGACGAGAAGGAGGAGGCAGAGGAGCAGGCTGCAGCGTTAAGAGAAGGATGCAATTTTACAGTAGAATTAGAATCAATCTCTAAAAGAGAAGATTTAAGAATCCTTGGGCCTGTGAGATAGCTCACTGAGTAAAGGCACTTGTGGCCAAGCCTGAAGAGCTGAGTTCAATCCCTAGGGTCCACATGGTGGAGGAAAAAAGGCAACTCCTGTAAGTTCTCCTCTGGCTGGGATACAGCTCAATGGTACAGTGTGTGCCTAGCATTCTCCAATGGCTGGTTTTAATCCAAGCACTTCAAAAGTCAATCAACTACAAGGTAAAAAATAAATAAATAAATAAATAAAATAAAAATTCAGAAAACTAAACTATGTCAAAAATAAATAACATCTCACCCAGAATCACATGAAAACGGCGAAGAGAAGAAAATATTAAAAGGGATAATTGTCTGTATCGTTGGCTCTCAACCTTAGCTCCTCATGTTGTTATGAGCCCAGAACAATAAAATTATTCTTGTTACTTCTTCATAACTGTAATATTGCTACTGTGATAAGTCATAATGCAAATATTTTAGAAGACAAGTTTTTCAAAGGAGTCACGAACCACAGGTAGAGAACCACTAGCCTGTATGAACGACAAAAACAAACCAACATGAGTAGCTGATGCTCTTTCACAAAAGAAAAGAAAGGAATATTGCAAAATAATACTCAAGTAGGAAGTCCAGGGAGTAGAATAAGGATTGCCTTGACTAATAGACTGTGGTAAGAAAAGACTCCTAAGGCCAGGTCATAAAGGCCCATGTGCTACCTGCATACCTACAGTGCTAGCCCTCAGGGAAGCTAGAGCAGAAAAACCACAAGTCGGGCCAGCCCGAGCAAGACCCTGTCTCAAACAGGCAAAATCCAAGAGAAAGCCCCATGTAAGAACATTCTCTTGGAAGCCTGCCACCATGCCATGAGAAGGTCAGGAAGCCAAACAGGGAGCCACGTGTGAGTGCTCGGGCCGATTTCTGTAACAAGGGTCCCAGCCACGGCCTGCTCCGAAGGCTGAACACCTGGGTGAGCCTTCAGCTGGAGCCTCTGAATCACGTCTGGCCCTGACCAAACCTGAGGGATATTGAGTGGTATGAGCTATCCTTACCAAGCCCTGACCAACGCGGAGGTTCATAAGCAGGCTGGTGACTGCTGCTGTTCTGAGCCGCAGTGTTTGAGGGCTTTGTTATGCAACAACAGATGACTTGAATACCAACCAAAGAATTCCTAACTAACTAAAAGGGGAGAGGATGTGGTGAACTGCAGTGACTTGCTGCGGCTGCCTGGGAACGGAGATGTGGTGGGGGCAGGGAAAACAGAAGGTCCAGGCTCCCTCCTTCCCTCGCGGCATCATGAAATTGCTCTGGACCCTGAGGATGCGAAATCTGCAGAGTATGTTTCCAAATCACCACTGTGGCTGTCTAAGGCACCCTCTAGCAATCACCTGATGATCAAACTGGCTTTTGGGAAAGTTTCCTCTGTGAACACCCCCATGCAAGATGCTACATCTCTTCATGCTGTGGATGAGGGCATCTTTCCATGTTTACAGCTTGGCTTTGAGAGTTATTTTCCAGGGATCACTTAGAAGAGATTAACAGGGAAGATTTGTTTGAAGAAAACCATCTTGGAGCTGTGACAGCTACAGTTCCCAAGGTGTTGGGGGAGAAGACAGTCAGAGATTACCAAAGAGCCCTGACTTCTTTCTCAAAGCTACTGATATCCTTCTACTCCTTGTGGTTCCCAGAGCCTTGCTTCAAATGCTCCTAAGCTAACTGGGTTTCTACCTACCTGAGGCTGTCTCACAAGCAGAGTCATGCACAGCCTCAGGAGAACCACCAGACATGCTTTTAGGCTCTTCAGCACCGATTACATGCAGGCTGATTCCTCTCTGATTTACTCTCTCTACTATTCCCCCTTTTAAAATGTCCCTTGCATCAAGGTGGAGCTGGAAGCCATCATGTTAAACTTAGTAAGGCAGGCACAGGAAACGTGCTGCATGTTCTCATTTGTGGAAACTGAAATACCCATGAGACAGTAGGGAACAGAACATTGACAGCAGAGACTGAGAAGTGAAGGAGACGGGGAGGGTTGGAAAGAAGATACCAGAGCACAGCTACATAGAAAGAACAGTTCTGGTGCATTGCTGCTGAGGGTAACCGCAGCCTACAACCTACGATATCTTTCACCACAGCAACAGACCTTCAGCACATTGACATGATTCATGTTCGAGTACACGGAAACGCTAGTTGCTTTGATTTGCTCATTACTCTTTGTCTTCCTGTATGGAACTGTTAAGTTATAGTTCACAAACATTTACGAACACCGTGTGTGCAAAACAATCAAACAGCAGGGTCTGAGGACGCACACACAGCTGCTGCAATCCCGGCACTCAGGAGGCAGAAGCAAAAGGATCACAAGTTCAAGGTCAGCCTGAGATGCTTAGCCAGACTCTGTGTCAAAACTCAATATAACAACAAAAGAGTGGATGTGTGATGACGGAATACAGATGATCCCCAGGCACTGACAGTTTGGGCTTATGATTTTTCAATTTTGCTGTGATGTGAAAGGACTATGCATTCTGTAAAAACTGCATAGTTGGACCCCTACCCACAAAGTCATCATTCTCAGAAGACATAGGGGTCTGAGAAGGAGCTGAAGATCCCAAACAATTCCCATATATAGAAGAAAAGGTAGTTAAAAAAAAAAAAAAAAAAAAAAAAAACAATAATAAATCTAATAGGAACAGTAGCACAGAATCGCTGTGTACCGTGGAGCAAACATAACTCTCTCCACTCCAGTCTACCACATAGGAAGCATTTGACTAACACAAGTTAAATGTGAAAATAAAATAAGACCTTACACTGGAAAGTTGGAGATTGCTCTCCACCTTCTCACAACAGAGGCTGAAGTAAGAGGTGTTGTCAGGAGATGGACATTGGCTCGGCTCACACATTTCTTACATGTGAGAGGGAGAGAGAGAGAGGCAGTCACAGGCAGCTCTGCCTTGACGGTGTCACCAGGATCCAAATATCTTTCCAGCTTTATAATCACCAGCACACAGCTCCTTCCTCAAGCTCGTCTCGTTTCAGCTCATTATCTTATCAGCATGCATTAAGTGCACAAATAAGGAGTTTTCTGATGATACTGCATGATGACATGTCTACAATATATTCCGATGATATTTACCTGCCTCTGTTGCTGACTCTGATCCCGCTAGTGCCCTGAAGCTTGTACTATAATCCAAGATGGCTGCCACAACACCAGCCATTAACGTCTACTTTCCCATAAAGTGGAAGGATGGAGCTGGGGAACGGGAAGTCTGCATTCTCTGACTGTACTTCCTTTTAAAATGCTTTCCCAGAATTCTCACCCAACAGCTTCCTAATGCCTCATTGGCCAGCACAAACCCACACGACAACTTCCAGCAGCAAAGCCATTGGGAAGTGATCTCATTACTGAGCACACTGCCATCCAAATGAAATCAGAGTCCCGGCAGTACATCAAAAGAAGCTAGCTCCGGATATTGGTTAGACAACCAGCAATCTGACCATAGAGAGAAGCTAAACTTTATTATGTACCAGCTCCCTGCCAGATACTTCTCATAAATTTCTCACTTAATCCTAATAATAAACCAGAAAGATTTCAAAGTAATCATTACATTTACAGATAAGGAAATGGGATCAAAGAGCATACGCAGTACCACCCCGCACATGGGACAGATTCAAGCCGGGCCTGAGTTTGAAATGTGAACTCACTCTGCCATACTGTTTCCTCTAAGGAAAAGTACTTTGTGACTCTTTCCAGCCCTGTGTATGTCTTTAAAACTCCCATTCTATTAAGGTGCTTCAGTGGTTTCTCCAGAGAGAATATGGGAATGACTGGTTATTTGGTGAAGCCGGTGACATTAAACTGCAGGTTGTTTCAGTTGGTAGAGCAGAAGCACCCTCCAAATGTCCGCACACAGAGGTCCCTAGCAGATGTGTCAGTGTTTGGAAGGCATTTCCTGGCCCCTCTCCCCAGCAGTTAGGATAAACAGACACCAAAGGTCATTTCTGCAGAAAGCTGTGCTGGATGAGCTCTCCGGCCAGCAGGCCTGTTCTGCCCTGCCGCGACCACCTTTGATGTTGGGGGAAGGGAGAAAGGTTTTCTTCCTGTGTCCTCTCCCTATTCATTCTGAAAGGATGGTGCTGCCCTAAACACAAAGGAGCCTTGTCCAAATTCAGCAGCTCTACTGGCATCCTGGAAGACGGGAGAGGTACAAAACAAGGAAGGAAACAGAAATGTCCCATCAGCTACAAACAAGCTGTTCTACTCTGGTAAAGACTCCTTGCCCTAAGGAGAAGCCAGTTCTGATTTGCACAAATGGGTATCGTAGTGCTTTCTTTCTGCAATGTGACCCTATACACACAGCCCTATAGAACCCTCCGTTATGCAGGTCTCCAGGTCATCTGCGGGCGCCCGCCGGTGGACAGTGGCCTCTCCAGGTAGGTGAAGGGTCCAGGCACCCTTGCTCCTGACAGCATCATTTGCTTTAGAAGGCCCAGCCTTCTGGATGGTGTTGGTGAATTCCTTTAATCCCAGCACTCATGAGGCAGAGGCAGAGGCAAGTGGGTCTCTGAGTTCAAGGACAGCCTGGTCTTCAGAGTAAGTTCCAAGACAGCCAGGCTACACAGAGAAACCCTGTGAAAGAAAAAAGAAAGAGAGGGGGAGAATGAGAGAGAGAGAGAGAGAGAGAGAGAGAGAGAGAGAAAGAAGAGAAGAGAAGAGAAGAGAAGAGAAGGGGAGGGGAGGGGAGGGGAGGGGAGGGGAGGGGAGGGGAGGGGAGGGGAGGGGAGGGGAGGGGAGGGGAGGGGAGGGGAGGGGAGGGGAGGGGAGGGGAGGAGAGGAGAGGAGAGGAGAGGAGAGGAGAGGAGAGGAGAGGAGAGGAGAGGAGAGGAGAGGAGAGGAGAGGAGAGGAGAGGAGAGGAGAGGAGAGGAGAAGGGGGCAGAAGGAGGAGGAGGAGGAGCAGGAAGAAGACTTTCATCCCACTTCACAGATGTCATACACCACCTATGTGTAATCTTCCCTAAGAGCTGATTTCAACAGGAAGAGGTAACGGGGACAGCACCAGGAAAGCTGGAAGGGACTGCTCTTATCTTATAAACAGTCCCTTTGGATTCTAGCTAATTCTATTATACATTTCACTCAGCTCCTCTGAAGGGCAGAGTTTAATGGTTTAAGAAAGAGATGTGGGTGTGACGTTCTCAGAGCACAGACTGCATGAGGGTGGTGGGTGGAGGAGGCAAAAGAGGCAGGAGAGAACAGACATCCGTCATCGAAAGAAAGAACCCTCGGGCAATGGAGACTGGAGAGATGGCTCATTGGTTAAGGGTGCCTGCTGCTCTCGCAGGGGAAGCATGTTTAATTCCCAGCACTCAGCATCTTCCAACGGCTCACAACAGCCTGTTACCCCAGCTCCATGGAATCCAGTGTCTTCTCTGGCTTTATAGGCACGCACTCATACTCATGTACACACAGAAAAAAGAAAAGAGAGAAAGAAATAAGGAAGAAAGGAAGGAAGGAAGGAAGGAAGGAAGGAAGGAAGGAAGGAAGGAAAGAAGGAAAGAAGGAAAGAAGGAAGAAAGGAAGGGAAAGAAAGGAAGGAAAGAAAGAAAGAAGGAAGGAAAGAAAGAAGAAAGAAAGAAAGAAAGAAAGAAAGAAAGAAAGAAAGAAAGAAAGAAAGAAAGAAAGAAAGAAAGAAAGAAAGAAACCACTGACAAACCTGGGCCTTGTATCTGCCCTGACATAGCATTGCCTCCACTTGTTACTACGGTACAGCTTTGATGGGATAGATTTGTACCAGAGCTTTCCTGAAGTGAGATTGGAGGGCAAACCAAACAGAAGTAGTAGAGGAAGGAGCCGTTTCAGGTCCATTACAACATGATAACTGGTGAGGTAGGTTCTTGCTGACTAGACTAGGTGTTTGCCAGTGGGAGACTCGGGAAAGAGCCAGTTCTGAAAGATGATGTTATGTCAGAGAACCCTCAGAAACTGTCCTGAGGCCTCTCATGACCTCAGTGCTGCTCTTAGACCCAGTGACAGGGGCTCTGCCTGAGACACCCAACTGTGGCCATGGGTATGGCCAAGGTGCGTGCACATCACTCACTTCCTTCTAGGTCTTTCCCTAAAAGAATTTACCACTTAGCCAGTGTGGTCCCCTTTAACCCGAACGGTAGCTTTAGAAGGTGTGAACACAACTCGTTCTGTGAGAACACAGGTCTCTCTTGGTGCTGGTTAGAGTTAGTGCTTGGAAGGAGAATTGATGGGCTCCACTCTCACACCACAGCACTGCTGTAGGAACGCTCTGCATATCTGGAGAACATCACGCTTAAAGCCAGCCTTCCAACTCATTATAGGATGTATTTATCAAAAAGGAAAGGTGGAAGTTTCCCTAACACTGTGCAGTTTGACTAATAGTAGTGAGTCATGGGAGATGTGACCCTCTTATCCCTTGTGCTTGCTTTGGGACCCATGAGTTTAAGGGTGAGCCACTGGGTTTCATTAAAAGTGCTCATTCAAGGAGCTAGAAAGCTTAAGGACTAAGGAGGGGTGAACTTCTAGGTTCTGTCATGAGTGATCAGGGACCCTGGCACCGGCCAGGTGGACTCTTTGGGCTTCGGAGCCCTCGCAAGCCAGTCTATCACGCTACCAGTTGAATCTAGGTTGACACTTAGTAAAGAAGAAAAGCAGGAGCTTGGTTCACCAACAGGGAGACAGCAGGGAAGCGTTTCACCAATGTTGGAGGAGAATTAACGCAGAAGGAACGCCACCGTTCTCCTTTGCATCACTCGCTCACTGAGAGAACTGGATCCAGCCAGCAAGGCGGCTCAGCAGGAAGACTTGCCACCAAGCCTCCCTCCTATCTCTGGGGCCCACGTGCTGTAAAGAGGAAGCCAAGGTGTTCTCTGACTCCCACAGACCTGCCACGGCATGTACACACCCGTACATATACACACATGCTCACACGCGAACATGCGCACACACACGAACAGACAGACTGGGGGATTAAACACAGTAAATGTTTGTTTTTTTTTAATTTAAGAAGAAAAATATTTTTCATGAAGCTCTGAATTGAAAAGAAAAGAAAGAAAGAAAGAGAAAGAAAGAAAGAGAAAGAAAGAAAGAGAAAGAAAGAAAGAAAGAAAGAAAGAAAGAAAGAAAGAAAGAAAGAAAGAAAGAAAGAAAGAAAGAAAGAAAGAAACGATTTTACAGACCTCGGCTTAGAGAAATTTTTACATTCTGGAGCTCACACGATCACATTTTTCTGTGATTAGCACACAGTTCCTCAGATAGGTGTTATTTACATTATAGAAACTAGTTCCAGAATCAATAGGATTGTTAAAACCTTATCTCACCCCAGAAAAGAGAAACAATGAAAAATGTTGTGAGCTGTGCCCGGGAGGCGAGAGGTGTGCAGTTCATGTCGGCTGCCAGAGGAGCACAGGGCCGGCCCAGCACCCATCCGACTTCACTTAGATGCCAGTTGTCCCAACATAAGGAGTCATAGCCGAGAAATGGAACAGTAGAAAGCTGCGGCTGGGGGATGATCACACTTTCCTTGTCCTCTGCTTGCATCCCAACTAGGAAAGCCATCAGGAAACTAAGACCCACTCAGATTTGTGTAAGACTTGCCTAATAGAAAAAAAAATACTTGGCCCTAGTTGTAATCTCTCATCTTTAAGTTATAAGAAACATATAGAACAATATTAAAAAAAAAGAGCAGCCCAAAACAGACATAAATCATATGCAATGAAGATGTACAGAAAGCTAATGAAGTCAGCTGCCGTGGACAGTGATAAAGCTGTCAGTCAGCTCAATCAATCCATCAATAACAATACACCCTAACTGAAGTAGGAAAGTTGATGAGACAGAATAACAACATGGAGATGTGAAAAGAAGAGTTTCCTTGTTATATTTAGGGGTGAAAGGCAACAACAACAACAAACGAAAAAAAAAAAAAAAAAAAACCACTGAACTTCACTGAATGGGCAAATTATTTCGAAAGAAATGAAGGAATCTGAGAGGTCCTGGAAGGAATCCAAGTTAGACCTAGGTATCAAAGTAATACTCTCCAGTAGAGACCAGAGAGTCGAGGCAAGTGCTTACTACTGTTCTGAGCAGTGGACACGAGAGGAGTGATGGTCACGGTATCAGCAGCCCGAGACATGTAAGCATGACTTGAAGAACAAGCAAAAACCGATCACACACACAGAGGCCTGTACCTACTGTAGGAATGCCAGAAGGAACAGGTGACCCCATGGGCACAGGGCAAGTGCCAGACAGCTCTGTGGTCCTGCATTTCAATAGCCTGCTATCAGAACTGATTAGACATGAGTGTCTGGAACACGCCTGCATTTTCTCAGAGAAAAGAGTAACAGAAATGCAAGTCGTTGCGATAAGCAACACATGCCTAGGAAACAAAGGTCGGCCGGTGTAGTTCCAAAAGTGAAGGTCGATCTTTATGGGAAATGACTCAAAGGTCCCCATGGACCTATTGAAATCCGTGTCCCACAGACTCGAATACAATAGGCCGTCAGCATGAATTTGAGACACAGGAAACCTGATTATGAGCATAGCTCTGCCATTCTCTTTAGGGAACCCAGATCCTGGGGCTCATTTTCTTAACTGATGAAAGAAACAAAATCCCCATGACCTATCATACAGGGGGCTGGGGAATAAACCTGCATTTTGAATTAGAGGTCTCGGCAACGCTTATTCTCTCCAGTTATAACTCCGAGGCAAGTAAAATTATATTGTTGGTGGTTCTCAGAAATTTGAAATGTAAATTAATTTAAGCCTCCTGCACCATTGTTTTGCATTAAAGTCACGTGGAAGTCTGCTGGCTGAAACACAGAGAGGAATTCACGTAGTAACGAGCTAAAAGACTACCTCTCTACCCCTCTTTTTGGAGGAGTTCTCAGAGCTCTTCACACGTGATTAATTTACTGGATCCATCTGCTCTTAAGACTGGTTAAGACTGGCGAGACAAACACCATCAAGATATTAAATGAATCACAGAGGTTGAAGAAACTTTTCCCTCCCAGCAGGGCACTTTAAGATATTAAAGTCACAGAACAGGAGCAAATCAAGTGGTCACTGGCTAGGAGGAAGGTTCCTCCCTGTTGGTTAACTTTCAGAGTGTGGAATGGTGTTACATAGGTAGGAATGTCACTAACAATCTCACCCAGCTGTGAAACCTGTGAGCTGTTAGAGCTGATGCCCGTGAGTACAATAGCGGTACAAAGGTTGTCGGGGTAACCTACTCCCTTCTCAGATTTAAAGCCTGCTCCACCAGAAGGAAATGGTACCTCAGACTGGAAATCTGGTCAAGAGAGGGTTCACAGATGCTGGACATAAGAGCTAACTGCCTTCTAGGTCCTTGTCTCTCTACTTGTAAATTAGTGCAGCTCTGAGACGTCATCAGAGGGCGGGTGCGTGTGTGTGTGTGTGTGTGTGTGTGTGTGTGTGTGTGTGTGTGTGTGTGTAGTGAATGATGTTTATCATAGAAACTCTCAGCTGGTCAAAGTGCCGAGAATGTCAGTGAAGTGCTCAATCTCCAACCCTCCAAAAAAAGAATGGCGTCCATATCACAACCCTCCTCTTCAGGTTCAAGGACTATCAAGAAAGAGAGAGCAGAAAGATTATAGGGGCTAGAGGTCTTGGAGAACCCGACCAAAACAGTGACTTCTGGATATGACAGGACCTCCGCATCCATGAACTCGCAGCTGCTGCGGCTGTCTGCACAGGATCAAGGCAGCCAACATTCCAGCATGTAGGGAAAGGGAGTTCTTAGCCCTACCCCTAGTTAAAGAGCCATTACCAGTTTATGGGCTTCTGTGGGACGGAGGGAGGGAGGGAGGGAGGGAGGGAGGGAGGGAGGGAGGGAGGGAGGGAGGGAGGGAGGGAGGGAGGGAGGGCCAGTTTTCCTTAAGGGTATGGTCCCTTAAAGGGTAGGCCTTCCAGATCCCAGTAAATTTCCCCACACCGGTGAATATATAGGCAGCAAAACTGGACTAGGCAGGATAGTTGAAAAGATAATAAAGAAGGAAGGAAGAAAGGAAGGAAGGAGGGAGGGAGGGAGGGAAGGAAGGAGAAAGGCAAAAAGAAAGAGAGAGAAAAGGATACAAAGTTGGAGGGTGGAGATGGGAATTGGATCTAAGAAGAATTGGGGGAGGAGTGGAGGGGGAGGAAATATGCTCAGAATACATTGTATGGGTGCAGAAAATTCTCTACGATCCAATAAATTTTTTTTAATACTTTAACTTTTCCACTGAAATTTTGGTGTTATAAAGCACATTTCCACAGGGATGGGGAGAAATCTGACTTTTTTATAAGAACACTTTGCATTTATTCTTTGGCAGATTCACACATGTATAAAATGTATCCTGATCATGTCCATCCTCAACTCCTACCCACTACACCAGATTCTCCCTCCCAAAACATCTTCCTCCCGCACTCAAGTGTGGGACCACTCTCTGATCATGGGCACCCTGCCACCCAGCACACCCCAAGACAATGATAGATCCTCAGTCATGGCGAGGCCTCGTCAGCCTTTCCCCAGTCCATGTATTTCACAGGTCTTGTGCAGGTAACCACAGCAGCTACTGCAAGTTCATGAACACAACGGCCGTGAGTCCAGAACGCAGCATTTCACACTCCCGAACCTCTGACCTTTATATCCGTTCTGCCCCCTCTTCAGCCATGTTCTCAGAGCCTCAGGGGACATGAGTAACATAGATGTCCCATTTATGGATGAGCTTGTTTTCAGCGCTTTGACCACTTAGGAGCCTCTGCGTTAACCCCTACTCTCGGCAACAAAAGCAGCTTCTCTGAGCAAAGTTGAGAGCGGTCCTAACCCGTACTTAGACTGTAGAGCAGACGGTTTGACAGCATGTCCTCTTAGCAAAATAACAAAAATGTGGTTCCTTAGTGCAGATATTTGGTGACTAGAAAAAAAGAAAATAAAGATGTGAACACATATTTCAAGTTTAAAGAGTTGATAGTTTTTGTATCTAGAGACAACAAGAGAAACTTGAGGGGGAAGTAAGTTAGAAAAAAGATAGAAAGCAGGCTAGAATATTCTTCTTCCCATAGAAATACTCAAGTTCATAAATGCATCTCTTCAGTTGATTTGGAGTGCTTTAAACAAATAGAAAAGACCGCAACTTCAAAATTCAGAATTAAGAATACGATCACACAAATGTGTAAGGTCACATGGTTCACAGGACAGAAAAGTAAATGGTCTTCAGTTGACCATCTGGGAGATTCTCCAGAAAGATGTCTTCAAATGCGTCTCTGTGCCCCCATTCCATGCAAACTGCCTTCCTACCCCTCAAAACACCACTTCAGGGTATAGGAAGCAGATCCTTAACTCCAGAACATCCATCAATTAATTAGTAAAGTCTGCATTTATCGCCAGATGTGCCCAGCCCAAGGACTAATTTAAGCCCCTCATTTTCAGTCTGGCTCTTTCTGTATGACAAGAACTTGACAAGATAATGTGTGTCTGCTTCTTTCTCGCTCCTTGTGTACAAGGAAACAGCTTCATGGGATTCTCTGTCTTATAAAATGATATGAATCCCTCTGTGAGGTGGACCTTGGTCCTCCGGCCGTTATGTTAGAGGCTCATCACAGACATCTGCTTCCCACAGAGTGTGGACCTCAACAAACGTAGAAGCCAACACCCACCCCCTTCCAAAAGTCCATCACCTACTACCTTTGTCATTGTTCTTCTTGCTGAGTTTTTGTTGTTGTTGTTGTTGTTATCATATCATCATTATTATCATATTTCTTCCAAGCTCATGCATATCCAGTGTTTCCACTGGGTCTACCCATAAAATGACATCACAGTTGTGTTTGCTGAGTCTGCTTGTATTTACTACCTAATTTTACCTTTGTCTTTATGCCCAGAAGCCTCAGCACCAGGAGGCTTTTACAAGCCTAATAAACAATCACATGCAATATTTATTGCAATCCATTCCTATTACATCAGGTGTCATTAAAATCAGGATAGAAGAAAATAAAGGTTCATTATTTTCTCCCAGAGCATGTACCATATGCTATGACGTGCTTCATTCTAGGCAAAAGGATCAAGAGGATTTGAACTTTTTAAAACCCTTCTCCCCCAGCTCCAATAAAGCCTTTCCAACATAAAAACTCTTAGATTTCTTTACCACTTATTGGTTATGCAGGCCTTTCTTGATACAAGTATGAGTCCAGACCAATGCTGTTGAAATGCTGAAGGAAAGGTTCCTCTTAATGGAACGCATCTTTTCCCAGCCACAGTTGAGAAGCACGCTTGAGCAACCGCCTTGGCAAGTCTCCTGTCTGATCTCACAGTCAAGTTCCACATTTTCCCGCCAACAACTTTCTCTGAAAGGAAACTTCTGCTCCTCCTTTCCTTTAGTCCATTTCCATAACAGAGAACTTGATAAAGTAGGAAAACAAATGCTTGCCTGCTGATGTGCTGCATGCTGCTTTCAGGCTTGTACCGTGTTTCCACATACAGCGTCTGATTTCACTTTTGTATCCTTGCAAAATCTCAGGGGGTTGAATAGTATTAAGGATTTCCTGGGTGGAGAAACTGAGTCTCAAAGAATTATAGTTCTGTGTCCCAAATCACACAGTGCCATAAAAGTAAAATCCTTCCAGTTACTGCTGGGCTTAGCAAGAGTGAACTAACAGAGCCTTCCTTCTCCTTCGGTTAGTAACAGAACCATCAGCTTTCAGCCGGGTGCATGCATGACCACCGAGGAAAAAGCTATTCCCAGCTTCTTCCCTTGCAGCTGTAAGTTGCTCTATCATGGAGTTTTGTATGGAATTATTTCAGACAAAACACATATACTGCTCTAAGGAAGAGCCTGAAGGAGGTGTGAGACCTTCCTTCACCCCATTCTTCTTATTACTAGCTGGGCTGTGAACGTGATGGTATGAGCAGGGGGAGACAAAGAGGACTACAAAGGGATCATGGAAAGTCCTCTATAGCAGGGCAACAGGTGAAAGGAACTTGGGTACCTGTAGGCTTTCTGGCGTAAAATGACCATACAACCTTGGACTGCCTGTCCTGGCATTAATAGGAGAAAGAACACAACAGAGACGAAAGAGAAAACTTTTCCCTGTGTAACTGACTGCTCTTTTAACGTTTGTAAGAGTCAAACTTAAACTTAACAAGTAAGTTTTAACTGACAGGTAGTTTCACTCCCATGCAACACACTGGAGATAAACAGCTACAAAGAGAAGAACATTCACTAAACAGGGTGGAAGATGGCCTAGAAAGTCAAAAGACAGGGCCTGGAGAGGTGGCTCAGGGAGCGCTGCTTGCTCTTCCAGAGGTCCTGAGTTCAGTTCGCAGCAACCACATGGTGGTGGGATCTGGTGCCCTCTTCTGGTGATCAGGTGTACATGCAGGCAGAACATTGTATACACAATAAAATGGATGGAAGGAAGGGAAGGAAAGAAGGAAAGAAGGAAGGGAAGGAAAGAAGGAAGGAAGCAAGGAAGGAAGGAAGGAAGGAAGGAAGGAAGGAAGGAAGGAAGGAAGGAAGGAAGGAAGGAAGGAAATCAAAAGACTTAGGAAAGCCAGATGACATATCTGAGATATGAAATGCCCTTTGATCTGTTTGTTTAAATGAAAACTAGTTTTCCTATGTCCCCTTGGCTGGGGAAGCAACTATTAACACCCATATACAGACACTTTGAAATGAGTGTTCTAGCCCATTATGCATCAGTCTTCACCGAAAAGCAACATCAGAGGAAAGAAATCATGGAGGGTGAAAACACACTGTTGGTGCTACAATGTTGAGGCTGTCCTGTCTTAATTCTAAAACCCCTGCTCAGGTTCCAGCTCATGCATTTGAAACTCTGTGGTCCTCCCACTCATCCATGCAGCCTGGCTGAGGGGCTCTCATTACCTGCCACCTGACCAGTTCCCACCGGCACTGATGCACACCGGATGAGCAAGGCCGCCTCAACTTTATCTGCTCAGGCTGCAGATCATCCGGGAAAGCCACTTCCAGGGCTGGGCCCACCCTCTCACCAGGCTCAACTCCAAAGAGCTGGGGAAAACTTGGCAGAGGTCTTGGAACTCCATGTGGTAAGCGTGCTTCCCGACTGTGGTCAGCTGCCTCGGGGGCCTATTGCCATAAGTTTTCATCATGATGGACTGAACCCTCAAGCCATGAGCCAAAATACACACACAGACACACAAACACACACACACACACACACACACACGCACGCACGCACGCACGCACGCACGCACGCACGCATGCACGCAGGCACACACACACGCAGGCACCCACGTACGCACGTACCTAAACTAAACCCACATGCACACACCAGACACTAGTGTTTTGCAACATTTTCTACACCTTTGACTTCTCTGGTACATTTTTAAAATTAATTCATTTATTTGTACACTCTACATCCTGATCATGCCCCTTGTCTCTTGCCAATCTCACCCTCCTCCTTCCCTCTTGGCCCATTTTAAGTTTACCCAAAGTTAGCTTTCTTTCTGGCCAGGTTGCCATTCTTACATTAAAATTCAGCTCTCTGTGACCATGTCCCAATCTATTTGGTTCTTTTCCCACTCACATTTATTCTTACTTATCTCAAAATTTCCTTCTATCCCAGGGAGAGTAACGTTCAGCACTGCCAAGAATATGTTTTGGAACTCTTCCCTTTAAAACAATCCACTTTTTTTTCCCAATTATTGTATAAATCCCTTAGGCCATGGATACCTGAGCTAACCTCCCATAAAAAAAAAAGTATAAATGTTAGAGAAATAAATCTGTAACGATGAAAAAGAGGTCAAGATTTTCAGAGGCTGTTTCTTGTTTTAAGTTAACTTTATTTTTATTAATTACAGTTTTATTCACTTTGTATCCCAGCTGTAGCCCCCTCCCCCATCTCCTCCCAATCTCACCCTCCCTCCCTCTTCTTCTTCTATGCCCCACTTCCAGTCCAATGATAGGGGATGTCCTCAGAGGCTGTTTCTTAACATTAAAAAAATAAAAATCTTCTACTAGCATCTTTGGCTCCCTGATAGTATCTGAAAATAGATCACGGAGACCTGAGGAAATGACTCAGTGTTGAAGCACCTGCTGTACAAACAGTCCTCTCTCATGGATCCATGTGGACACTGAATGGTCACCACAGCCTGCCTGCAATCCCAGCTTTAGTAGGCCGAGTCAAAGAATACTGGGGACAAGCTGCTTCAAGAAAGCGGCTGGATCTGACCTGCAAGCTCTGGGTTTAACTGAGAGACCCTGCATCAAAGAACAAAAGCTGAGTAGCAATCAATGTGCACCTGAACACACACACACACACACACACACGTAAACACATATACGCACATGTATGCACACCACACACACACATAGAAGAAAGAAGGAAATAGATCTTCACAAGAATCCTCTAGACTACAGGCAAAGAAAACTTCAGTTCATAGGGTTTCAATAGCTAACAGCAATACTGGGACATTACTACTGAGCTTTTTCCTGCAGTAACAAGGAAAAGAGATTTTGGGGTATGGGGTGAATATGTATATGAATTCCCTGAAATATATTAATGTACAAATGAAAATCAAATATGATTCCCCAAGAGAAACTTGCCTGAGCCACTGAGAACTTGTGCATTTTCTTTTCTCTTCTTACTATTGTTCATTTTTATTTTTCTTTCCTGTGTTTTTTCTTTGGGGTATGTAGGATGGGTTTGTTATCTTTAGTTTGGGACACATAGTATCATGTAAGCCAGGCTGGACTCAAACTCCTGACCCTCCTTCCTCATTTTAACAGGTGCTAAGATTACAAATGTGTCACCACACTCAGTTCTGGTAACTTTCTTAGAAAGAAGAAACTTGTTCTAATTTTTTTTTAATAGAAAAGAAAAGTCATAGAGAAATGGTTTATGTATTTTTAAGATTCCAATTAAAATTGTTTATCAGATACTCGGTATCGCAGTATGTTTCTATATATAAATTTACATTCATCATATCTATTGTCTTAATTTATATTCTGAACTTTCAGAGGCTTAGTTAATGAAGACAAGTTTCTTAATTCTATCTAAAATAAAAGGCTGGAGTTTCTTTTCACATCCCATTAGCACATGCTTTAAGAGTTAGAGGGTAAGAGTGCTAGCTGCTCTTCCAGAGGTGAGTTCAATTCCCAGCAACCACATGGTGGCTCACAACAATGAGATCTAATGCCCTCTACTGGTGTGCAGGGGTACATGCAGACAGAACATTGTATACATAATAAAGAACTAAACCTTTAAAAAGAAATACTTGGACTTTGGAGCCTAACAAAAAGTTGTTCCACTCAGGAGCTGATGAAAAACAGATGCAGAGACCCACAACCAATCATCGGGTAGAACACAGGGAGCCTTGTGGAAGAGTGGGTGGGGGATAGAAGGACCAGAAGGGACAAAAGTTCCACAAGAAAACCAACAGAACCAACTATCAAGGGCCCAGGGGGGCAGTGGAGACTGAAGCACAAACCAAGGACCATGCATGACTGTATCTAGGCCCCTACACAGATGTATCTGATGGGCAGCTCAGTCCTAGTGAAGGGGAATGGGGGCAAACTCTGACATGAACTTGTTGCCTGCTTTTTGATCACTTTCCTCTGGCGGGACTACTTGGCCAGGCCACAGGGGAAGAGGATGCTCACAGTCCTGATGCAACTTGATGTGCTGGGGTGGGTGGGCAGGGGGGGCTCTCCTTCTCTGAGGAGTAGGGGAGGGGGTGGGGGAACAGGGTGGGAGGGTGAGGCCAGAAGGAAAGGAATGAGGGGGCTATGACTGAAATGCAAAATGAATAACAAAAAATTAAAATTAAAAAAAAATGCTGGACTTTGGAAAGCATGAATACACACTAGCTCTTTGCTGGGGCTATAGATAGTTCCAAATGAGGCTACTGAAATGAAAATTTTACCTCAGGGAACATGGAGGTTGCCAGGAGCCACATGGCTCTGGCGCTGTATATGTTTGAGGTTTATTTTCAGTTTTGCTTATTTGCTTTACTTGACAATATTTAGACAAATCTTGGAAAGCCAAGGGCTAGATATGTAGCTGAGCTGATAGAATGCTCTCCTAGCATGCATGAAGGCCTGGGCTCCATCCCCAGCAAGTAGTCAATAGAATGTAGTGGTTCCATTTGAGCACTAAAGAGGTATAGGCAAGAGGATCACAAGCTCAGAGTCATCCTCAACTACAGAATGAGTCTTAAGGCCATCTTGAGTCACATGAGATCCTAGATAAATAAATGCCAAAAAGAAAGTGAAAGAGGAAGAGTAACAGAGGGGCAAAGAGGACAGCTGTTAAAAAAAAAAAAGAGAAAGGTACTTCCAAGTTCATTCTGTTTGCATGCACACTTGAGCTCTTGGTACTTTTATCCTCTAAATTTTAATTAAAATTTGCCTACAAAATTCTGTTCCTTTGGACAGCCATAAGATTTCATTGATCATAAGGAACAGTAAAATATTGCTCTGTTCTATGAGATACAAACATACTGTCATCATGGATGAGCTGACCAGTCTAGACTGCAACCACTTATCATTAGAAACCAATCAAAAAAAAAAAAAAAAAAAAAAACTCCTGGAAGACATAAACCCTTCATGTGGCCTCAGTCCCACCTCAGCTCTCAACACTCTCTCCACTCTCAAATTAGCTTCATTTCCTTTGCTAACATGCCCCAAATCTTCTCCCACAGCCAGTTCTTTGAATAATGGCATTGCTTCTGCCTGGAATATTCTCCTAACCCTTACTTGAATTTTTTTTTTCAGATCTCATACCAGTATCACTTCCTTCATGGAAGTTCTCTTATATCCCTTGCACATGGGATTCCTGATGCACATCCAGATGTAATCTGATCTAAGATCAGATCAACACAAGGCAACCCACACAGGCTGATAGTCAAAGTTAGCCACACACGCACAAACAGCAATCATTACAAGCCAAGATCAAGGAAAGTTTCGATCCTTGATGTTGAAATCAAATGCCCATTAAGAAAAGTAAGCCATTAAATCAAACAAGAAATGAAGCTGCAACCATCACTCTTCTCTCTACCTCCCCACAAAAAAAAGTTAAAAGACAGACAGAGAGAGATCAGCCATAGCTCACTATAAGGAAAGCCCAAGAAATCTGTGTGTGAGGCATTTTGAGTTGTTCTTGGTTTGTTTCCAAAACATCATGTAGGAGGCTTGGCATTTGGAAGCAGAGATGATGGATTGAAAATAGAAACTGTGTGCGTAAGACTTGGATCAGAAATAAAGGCAAGTAAGTGAAACCTTTGGAAAAGCAATTTTCAAAAGGACTAGAAGGGGCTTAGAGGTGTTCAAGAGTACTGAAATGGAAATAAAAGAGGTCTAAACTAAGAGGGCAGCTGACTTAGTGAGCATTCACCATATGCCTGGCTACGTGGGCATCAAAAGCATTCCCACATAGTCCGCCCCACCAAGGGGGTACCCTTAGGCTCCCATTTCTAAAAAAGGTGACTCGGGTTTTAAATAGCAAAGTAATCCCCCCCCAAAAAAAGAAAAAAACTGTAGTAGTTTGAAAACTGGTATTCAAATGCATATTTTGGGAGCACAAATTCTTATACTCACTGGGCCATAAATTAGCCAGATCCAAACCTTCTGCCCTGCTTCTCCCATCTACACACAAATATATGCCCCTTCAGTGGCATTGCCAACCACCAGTGACACTGTAACCATTCACCCCAAGTGTTCTGAAAATTTTCAGAAGACTCTATTTAAGTTTGGTTCTTCATAGCGGCTGCAGGATGTTCCGCAGATAAAATGAGAAGAGCTTCAAAGAGAGAAAAATCAGCACCACATATGCAGCCCTCTCTCAAGGCCAAAAGGATCACTGTTGGCAGCTACTCTACTACTGAGACATGTCTGCAACACTAGGACAATACAATTGAAAAGTCCCATCTATGTTAAATTCTGCACACATGCCACTGTTCTTTTGTGTGTTCACATACGCATATGTGAGCCCATAAGCTCAGAAAACCATCTAAATGTCCCTGTCCCAATGCTAACAGAATGATTCACAGGAGGAGAGTAGAATTAGGAGCAGAGATGGAGAGCAGATATGCCTTCTTCCACCACACTCTAGAATGTTCATCATTTTCACAGGCTAATTAAGTCATGGTTTAAATTAGGGGAAAAGAAAAGTTATCTAGGCAGTTTTCTTCTTGATAAGAGACATTCTAATGCAGCTATGGTAGGTAACTCCCCTCTTCCCCTTTTCCACTACTGAGGTGTCTCCTAGTAATTCCCAGCGAATGCTAAATCCCCCCCAGCGAGCACTTACTCCACTTTCAACTGATGCCTTCCCTACCATGCTTTCTCCAGTGTATTTCTACTTCTTCAATGAGAGCCACTAAGACCACATTTAATTCACCACAATAAACATCATTGCCTAACAGTTCCCAGAACACTTCAGAGCACTACAGCCTCTTGGACCACAAGAACTTAAACAAGGCGCCAAGGCTGTGTCCTCAATGGGTATCCTATGCCAATGGCGGCCATTGCTCTGTCTAGCTCGTTGAATTTCATGTCAATTCACCTGTATAGTGAAGCCTCAAATCATCAGTAATTTATCTGCCCCCCACCCCTTATTTCCCAAATAACTAGATCCTGGCTACCCCAATTTATTGCTTTTTAAAATCTACAACTGACCTGTAAATATGATCCTTTAAGAAAGTAAACATGTAACAACATGTTTAAACAGTTAAATTAAACAAAGAAAATCAGAGGCAATGAACGTGAAAGGGAGTGTTGGGGGCTGCAAGGGAAGGTTTGAAGGGATGGAAGGAATAGGAGAATGATGCAATTATATTGTAACTTCAAAAAAAAATTGAAAGGTTTCTTTCCAAAAGTTAACCAAGCTGGGTATATGGCTAAGAGGTACCACCTCATGTGGCGGCCATCCAGAACCCACATACAGCCAGGGAGCACGTACGTGTGATTCCAGCACTCCTACAACAAGTTGGAGGGCAGAGACAAGGGAACTCCCAGGAACTTGTGATCCACTTATGTCGTGAGAACTTGGCTTTCTTTAAAAACTTGGTTATATTATGTGAATATATTTTTGTTTTAATCCCAGGTGTGGGATATGGGGCTGCTTCAGATTGTTCATAGCAGATAACTATGGTTTGTATCATGCTCTGGAAGGGATGTGATTTTGCCAACTGGGGAGAGTTTATGTCTGGAATTCTGGAGACTCAGATAAATGCCAGAGCCCCAAGAGGGGCCAGGGGTACCCCAAAGAGTCAGCTGTTGTTTCCCTGAGGTAGTTTGCTGGGGTTTGTCAAGCGGTCTTGTGCAAAGACATGAGGAGAAAAAAAATCGGATATCCTGTCAGCAAAGATCAAATTTGCCCCCAAGGAACTCAACACCCTTAACCCTTAGTCTAAAGAGATCCATGCCCCCTTTCTTCCTAGCCTTCTTTCTCACTTACCTACTATTGGGGGCTTGGAAGGGATTGGAATGGAAAAGGGTGGTAGATATAAGAACCCATAAAGTAGCCAAGAGGCCCATTTCCACAGCTAGCCTGACATACTCATCAGCAAACAACAAAAGATCCTGTCTCAAACAGGGTAACAGGTAAAGATGAGCACCCAAGGTTGTCTTCCGGCCTTCATACACATATGACATGCATAGGCTCGCAGTCATATACGTGAACACACATGTGCATACCATAAACAAGCCTCACATACAAACATCAAAAAGCAAAAGCACACTGAACTCTATCAAGCAGGAAGTGAAAGATCCACCCTTGACCTTGTCCAGGGTGTAAAATTCATCACACGGCACGTGTGCTGGTCTCACCGTCTCTTGCCCAGCCTCACAGTGCTACCCGTTCTGAGGCTTTGCTTTCTTCACTTTTTCAACTTCAATGTTTTTCTTCTAATCTTCTTGTCTGCATGTGTTTCTGCCCACTCCCTTTAGTCACCCCACGGAATGGCTGCATCTAGTGGACTTCTAAGACAATTTTTTTACAGTCTCACAAACAGCACTGTAACTCAAGCCTAGCATACCTGTCCTGGCAAATTTCCTGTGTTTTCTGTAGAATAGATTTTAAAATGCGGTTCCTACCTATCTTCAATTTTGCTAAATATTGTAAAATCACCACCTGATAAATGTGCTGATGCAGTTTTATGTGTTAGCTTTATGATTTTTTTTAACTAGTAAGACAAAATAGTCTCCACATCCCTCATAAATTATTCTTACTTTTCAGAATTATTGGTGCAATCAACTTTCCAGATGCAGTTAAAATTTTTTGTGAAGCAAGAATGGAATGAAAGGCGTTGGGTTCCTGGGCACGCAGTCCATCCTGTGGGAGCGGTGGCCCTGGAAAGGTGGCCTCTGAGCACAGCAAGCCAGGTCTAGGATAGCCAGCCTAGTCCTCAGTGCTCAGGCTCACAGTCACGGGAGGTTGGCACAGGCTTTGCTGCCTGGATTTCCTGTTTCACTGGTGCAATGTTCAGAGCTTCCGGAAGGAGGACAAACAACGGTGGAGCTCATCGCAGAGAGGGGATGGGATGGAGACAGGGCACGCAAAGGTAGGCACAGGAAGGGTTAGTAGCTTTGGAGCCAGCCAGAGCCATTTGTGACTTCAGCCTGGCCTCGGGATTTATAGGAGCTCAGATAAGTCACATGATCGAACTGAGGCATGTGACTTTCTTACAGGTCAATAAGGTCTATCAGAGGCTGGCCATAAAGCATAGAGGTAGCATGTGAATTGTCCTTCACCATAGGTGAGGCATAAGGAGTACGCAATAGGTTTGCAAAAGACAGAAGAACATGCTCTCACTCATTTTTTTGAAAGTACTCCCCATTAAGTGGTTTTGTAATCTTCTTTTTTCTCTACTCCTCAACCCCACTGCTCTCCACCATCTACCTTAAGAGTCAAGTGTCACCTGATAGCAGTTGTCACTTGGCACAAATGAGTTTCAGGCTGGGATCTGTGTCTTGGTGATTCCTGGAGGCCAGGCCTATTTCTTCCTGCCCTAGATGAAGGATCAGCAGCTGAGCCACAACCATCTGGAATTGTTCTCCCCTAAAAGTGTTTTTCTCATTGCTATTAGCACTTATTAAAAACCATTTAGAAAGCCACTGACAAGGGCCAGTGAAGTTTATGGGTACAACAGAGGCCCATGGCTATCCCTGCCTTAGGCCCGCACATGCATTCTCTCCTCCATTCTTTGGCAAAAGTGTGTGATACATCAGTGGTCCAGGACCTATTTTAATTTGCTTCTCTTTGAGTTACTTTACATACTGCTACTTTTGTCAACGATGGCCACCTTTCTGTGGACCAATAAAAGGGTGTGCATCTGACAACAAGCATCAAGGATGCTAACATCTCGTTTGTTAAACTGTGTTAGCATCCATAACATGGTACTGTAAAAGGCAGCCTTAAAACCGACCACTTGGAGAAGTGTTGCTGTTGGAAATCACACTGGTAACCTCAAAGCCAAAGTAAGCCAGCTTCAACCCAATGTGCGGAATGCTGAGTGTGCCAAAGAAGCCCTCTTCTAGTCCAGAACAGGAGCAGTATCCTCATCACCGCTTCTGGTCATCAGAATCACCGGCACTGCCCAGCTAATATGTGTAAGCTGTGTTTAGGCGGGTCTGGTGGGAATCCACGTTCCCTAATGAAGGACTCACACACCTCACAAGTATAACAATGAAATTAGTGTGTCCCCAGGCACCTCGGCTGGTCCTTCAGGACTAGAGGACAAAGAACAGCCAGCAGATAACAAGATGTTATTCTCCAGGTGCAGAAAGGTAGACCCAGGAAAGGATAGAAGGAGGTTAGTGAAAAGTCTGCATGCTCTGTATCCAAACACAGTTTTGCTTCCAGGAACTGTGACCAACACAAGCCGCCACACGCCCAACTCCTATTGGA
Organism: Meriones unguiculatus; assembly: GCF_030254825.1. Lineage (NCBI taxonomy): Eukaryota > Metazoa > Chordata > Mammalia > Rodentia > Muridae > Meriones > Meriones unguiculatus. The sequence goes on from NC_083354.1 coordinate 85,747,994, forward strand.
AGAGAGGGTCCTGAAATGGTCCGTACGTCTTTAGTCACATAGATAGGTTTATCTCCATTCAGCTCCATTAATTCTGAAATCTCCGTTGTACCTCTCAGTGAAAAATTGCTCTACTTGGAGGCAGAGCCAGGAGGAAGGGATGGATGGTGTATCCCTGCTCCTTGATGCCTTCATGGTCATGGCTTCATGCTCTCTTTCCTATGCCTATGACAGAAAAAGCCTGCACTAAAAGCCTGCATCCAGGATCTTTGTCCTTTTCCAGGCACAGGTGCTACTCAAGTGTGTGTGGTTAAGAGCAGGAGAGAGAGAGAGAGAGAGAGTGGGCCAATCCATGTGCACTGTGATTGTATGTAACAATCCAGACATGTATGTGAGCTGAGTTGAAAAAAAAAATGTAAGTTTAACTGCAGGCTCTGGAGAGTTAATGGTTCTGGATAAAATTATGCAGTATAATGCCCATAATATATGGGCATTGATGGAATTCACGACATCCCTCCCACCTTGACACAACCTATCTATCTATTTGTCTTTTTTGATGTGTGTGTGTGTGTGTGTGTGCGCGCGCGCATTGCTCACAGCATTGTCTTCATGTGACATTAAAAAGAGAAGGCAAACTGTGAGTTCAACCTCACATAAAATATAAATAAGATTATTCAGGAGAGCTGAAAGTTCTAATAATAGCATGGCATTTGCAAGGGTAGAATCTGCCAGTGGGCGAGGCGTGTTGCTCACTTGCAAGCAACGAAACAATGAAAGCATCATTAGTACCAATCAAAAGGAAAGTAACAGACCCAGAACTGTTCACTCCTGAGAAACATTTTTAAATGGAGGAAAATAAAGAACAGCCAGAAAAAAAAAAAAAATGTGACTTTTAGCTAACAAGTCATCCAAAGGATTGCTCAAGAAACACAATAGTAGGATCCTTTTTTTTATTCCTCTGGCATTATTCGACGGTGAGCTAAAAGTACACCTTGCGTCAGTCATTCATTGACAACTCTGAGGAATGCGAATCTAGATTTACACAGGATGATGCATAGAGAATACGGGTAGCTCTGGACACATGCAGACACCATGGGGTAGAGGAGGAGGTCGGGGGGGGGGGGGACTGGAAGGTGAACAAGACAGTATCAAATCGAATTCTCTAAAAGAACTGTGAAGAAAGAAGAACTGGAAAGTCAAATTCTCCCTCCAGGAAGACACTCGGGGCCCTGATTCTTGGCTTCCCACATCAGCACGTTGGCACAGCACAGAGCTGGCTATAAATGTCAGGGTGCCGACTGCTTCCTGGCCATGAGGCTTCTGTTACCATGGGAACAACCGCCTTCTATTTACCGGAAGGTGGTTAATAATTAGATTGAAAAAAAAATCAGATTCTGTCCCAGACTTGACTTCCGCCTACGCCTACTGCTTCTATCTTGGCTACTATTACTGGAAATCCAGAGTCTCCTGAGGTCTGACACCCAGGAGGAGATACCAGTCTCTAGAGTCTCTTGGGAACTGACATCCAAGAAAAGGCCTGGATTCCAGACATCTGACCAGGACAGTATTGTAGATTTCTGTGGGTTTGAGGCCAGGCTATTCAATGTAGGGAGTTCCAAGACAGCCAAAGCTCTGTAGTGACGCTCTTTTTCAAACAAAAATAAAATTAGATTCCAAGCATCTGTTCAGGATCTTAATATGTATCTATAAGATCTGACTATCAAACGGCATTACCTACGCTGAGTGAGTGTGCTTCACCAAGCAAACCAGAACTTAAGAAAAGTGTGCTATGTTCTCTCTCGTCTGAGGCTCCTAGCTCCAAATCTTTAGATATGAAGTAACATGTCCTGGATTAACTACAGAAACCAGTAAAGTAAGAAGGGATTGTGACAAGGGTATGAGGAGAAGCAATATAGAGGGAATAGCAGTAATCTGATGTAATCTGATGATGGAGTGGGGGGGGAATAAAAGGGCAGAGGCTCTAATTAGGGAGGTGGAAAAGAGACAAATACAGAAGGTGGGAGAATGCTAAAATAGCACTGTCATGTCTGAAAAAAATCATAAGGAAAGAAATCATGCTATTAACTACCTACCTGAAAATTAAAAACATCTTATATTAAAAACTTATATGTAATATATATAAGTCTGAATATAAATATACAGATACGCTTAAATAAAATATCCTGTGGTAACAGTTTAATCAAAGACCACCTAACAAAAACTCTAACACCAGCGCATGAGAAGCCCTCACTTGAACTGTTGGTCAGGGTTGTCCAAAAGACTCCCATAACAGTACAGGCTATGGCTGTTGCACCTGGCTGCCTTCCAGGTAAGTCCCTTTTGCTGAAGACACCATATAGTCTTGGAAAGGGTCCCAGAAACTCCTGGGCTGGCACTGACCTGAAAACTTCCTCTCTGGGGAATAGCTTTCGTAGCACCATAAGGCATCATGCAGGTTCCAAAGGAGGAAACCAACCAACAGTCCTACCCAGATATTATGTCTATGAACTATAATGACCAGCATGGCACAATTACCCTAAGGGGGCAGTAGTGGCATACACACTTTGGTGGTAACCAACAGCTCTCTAATCGGACTTAAGACCCACTCAACAAGCAACAGGAGGGAAGTCGTACCTGGTATGGAGACACAGCCAACTATCTAGAGCCAGTTAGTCATAGACCTTGAAGGAGAACCTACAACTGTCACTTTATTGAACCAATGTAATCTCTGGCTGCACTCTAAATACAAAGATTTGTTCTTATACTCACAGATAAATGTCGTCCTCAGCTTTCATCAGGAAAACTTCTCTTTGCAACACATTGAGACCGTAATAGAGAACCACAACCAATCAGAATGCAGAGTTGTGGAGCCCCGTCTCATCTGATACAGCTACAGCACAGCTGCTGCCCCTAAGTCTCAGAGATCATTGTGGGAGAGGAGGCAGAAAGCCTGTAAGAGCCAGAGGAACAAAACGTTATTGTGAAATTATGTCGCTCAGGAATGTCAGAATCTACACCCATAAAGTCTCACTAACATGGCTGTCTCAACATGAACTGAACACGGACAATTGTAATAGACACATTAACAAAAACAGGGGAAATCCAAGAGGCTTCAGCCTTACTCAAAGAACTACAGGCAACTAAGGGATGTGAGTAGGAGAAAATAGTCTTCCCCAGGGAAGAACCAATAGTTCATCCAGTACCAAATGGCCAACCTATGAAAAAAAAAAAAAATATATATATATATATATATTTATATAATTTATATATATATGTGTGTGTGTGTGTGTGTGTAACAACAATTAATGAAAGGGGCCATAAATTTGAAAAAAGAGCAAAGAGAGATATAACAGAGGGCTTGAAGGGAAGAAAAAAAGAAGGGGGAAATAACATGATCATATTAGAATGTCAAAAAATAAGACTTTTTTAAACAGAATTAAGAATTGACTCAAAAAAAAAAAAAGAAAATCATGTTGTGTTCTGTCATGTCAGAGGGAATATATGCTTAGCCCAACAATGCTATTATTTTTATATATTTTCTAGAAGTCTTTGATTTTTAGAGTTATTGATCCTGGGTTTAGGACATACTCATTGTACAAAATGATGACATTTTCAAAGGTGTATTTTGAACATTTTTTCCCCATAGCTCTTTCTGGTATCCCTTTTTTATTCCCTCTAGTACTTTTCCTTTTCTTAAATAGTTCCCTTCAACTTTCATGCCTTATTTTTTTTTAAATAAAAAAACCCACCTATGAGATAAAATACATGGTATCTGTCTTTCTGAGTCTGGCTTACCTTACTTGACAGGAGGATCTCTAATTGCAACCACTGTCCTGGAAATGGCATAACCATGTTTTTCTTTATGGCTGAGTGAAATAAATATATTTCTAAATAAATAAGTAGATAGATAGATAGATAGATAATGTATAAATAAATATATATTCCTAAATAAATAAATATATTCCTAAAGGAATATATATACCTAAAAGTTAAAATGACCTATCTATTCATATGAATAGAATGCTGAGAATATATAATATATATATATATATATATATATACTGAGAATATATATATATATATATATTGAGAATAGGTAGGTCATATAGTATTTGTATTTTAACTTTTTAAAGATTTTAGCTATGTTTCTATATGCGGGCATATGTACATGACTACAGTGCCTGCAGAGTGCATACATAAGAGGTTGTCAGATCCTCAGCCGCTGGGATTACAGTCAATTGTGGGCTGCCTGAAATTGTTGTTAAGAACAGAACTCACATCTTCTGCAAGAGAAGAAAGTGATTTTACCTGCTGAGATATCTCTCCAGCACCTGTGTTTAGTTACTCAAAGATCCTCCATGCTGTTTCACACATTGATGGGGCGTGAGAACAAAATAAAAATCCTACTTTTAATGCATTTATTAAATTATCTGTTATGTGATGTGTATTAATGCAAACATTCACGCATGGGTGTCTGCATGCCCTGGCATGTGTGTAGAGATCAGCAGGGAAATTCATGGGGTCAGTTCTCACCTTCTGCCTTCTTGGGGCAGAGTCCCTTTCATTTCTGCTGATGTTTTGGGTGCTTCAGGCTAGCTGGCTATTCCATCTCTCCATCTTATCTCCCATATTACAGCAGAGGACTGGGGTTATGTTTGTGTGCCACTGCCTCCAGATCTTTGCATGGGTTCTAGAGCTCACTCTCAGATCATCAGGCTTACACAGATACCACTTTTACCAACTGAAATGTCCCTAAACCCTAGGACTCTTCGTGGGTATTCTTAGAATTTGCCTAAATGCGCCACCGAGAATTCAGCTGCCTAATCTTCCAGCCACTTCTAGTGCACAGAAGAATTTTAGGTCAATACCAAATACTACTGTGGCTCCACTACAAAAAAAATAAAAAATAAAAAAAATAAATAAATTAACCGTTCTCATTTAAACGAGGAGCAAAAGCTACAAGCCACCTGTATAAATATGTCTATACTAAATCAGAAGGACTAGTATAAAAATGAGAGAGACAGAGAGACAGAGGAAGGAAGGAAGGAAGGAAGGAAGGAAGGAAGAGAGGGAGGGAGGGAGGGAGGGAGGGAGGGAGGAAGGAAGGAAGGAAGGAAGGAAGGAAGGAAGGAAGGAAGGAAGGAAGGAAAAGAAAACCAGGAAGTAACAACCATTGGTGATGACTGTAAGTACTAGAGTGACTATGCATGGCTAGTGGAAACAATGCAGTCTCTGTAGAAAGCATCATTGTGTTTCCTCAAAAAAAATTTAACAGAGTTGCCATTGGCTGGGAAGATGGCTTAGTACAGTACCTGCCACACAAGCAGCGTGACCTGAATTCAGATCCTTCACACCCTCATCGAGACAAGCAACTACAGCACTGGAGGGGCAGGGTCAGTGATAGGAGGATCTGCAGCGTTCTCCAGCCATCCAGTCTAGTTAACCTTTGTGCTCTGTGTTCTGAGAGAGACCTCGTGGAGAGCAACAGAGGAGCACACCCACGGTCAGCCTCTGGCCTCATGTGCACATGCTCACATGCACCTGCATGTGTGCTACTTATGCATACACGCAAATAAATACCTTTAGAATCAGACGGAATTATCATATCACCCAGCAGATCCTCCTCCAGGTCCACAGTCAAACAATCAAAAGCAGGAGTACTTTTCATTGAACTGATCATTTGCACACCAACTCTGACAGCGGAAAGAGGCAAACCCCAAGCACCTCTGACAGGTGAAAGGAGTCTTAGGCTTTTTATTGTTGTGAAGAGACATCATGACCACAACTTTTTTTTAACTCACTTTACATCCCACTGGCAACCCCCTCCCTCTTCTCCTCCCAGCCCCTCTCTTCATCCTTCCCTCCTTCCCTCATCCCTCTCCCCTCAGAAAAGGGTGTTCCCACCACCACCAATCCGCCCCAGCACATCACACTGCGTCAGGACTGAGCACATCCTCTCCCGCGGTGGACTTTCAAGGCAGCTCCACCAGGAGGAAGTGATTGAGGAGCAGGCAGCAGAGTCCATGTCAGAGACAGCTGACCCCCACAACTCCTGTAAGGAAAACATTTGATCAGGGCTGGCTTGCAGGTTCAGGGGGTTAGTTTATTGTCATCCAGGGGGAGAAGCACCGCAGCACATAGGCAAACATGGTGCTGGAGGAGGAGCCAGGCAGCAGAAAGAAAGAGAAACACTGGGCCTGGCTTGAGCTTCTGAAACCTGAGAACCCACCTCCTGTGACACACTTCCTCTAACAAAGACACACCTATTCCAGGAAGGGACCACTCCCTGGACACCAACCGTTCAGATGTGTGAGTCTGTGGGGGTCATTCTTACTCAAACCACCACCAAGGGCTAGACAATATGTGGAACCTACGGTATAGCCATGCCAGGAAGCTCTTCAGTCTCAGAAAGGAATGGAATTCTGGCGCATGCCATATTAATGAACCTTGGAGATGTGATATTAAGAGCAATAGCCAGACACAAAAGCAAAAAAAAACAATATGATTCAACTAAACTGAGGTACTTGGAAGAGCCACATTTATAAATTTTAAAAATTAGAATAAACTGGGTGTGATAGTGCACACCTGTAAATCCCAGGACTCATAAGGTAGAAGCAGGAGGACCGGGAGCTCGAGTTCTTCCACAAATGTGGCTACACAAGACAAAGCAGGAGCATTATGAGCATCTTCCAACCTGCCAGCTCTTGCTCCATGTCTCATCCCCCAAGGCTAATACACCCAGATCCAGAGTCAACCTAAATACCTAAAGCAAGGTAAGTCTCACTGTGACTCTTGACCTAATCACGATTTGCAATAAAATAAGAGAGAAAGGAGGCAACTTCTCAGCCAGGAGAAGTGACAAAGTGGATGGCCACTTTGGCAGATAAGCACTAAGATTTCAGCTGTAGATAAGTAAAAAATAATTGTTTTAGTGTATGACCTAAACACTGCCTGGAAAATTAGTCCTAAAACATTTATTTACTTTAGTCCAAATGTAACTAGACATCTTGAGTTTTATCTGTCAACCCCAATACTAAATAAAATGGTAAGAGACACATCATCACATCATCATCACACACACACATACACACATTTTAAATAAAATAATCACTAATTATTTGAGAATTTCACACATGGATACAATGTAAATTTTGTTTTGTTTTGTTTTGTTTGAGACAGGGTTTCTCTGTGTATCCCTGGCTGTCCCAGACTTGCTTTGTAGGCCTTCACCTTATGGAGATTCACCTGTCTCTGCCTCCTGATTGCTGGGATTACCCTCCCAGCCAAAATTATTAGAGTCACCTCCACTGCTTACATATCAACCCCCACTGCCTTACCCCTTCCCAATTTTATCTCCTTTTTGTTCTTAATAACCCACTAAGTCCAGTTTGTGCTGACCATACACTTTGGGGTATGTGGTCACAGGAGGGGGGTGGTCCACCTACTAGGGTTTACCCCTTAAAGAAAGGTGACCCCTTCCCCCCAGAAGCCGTCAGCTGTCTCTAGTTTCTCAGCTAGGGGTAAGGATTCATTAGCCCCTCTCCAATCCACACAGAAATGTTGACTGCCTTGGTCTTGTGCAGGGAGCTACAGTTGCTGCAAGTTTGTGAGTGTAAAGGGCCTGTCGTGCCTGGGAGATCTCATTTCACTCCAGTCCTGCCTGACCTCTGACTACCCCCCCTCCTCCTCAGTGTCCTCCCCCCTGTAATATAGATTCGTATCACTCCACAGACACTTTCTATGCATTTTAACTGTGATGATTAAACCTCTGCATTAACCTCTGTCCACTGCTCAATGGACTCATGTGGTCTGAGCACTGCAGTAATCTGTGAATATAGATATAGGGGTGGAGAGGGCAGTTTAATGCTAGTGACGCTGTCTTCTGCCATATAAAGGTGATGAAAAGCCTGTGACAGCTGAAGTCCACCACATTTGTATGGAAACAATTCTGTTACCAAACCGCCTACAGGCAGAGAGGAGAAAACAAAGACCCTGTCCTCTCCCATCATGCAGTAGTCAACATGTCTCCCAAACCCAATACTGGAGCCTTCATCCTCAGCCCTGGGTTTAAGTAATATTTCATTCTACCCATTAGCTTAGCTCTCGGCGGTGTCTGGAGCTGGCAGAGCCTGCTGAACTGTATTTGTCCTCCCTAATTGCCCATTACATTCAGAGCTATTACACTGAAAAGCTGTTTACCCTATCAGCCAGAGCTCTCTTATCTAAGTATGTCCGATCCCTAGCAATAGGGAGGTCATTTTAAAGCTATCACTGCCAAGTTTCTGTGACTACTCTGCCCAGAGATGTTAAACATATAGTACAATCATCAATAAACATTATGACAAGGACACTACAGCTTTCATTTTACACCTAAAGAACAATGGGTAAATTAGAATAATGTGTAATGACACATATGCACAAAAATGCAAATGGAACCCTTATTATTTTGTATGCTAACCTTCAAACAAACTTATTTTAATTTTTTTTTCATTTATTCACTGCAGGGAGAAGAGGACTTGTCACAGCACCCATGTGGAGCCCAGAGGACAACTGTCAAGAATCAGTTCTCTCCTTCTACATGGGTTCTGGGGACAAAACTGGTCATCCAGCTTCATAACAAATCCTGCTGCCTCCTGAGCCATTTTGCCCACCAGGAGTTCAATGACCTTACTCCCTGAGCAAAAACTCATAGGGTCTCCTTACTGCTTGCAGGGGTGGGGGAAGAATTCAAAGATCTCTCAGAGTGATGTTCAAGGTTCTTCTTCTGTCTTCTCTTTCTCTTTCTCCTCCTCCCCCACTGCCTCCTCCCTCTTGTGCTGGGGATTAAACTCAAGGACTCAGAATGCATCCATCCCACCTCACATTTTGGTTCTTTTCCCCATTTCATGGCCCCACACATCTTAGACTGATGCTGCATAAACCCTTGCGTTTTCTCCACAGTTGCTGGCGAAGCTCTTGTTCATTGTCATTCCTTCTTAGAAGGGACACAGGCGTGACCCAGAGCAAAGGAATGCAAATGGATGTGCGTGATATTGGCCAGATCATGTTTGCCTCTGTTTCTGCACCCTTTAAAACTGAGGGAAAAAAATAACTATACTTCCTGAAAGCCCTTCAGGGTCTAAGACAGAATACATTAAGAACTTACAGTGCTTAGTACATTCAAGTTCTAGCTTTAATTGTTGTTCTGTTGCTAATTTACCATATCTTTATCCTTTTTTAATTTTTTCATTTTTATTTTTATTTTTTTTACAATTTATTCATTTTAGATAGATAGATAGATAGATAGATAGATAAATAGATAGATATCGATATAGATATATAATTTATTCAGTTTTCAAGGATATTATGAATAGCACTCTCCTATGGAACATCCTCAACCATCTTAATGGAGACATCTCTGGCTCTCTCTTCTACCTCTCACCAGTTAGCAAATTGTTCATGTTATCACATCTTTATTCTGCTCTTCATTTTAATTAGCTCCTTATAGTTATATCCTTCAGAGCCTCCCCCAAACCCCCTTCCTCTCCTGGCTCAGTCAAAATTAGGGTTTCTATTCCTGTGAAGAGACACCATGACCATGACAACTCTTATAAGAAAACGTTTAATTGAGGCTGTCTTACAATTCAAAGGTTTACTCCATTGTCACCATGACGGGAAGCATGTCGGCATGCGGGCAGACATAGTGATGAAGAAGTAACTGAGAGTTCTATATTCAGGTCCTCAGGCGGCAGGAAGAGAGTGACACTGAACCTGGCTTGAGCATCTGAAACCTCAAAGCCTACCCCCAGTGACACACTTTCTCCAACAAGGCCACATCTCCCAATCCTTTCAAATAGTGCCACCTCCTATGAGCCTGTGAGACCATTTTTATTCAGATAATGATACCTCCCAAGCAAATGGGGTGCCGCCTACTGTTTCTGTAGGGTCTTGAAAGCTCTGACCAAACATGCCAGATCAGAGCTGACGGTAAAACAAAACCTGTGTTCTGGGATCCTGCTGACTGCAGCTGTCAGTAGTACTTGAGAGTACAGAGGGGTCTCTCTTCCTGCCTTCACTCCTGTTGATTCTGTAAAGAACTAGTTCTCACTCATGCCTTGCTCTTGGAATTCATCTTTAATTACCAGTAGGATTAACATAGTAATAATGGCCATTCTGCCAAAAACAACCTACAGATTCAATGCAATTTCCATCAAAAGACCAACACAATTCTTTACAGACACTGAAAGAACAATTCCCAACTTCATATGGAAAAAAACAAAAAACAGAATGGCTAAAACAACCTTGTACAGTAAAAGATCTTCCAGAGCTATCTCTATCCCTATACTAAAGCTGTACTATAGAGCAACCGTAACAAAAACTGCATAGTTCTGCCATAGAAACAGACAGGTGGATCAATGAAATCAAACTGGGGACTCAGAAATAAACCCACACATCCACAGACACTTGCTTTTTGACAAAGAAGCCAAAAACCATATAATGGAAAAAAGACAGCATCTTCAACAAATGGTGCTGGTCTAACTAGATGTGTACATGTAGAAAAATACAAATGGATCCTTTTATCACCCCTCACTACACTAAAGTCTAAGTGGATCAAAGACCTCAACATAAAACCAGACTCACTAAATCTGTTAGAAGAAAAAGTGGAGAAGAGTCTTGAACTCATTGGCATAGGAGACAGCTTCCTGAACAGAACACCAACAGCACAGGCTCTAAGATCAACAATCAAAAAATGGGACCTCATGAAACTGAAAAGCTTCTGTAAAGCAAAGGACACTGTGGTTAGAAGGAAATGACAGCTTACAAACTGGGAAAGGATCTTCACCATCCCTATATCTGACAGAGGGCTAATATCCAGAATATATAAAGAATTCAAGAAGTTAAAAAGCAACAAATGAATTAATCCAATTTAAAAATGGTGTACAGAGCTAAATAGAGAATTCTCAATAGCGGAATATCGAGTGGCAGAGAAACACTTAAAGAAATGCTCAACATCCTTAGCCATCAGGGAGATGCAAATCAAAACGACCCTGAGATTTCACCTTACACCCATCACAATGGTTAAGATCAAAAACTCCAGTGACAACACATGCTGGAGAGGATGTGGAAAAGGGGAACTCTCCTCCACTGCTGGTGGGAATGTAAACTTGTACAACCACTTTGGAAATTACTCTGGCACTTTGTCAGTAAATTAGAAATAGTGCTACCTAAAGATCCAACTATACCATTCCTAGGCATATATCCAAAAGATGCTCAAATATACAATGAGGACATTTGCTCAACCATGTTCTTAGCAGCTTTATTCATAATAGCCAGAATCTGGAAACAACCCTCAATTGAGGCATGGATTACAGAAATTGTGGTACATTTACACAATGGAGTACTACTCAGCAATTAAAAACAAGGAAATCATGAAATTTGCAGGCAAATGGTGGGAAACAGAAAAGATCATCCTGAGTGAGGTGTCCCAGAAGCAGAAAGACACACATGGTATATACTCACTTATAAGTGGCTATTAGACATAATACAGGATATCATACTAAAATCTATACACCTAAAGAAACTAAACAAGAAGGAGGATCCTGGGTAAGATGCTCAATCTTTATTCAGAAAGGCAAATGGGATAGACATTGGAAGAAGGTAAAAATAAGGAACAGGACAGGAGCTTACCACAGAGGGACCTCTGGAAGATTCTATTCAGCAGGGTAATAAAGCAGATGCTGAGACTCATAGCCAAACTTTGGGCAGAGTGCAGGGAATCTTATGAAAGAAAGGGGAGATAGATAGAAAGACCTGGAGGAGACAGGAGCTCCACAAGGAGAGCCACAGAACCAAAAAATCTAGGCCTAGGGATCTTTTCTGAGACTGATACTCCAACCAAGGACCATTCATGGAGATAACCTAGAACCCCTGAACAAATGTAGCCCATGGCAGCTCAGTGTCCAAGTGGGTGCCCTAGTAAAGGGGAAAGGGGCTGTCTCTGGCAAGAACTCAGTGGATGGCTCTTTAATCACCTTCCCCTGAGGGGCAGCCTTACCAGGCCACAGAGGAAGACAGTGCAGCCAGTCCTGATGAGACCTGATAGGCTAGGGTCACATGAAAGTGGAGGAGCACCTCCCCTGGCAGTGGACTGGGGGAAGGGCATGGGAGGAGAAGAGGGAGGAAGGGTGGGATTGAGAGAGAATGAGGGAGGGTACTACAGCTGGGATGCAAAATGAGTAAGTTATAATTACTAAAAAAAAAAAAAGTCATTAATTTAAAAAATCAAAAACAAATACAAAAATAAGTGACCACACACACAAACACACACAAGATGATTTGTAATAATGATTTTTGAAAGATAATCTTCAACAAATTATACACTTGAGTCTGTTGAGAGCTCCCTTTTTTTTTTTTTTTTTTCTGAGACAGGATTTCTCTGTGTAGCTTTGGCTGTCCTGGGCTAGCTTTGTAGACCAGGCTGGCCTCAAACTCACAGAGATCCACCTGCCTCTGCCTCCCAGAGTGCTGGGATTACAGGCATGGCTCACCACACCTGGCATGAGCTCCCAAATTTAAGTGAATATCATCTAAAAAATTTTACAGGGTCTGGAGAGATAGTTCAGTAGTTACCAGCCCTGAATGCTCTCCCAGAGGTCCTGGGTTCAATTACCAGCACCACATGGTGGCTCACAACCATCCTAACTCCAGTCACAGAGGATCTGACTCCTCTTTCTGGCTTCCTCATGCACCAGCCATCCGTATAATGTACAGGCATACATGCAGGTAAAAGATCCATAACTTTTTAAAGAGCAAAAGAAATTTTACATTTTTTTAATTATAATTTGAGCATGAAAAGTTACACAATTGGTTTACTTTTCATTTTGCCACAGTAGCCAGAAAAACTAATAAAGTTGAGCTCACAGATAACCCCACATTTGGAATAAAGCTGATGCAAATTGGGCCCGAGGAAAGACGCCATGGGTTAGTGTAGGCAACCCTGTCCTTCTTGCTTGGCTTTGCTCAAGCAAACCCTAAGGAAGGCAAATTCAAACTGAACCTCAGAGTTTTGTCCTGGTGTTCTTCCCCTTCCTCCAGCGGGTTCAATTTCAAAATGAGCTTAATCTACAGGAAGCTGAAAAATCATTGTTTAGTTCCCATTTTGCAAGGATGTGCATACAAATATTTACTGGACATGAAAATTTCAGTATCGTAACACAAACCATCTGACTTCAGGAAATTGGATACACAGGCCAGCAAAGAGTAGCAGATGTGTCGGAGACATTCTCTGAGTTCCACGCCTGGAGCCCGGGCAAGCCCTGGAGAGCCGGACTGGGTAGAGGGAGGCAGTGTTGGGAGAAGCATGTTTCTCTTGCTCTCTGTTTCTATAGTCCCACTCAAGCACAGAGAAAACATTGGTCTCTGTCGTGAAGTGGGGTTAAAAATAGAAAGTAAATGAATAACTTGTCTTTGAGATTTCCTGAGGTGAACTTCGATCCTTTCCAAAAGAGTTGTTGTGAAATCTCCCTTCTTACCTAAAAACGAGTTGAGTTGCTAAGTGCAGAAACAGAGCCTCCGCAGCACCATCAGAAAGCTCTCTGCGCTTCCTGGGGAGACAGGGGAACCGCTGACATCCTGGCGTGGTTTTTCTTTCCATCCAGTTCTAGAAGGAGGAAGTCCAGGAAGGAGCAACGGGCAGCTGCTTTCTCCTGAAGCCTTCTTTCTTGGGTTCCGACATCTTCTACCTGCCTCTAAACAGCTCTGTTTTTATTTCATCCATTTATAAAGCCACAAGCTGGCCTAGAGACACACTGAAAACCCTTCCAAACTTATTTCAACCTACCTACGTCTCTAAAAGTTTTATCTCCAAATAGAGCCATATGCTAAGAACATCAGCACATGAATTTGGGAGGAAAACAACTTAGCTCATAACACATTCTGCACATATATAAGAAGCAACAAACTTTTCCAGTGGTTCCTAGCTAAGTCTCTAGATTCTGCAGGTGAGGGTTCATTCTGGTGCTGATCCTGCCAAATTGGATCTCTCTCTCTCTCTCTCTCTCTCTCTCACACACACACACTCTCTCTCTCTCTCTCTCTCTCTCTCTCTCTCTCTCTCTCCACAATTTTCTTCACTTCTAAAAGAACTGTGAGAACTCTAAATCGATGGACTGTGTTAAAACGTTCTAGGGAATCTACCTGGACCCAGCCTGGCAAGAAGAATGTCAGAGACATCTCCCTAAGACTTCCAGCCCTGGTTATTCAATCAAACAAGGATCTAGATGTTATTAGGAAGAGACTTTTTTAAGAGTTGGAAATACCTTTTTTTGTTCATAAAAATACACCCATTTAATTAAAAGGGGCTTAAAAGGGAAGTCAGCTTATACAGTACACAACCTTTAATAAGTATTAAAACAGTGACAAGTATAAAAGAAATAAGAAAAAAAATTAACAAAACCTTAAACCAATACAAAGAAAAACATGATGAACAAATAAACAAAGAAAACAAGATAAAAACCAGAAAAGAATTAAGTTAAGCAATATTGTCCTGCTGTGCTACATTATCTCTGGCAACCTTATGCATGACACAAGTGCAGAGCTGCAGCTGAGACAGAATCTTGCGATTTTGGGTGGAGTCTGTACAGATGGTGATAGGACATCAGCAGTCCTCCTTGTCGGATTTCCCACCGAATCTGGAGGGCTGATGATTTGATCGTCTTGCTTTGACAATAAAATGACAGTAACTCTTGTTTACCAGTATGTCCTCATCCATGCTGCGTCCCTCACCGGGCGGGACCACTTGCTGGTGGATGCCAGCACGCTGAGGAATTCAAGCTCTCAAGCTCTTTTCTGATGCACTCTTTCCTCCAAGGATAGGGAGACAACAGACATGTGCATCAGATGGAGGCTGTCACCAGCAAGTAGGTTGGTATTTGCCTCACTAGTGAGATTACAGCAACAAGGAAGTGTCTTTTTCTAAAGAGGCCTTGATCCTGGAGTGCAGACTGTCACGCCTTCAAGGCATCTGCCACTTTCCCCAGCATTCTCAGTTCTCTCAAAGGGTGCTGGCACTTGGTGTGCTTCCGCTGCAGCAGAGCCGTCTTCAGGAGGCTCTTGTCCTGAGCTGTGGCCCGTACTTGCTTAAACTGGAGGTTTCCAAACCTGTTTTTCAAATCATGAACCGTACAACTGGGCAGGACCCCAGTCAGTTTATTCCTCACACAGGCAATCATCTGTAGCTGAAGGATCTCCGTCTGTTGCTCCTGCTCAGTGAAGTAGGGTACGGATGGTGTCTCATAGGTAGCCTCCTGTAGACTGTCTTAGAAGATATTTCCTGTGAAAGTATTTCATGGTTGCTATATGCTCACTGAGAGCCTTGCCCACTCCTTCTATGACCCTTCACTTGACCATGAAGGTCTCAATGGAACCAGATGCTGCTGGATTTCTCTTCCAAATGTATGACAAGTGATGGAGCCTTTTTTTTTTTTTTTTCATTTTCTGTACGCTAGAAAAAAAAACAAAAAAAACAAACAGCCAATCCAAATGAACTCCTTACTTAAAAGAACCAGGAGATCAGGAGATGTAAAGGTGAGAGCTAGGACTGTAATTAAGAAATAGAGGACCTGCTTGGTCTGTGCAAGGCCATGAGTCTGATCCATAGCATAAATAAACAAACAAATAAATAAATAGAAAGAATAAATCCATTCTGTAACTAAACACTCTGCCCCCATCTCTCCTGTTAAGAGCTACATCTCTCCACCCATCACCTGATCCCACATCCTCCTGAGTGGCAGGTGTTAATATATACCACTGACTAAGTATAACACCAAACTGCAGCCGAAAAAAGTCACAGATCATGCCTCAGAATCAAGAGCTGATTCTAAACATGACTCCATGTTCATCTGTCCATGTGTCTATCCTGTCCTTGACCTTCCCCAAAGATAAAGGAGAGGTTACAAATCGTCAAATCACTGCCACCACCAGGTTATCGTCATCACCGTCATCTACCTTACAGGTAGAGCTTCAAACTGGCCCATAAGGAACTGTTCCGAGATGCCTCGTTGCTTTCTATACTGGTAACCCTTTTGACCTTTCATCCCACTTGAGAACAATCCTGTCATAAACCCATTCTTTTAAAGCACTGCTCTGAAATAAATGAAGTGAGAATTTAGAAAAAAAAAAAAAAAAAAAAACCCACAGCACTGAATAGATAAAAATAGTGATGAGGAAAAGAACAGCCCAAGCCTTAGGCAAGAGATTCCAGAGAGAACAGGAGAAAAACACAGCCCTGTTTTGGCACCACAGCCCCAGGAGAGAGAATGTTCCAACCCCAGGGCACAGCCAGGCCCAGATCCCCTCTCAGTCCTCAATCTGTGCCTGTAACTTCAAAGAGCAGGGTTTTCCTTGGCTTGAAGAGGCCTTAAAATAAGCAATAAACTTGCGTAATTATACGCATAACCTCTCCTCAACACTATTCAGACACATCC
The DNA here is from genome assembly GCF_030254825.1 of Meriones unguiculatus. Lineage (NCBI taxonomy): Eukaryota > Metazoa > Chordata > Mammalia > Rodentia > Muridae > Meriones > Meriones unguiculatus. Next base: position 85,764,436 of record NC_083354.1, read on the forward strand.
CAGACCTCTGTATCTGCTTGACTGCTGGCCATTTCTTCCTCAGCCTCCCATGAGCACCTTAGACAGCACCTCCAACTTTTGTCTTTAAAGCTATCACCTGTTGGGCACCTGCCTGATATCTGGCCTGGCACTGCATATATTTAAATTCCAACACGTATTGTTTAAATTCCCAAATCTTTTACAAATGTAAAATTCCTATTGAAGACATTAAGTCGACTTTTCAAGACTAGAACCAACTTTTGGGGACTACTCTGGTCAACTTTGGAAAGAAATCACCCCCTCTGTGGAGAAAAGGGTGCTAAATTCAGTGTTCCGAATCCGCTGCTGACAGCCATCTTGCCTGACAGGTATGATTAGAGTGAAATGCTAAGAAAAAGAAGCCAAAGCCCAGCCCGAGGGCAGAGGCAGGGAGGGAGGGAGGAAGGGAGGGAGGGAGGAAGGGAGGGAGGGAAAACTGTGCAGCTAGGGGAGAAGGAGCCTATGTCAGCATTGTTTAAGTGGCTGTAGCCACTTCTATTCTGTATTTTCTAGGGTTTATTTATTTATTTATTTATTTATTTATTTATTTCTTCTTAATGAACAAATTCCCTTTTGTGCTTGGTCCCAGTTAGGTTAGGCTCTTGACTACTCCCTACTCAAGACAATTACAACGAGCTTTTATTTCGTTTTCTTCTTCATTTTGGTAGCCAGGCGACTATAGTAAATAAAGCAATGCAACATCGTGGTGATTTTCAATTAATTACACAATTCTATCTGACGGATCTGTCACACGGGCAGCACGTCTCTAAGTCACGCTTCCGTCATTCGGGGTTTTGTTGGCTTGCTTGCTGTATAGGTTTATATATTATTACCCCAAATCTATAGACTTCTAAAAAGGAGAAATAATACCGTCCCGGACTGGGGAGATGGCTTAGGCGGTAAAGCGTGGGTCGTACATGATGAAGACCTGAGCTGAGGTCGCAGCACCCATATAAACACTGCCCCGCTTGTGGGAAGCAGAGGTGGATCCCAGAACAAGACAGCTAGCTAGACGTGAGCCCAGCCCGTAATTCAGGTGAGAGGCCTCGCCTCAGTGTGCAAAGTGGACAGCAGTGGAGGAAGACTCTCCATACCAACCTCTGGTCGGCACATGCTCACACAGGCAACACACATGCACACACACACACACACACACACACACACACACAAGAAAACATGTACACGCTCCGTATATACAGACCACCCAAAAAAGAAATAGAGTTCACTTAAAAATTAAAACACTCAGCTGGGCAGCGGTGGCGCACGCCTTTCATCCCAGCACTCTTGGAGGCAGAAGCAGGTGGATCTCTAAGTTCAAGGCCAGCCTGGGCTACAGAGACAGTTCCAGGACAGCCAGAGCTGTCTTGGGTAGTGGTGGGGACAACCACTCACTAGAATTTACTCCAATTTCCGATAAGACATTCTTAGTGGTTTCATGTTTGCTCTCGACCAACATTTATTAAAAATAAAGTCGCATTTAAATTTTTAAATTGGATCTAGACCTTTTAACTGAGGTTGAAGAATATTTTAATTGATTACTTTTTTCAGAGGATTTTATCCTAAAAGGGAGAACTTTCTAAATGACAAAAACATAAAAGCTGCTCACCCCTAACTCCAGTTCCAGGAGATCTGATGGCCTCTTCTGACCTCTGTGGGCACCAGGCACATATGTGATACACACACATGTAACCAAACACACATGTACACAAAATAAATCTAAAACCAGCTTCTTAAACATCAAAGTGACAAATTATTCCCAAAGATACAGGTATGCCAAGACTGGAAAAGCCGGCTGTGGTATTGTCTTCCTTCCCCATAGGCCCTTTTTCAGCTCCTAGGAGGCTCTTCCAGGAGGGAGGGAGAGGATGAGAGAGCAAGGCCATAGAACTTCCTCAACTCATTGTCTCCCTCCACACCCCACTTACATTTGCAGGGTGTAGGCTTAGATTTTTCACCAAACTTACAGAACTTACAATGGTTTACAGTTGTATTAATCTCTACCCCCTCCCCAGGCTGTAAGCTTCTTAAAGGCTGAGAGAGAGAGAGAGAGAGTCTTCATTTTCTCCCTTGTAGCTACAGTAATAGCTCAGAGTATCCCACATAAATAGGTCTTGCTGTTGTAGCTAGCATTAAATTCTGGATTGTTCCATTATTGCTTATGTTCTGGCTGCAGTTTTCCCTTAAAGAAAATGAAAACACTGACCACATCTCTCTCAGCTGTATCACTACCCTGCATGCAATATGGTTAACAAACTCTTGCAACACTAAATGGAAGGTCTGCAGGGAGCCGTCGACTAAGATGGCCTCTGACAATATTCACTTTGGCTCAGACTTTGGAAAAACACAAAAGATCAGATGTGCTCTAAGAATAGCAGATGAACTGTCTTGGGGGAGGGAGAATGATTCTTAGAGTTACATTTATTTTTCTTTAGGACGTGAAATTCTTTTATCTTTTGTCAATACATATGGACTAAATTAAGTTGAAAAGATTATATTCCCTTATTCTGCAGTTTCATAATGTCTTTCCCCAAGATTGATATTTCTCTGTTATTTTTAAATGTCATTTTGGATATATATATTTCTAAATGGATGTGAAATAAAATACTATGGAAATTATATCCTGAAAGAAACTGCTAAAGAGTTCAAGAGTCAAAGCTTGCAATGAAGAGGTGATAGGCTTCAAAACTCACAAGCCTTTTTATTTCTGGCCTCCTTAAAGGGGCCAAAGCAGAAGCAAACACTAGAAAGAGACTTAGTAGGAGACAGATCATTTCAAAGGGCGTCTTCAGCAAGCAGTTTGCATCATGCATTGAGACTACACCCTCTTTTATAAGACATGGTATCTACAAGGTCTCAATTACAAATAAAGTAATCCCAATGTACTAACGAGTACACAGACGACAGCAAAAGGTAAAAATAGATGAAGATCATTAACTTAACCCAAAAAAGTATTCAGCTGAACTAATAAACACTAATGGAATATTTATTGACAAACATTTTGCTCAGACTTTCCTTCAGGATTTACCATACTCGGTGTCTGTAGTTTCATTTCTTCAAAAGAGAACTTTAGACACTGGAGTCAAGGCTTCCTGGAGGAACACATACCTAATACCATAAGGCCTGGGATTCCACCCTCAGTACATGCGTGGGAAGGTGCGGGCGTGCGGGCAGGAGACAGGCAGGAAGATGCTTTGAAGAGATGTTTTCACAAATGGCTATATTGCATTTGTGTAATTGCAGGCACACAGACCCCAATTTTACCCATTGATATTGTCTGTTAGACGTGACAATGGTCCTTTTTCAACATAACCCTTGTGAAGCTAAGTATTCGTATTCACATCAAAAGTTGTAAGACTCATGGAACTGCTATTCATCTTCATTTTTCCTCCTACTTCTACCGTGTGACGGAAGCACAGGCAGATGCAGTCTGAGTGGCCAAGATGGGAAAGTCTGGGTTCTTCTGCTCAGTCTGCTTTGGGTCGTGGATCTGACAAGGAAAGGTGGAGGCGAGAAGCCAGGTCATCTGAACACTGCCCACAGCCCTGAGCCCTGCTTGGAGGCTTCTGTCAACACGTCGTAAGCATTTCACAGTGACTCCGCTCAAAAAACAAACAAACAAAAAGAACACCTCGGAAGTGAGAGAATGCACAGTGTTGAATGTATATCCAAAGAGAGACAGACCCATGGTTCATATTCCCCTAGATGTTTTTCTACGCCAAAGTACTCAGAGAGCTTAGCATTTCTGTGAGTTAATACCCAGGAAGAATGTCCCCTTCTGTCACCAGTTCCCCCTTAGACCATCCCCCGTCCCCATCAGACCATGATGAGATCTACCGATCTACCCACCAGATGGTTCATGGCAATCCACACTCTGAAATCTCAGGTTTCTCCTCCTTGCCTCCAAGGACATTTCAGTTTTCTCCAAATTACTGACTAAATGCCAGACTGTGACACTCTGTTCCCAAGTGGGAAAACAGGGACTTAATAGGTACCAGCAAAGGAAAAAGCCCACAGTCTGCCTTTTAAAAAGCAAATGGACCAATGAATGGCTTAATAGACAGGCTTCCTTACTGAGGCAAAAATAAGTTGAATGACAATTAAAAGCTAAAAGGAGATCATAATGGAATTGCTCCCTGAACCCCTAGTTATAGGAAGCTCCATCAGGAGATGTGCTAAGTGATGAAAGCCTGCAGTGTCTCTGACTGAAATGGAATCTAGTTTTCTTACATTTTTTAGCAGTCTCCCAAAGCTTTTGTCCCTTACCTGTAAAATTAGAATAACTTGGTAGATCATTTGCCTGGCACAAATGGGTTCAGTTCACCAGTACCAAAGAAACCTGGGAAGATTGTTTAAATGTAGTACAATAAATATAACTCACTAAAGCCTCATTCCGAGTGATTCAAGTTCGGTTGCTGTGAGGCGGGTATCTTATTTTCTAGATATACAGTTACCAAATTTCATCACACAACAAAGTGCACAGTTTTTATCCTTAAATTTTAATGCACTGCTTCTGTAACTCTTCTTTAGTTGATAAATACTATGGTCTGTGGAATGAATAGTTTCTATTTACAAAATGTAAACTAGAGACACATTAAGCAATGTGTATAAAGAGGGAAATTTTTAATGTTTCACTTAATAACTTTAATTTTAAAAAACATACTCAAAGAAAATAATTCAAAGGCCAGATACACATAAGTGGGTTATTTCTGTAGGGTAAATGAAACGTTGAAGTTTATTAAAAAAAGAAAAGAAAGAAAGAAAGAAAGAACAGTGACTACATAAAGTATTATAAAGCATTTAGAATTTAGTATGAATAAGTTGCAATTATTTATTCTCTGTAACATTTAATTCCCAGTGTTATATAAAAATAGTGTGAACGTTTATGTATGTAAACATATATACCAGTTACCCCGTCCATACATCCTCTCTGATATCCTATAATCCCACCAGAACAGCACAGGAGAGCAAGACTCCCTGATACTTACAATAAAAGTCATCTGATTCATTCTCGTTCTCATTCTTATTCTTTGACATCCTTTAGCCTGGAGCTCATTAAGTGGTCCTAGAGAACTGAGACGGCCGAAGGTCCCACACAACTGTTTAATGGGTTTTCTGATTTATGTGGGCATAGTAAAGTATAAAGGCTATTTGTCTAACTGTCCAGGGCTGGTGATTCGGTGATCCGAGTTAAAAGACCGTGACCCAGAGGATGAGAAGCTGGTAAGGGAAGTGGCTGGGTGTTGACTTTATTGCTGGCCAAAAATAAGAAACTGACTCGCCTCCAGCCGAGGCCTCAACACTGGGTCAAGGCAACCTTTGAGCAAGTGACATGACAATATCCGAGAGTGCTTGCACATTGAAGATCATTAGCTGAAATTCTCAAACACCATGGATCGGGGAGGAGAGCACACAGAGAATGCAGCCACCATTAAGACTCCTTCACCTATGTCTCTACCCATTCCACTCATATACCAAGTCTGTTCTTTTCAAAGTAGCTTGAGATTCTTCTCCAAATTTCTACTCAGTTTCTTCTGCTTCCCTTCTTCAGTTGCCACTGGGTTGAGGACAGGGGAGTTACAGATTCCCACTGTGATGGGAATCTGCCCCACCAGAATTTGGAAAGACAGAGAACACTCTTGAAGTAAGATTGAACAACTTCTGTACCATGTGGACACTAAGCAAAAAAACAATTGCGAAAGAAAATCCAGACACTTAAGGGTTATGACCTTAAGATATAATACCAAATATATAATTTGTGAAAGTAAGGACTGGTAAATGTAGAATGTTTTTAAAATTTAAAAACATCCAGACTGGACACACACACACAATAAGTAAATGCAAAATAAATAAATAAATAAATAAATAACATTTTAAGGTTTTCCAAGCAAATAGATCCATGAAGCAAGCTCAGGTAGCCATCCTAATATCTAATAAAACATACTTTCAACCAAAATTAATCAAAAGATAGGGGAGGGGGGAGGGTTGCTCCCCTTTTCTGAGGAATAGGAGAGGGGAAGGAAGAAGGGAAGGTGGGACTGGGAGGAGAAGAGAAAAGGAACTACAACTGAGATGTAAAGTGAATGAATGAATGAATTAATTAATTTTTAAAAAGAGTTGTTGGTTCCTAAGCCAGCAGCAGTAGCACACGCCTTTAATCCCAGAACTTGGGAGGCAGAGGCACGTGGATCTCCGACTTTGAGGGCAGCCTGGTTTACAAAGAAAGTTTCAGAACAACCCAGGGCTACCCAGAGAAACCAAGAGAAAGAAAAGAAGGAAAAGAGGAGGAGAAAGAGGAGAGGAAGAAGAGGAGGAGAGAAGAAGAAGAAAATTGGTGGTTCTTTTTGCCTTCATACTCTTAACTTCCCTCAAGGTGGGCTACGAGAGCCCCAGACACCGCAAGTATTGTCGTTGTTCTGGTTTTTTTACAATGGAAAGAAAAGGAACGGTTTAAAATGCCCTTTATTACAAAGCCTTTTCTTCCCAACCCATTCCCATCGAAGGAAACACATCCACCTCAGGCTCCCCCTTACATCTTCTCCGTCAGCTACTTTATATTTCTTATTAGAACTGGGTTAAATTAGAAACACTGATAGATCATTGACAAGGGGAGTGATATACCCTTGCCAGGTCGAAATGATTTCATCTTGTGTGGCTTTCATAGGACCAATGATCCCTAGACCAATCTGCTCTACTCTCCCTTCTCCATTAATAAACCTGTGCTCAGGAAAAAGGGAACTGAGGAAAGAACTTGGCTCTATTCAGGTAAAAAGCAATGACCACCCCAAACGATGGTGAAGTCTGAATGTCCACCAAGTGCGTTTGGATGCTGTTGGCAAAGGCAGAGTACACCTGCAACACAGATATAGAAAGAGCCAACAAGTATCTGATTACCACCTGGAGAGCGCTGATTCTCCGCTCCACATGACCCACCAGCAAATTTCCTGCACTGTGACGGAAATAGCACAGGCCCCCAGACAGCCCAGTAGCCCCTCTCCAGCTTCAAGCATCTGTCCGTGGTCAGGAAGCTAGCTGTGGCTGCACATCAATATGCTGAACAAACAGCAGCCTGTTCAAAAGCATTCAGGGGAAGACATCTGACTCATTACACCCATCTTAGCAGAAATGCTTACATTCATATCGGCAGGAGCAGACAACTTTTCAGCTGGTAGAAACAATGGCTTTTTTTTTTAACCAAAGATCTCATAGTTATAAAGATCATCTACAGCCAACAGGTACAAAAACAATCCAGTCCGTGTTCAAGTTTCCTGAAGGCAGGGAGCTCCTCCAGCTCCTAAACTGTGCACTATTTCCCCAGCGGGGACTATGCTCATCAGAATCACAAGAACTCCAGAAACCTTCCCCAAAACCAGCTCTCTAAAGTGCGGGGGAGGGAAAGAAAAACACTAATCTTCCAACCCTGTCACACTGGTTGCCATCTGTGCCTGCCATGGACATGGAAGGTGACTCGCCAATGAGAAATTATTTGAGTATAAAAGCTAACCACAAAGAGTCTACCAAATAAACAGTTTTTATTAAGAAGAATTCATGTGCTTTAGTCCCTTCTCTAACATCACCTTCCGGAAATGATGAAATGTGACTCATTAGCATAGACCAACTCATGCTCCAAACAGACTACAATTGTGCTGGGGGAAGCTATTGCCTGGCACAGTATTCTTATCTCTCTGGGCTCAGAAGCCAGGCTGGGTGATGACGCAGTGTCGAGTGCTGTGTTGTCCTTATCTAATTAGATTTTGCTTGAAAACTGAATTGGATCACCTCCACTCTGCAAAGGCCATGACCCACTTGACTCCCACTGCTTTTACCAGAGCTGTACCAAACATTCTGGCTCCCAGAATTCTCCCTCCCAGGAGATCACGGCCCTTCTGTGGCTTTTCACTGCCCACTCTTACCCACTGCATTAATAGTCCATGGAATAAAGAGCTATCTTTCCCGCAGTTGAGACCCTCTCCTTCCAAATTCTGATAACTGGTGTCCTCACCGGGAGAATTGTTTTCTGTAATCTGTGTGAATTAGACAGAATAGAACTTCCTTGTATCAGGCTGAGGAAATAGCTCGGTAGCCCAGCATGCACACAGCCCCGAGTCCTGTCCCCAGCACTGCAAAAAGTAGGCATGGTGAAGCACTGTGGTACCAGCACTCTGGAGATGGAGGCAGGAGGGTCAGAAATACTCAGCAAGTTCAAAGCCAGTCTCTGAGATGCATGAGTGTGTCTCAGAGAAAAAAAAAAAATGAGGAAGGAATGAAGAAAGTGATCCGCATTGACAGAAACTCAGGAAACAGGATGAAACAGATGGTGGGGAGGGAGCACAAGCTTACAAGGACGGAAAAACAACTGGCATCAGTTACTCTGGGTCGTTCACTCCACTAAACAACTCATAGGTCCTACCACTTCACGACGAGCACCCCATGAGACAGGGATTTCTTAGAAGCCCCATTGGTACAGATGATACTATAGGGAGCTAGGGAGTCCAGCAGAGCCACTGGCCAACCTCTTCCTCTCCTTAGATCATAGAAAAGTATATTCTTGTATTCTACTGGATTATGGGTAAAGGTCAACTCCTACAGCCATGTCTTCTGTCACGTGAGTCTTCCATTCTTCTCAATACAAATGGGTGGTACCTGTCTGCCTCTGAGCCTAGAGCTTGACCTGGTGGCTTACTTTTGCCAATGAGATGAAAAAAAAGATGTGAGGAATTTGTCTGTGTAGTGTTATCTGTGGCCCAAAAAGTCGTGTTCAGCTGGAAATTTAAAATGTAGTATTACTTAGAGATGGGGTCTTATAAATATAGTTATGTCAGAAGTGAGAAGAAATCATACTAAACAAAGGTCCTATGGCCAACAGTGTCCTTATCAAAGACAGCCCAAGGAGGAGAAGATGCAGACTGGAGCAATGCTGCCTCAAGGCAAGGAACACATGGAGGAGACAGCAACCCATCAGAGCCGAGGGAGCACTCCACGCTGGCCTGTTCAGAGGGATGATGGATCTGCTGATGCCTTGATCTTAGAGACTTGCTGCCAGAGAGCTTGGGACAAATGCATTCCTCTTGTTTTAAGACACTATGGTTGTAGCACATCGTAATGACAACACTGAGAAGCCGACACATATCCTGTCCCCAGGAGAAAGATTTCCTTCAGGTAGATGCTGAACCCACGTTTGGGGAGCAGCTAGAAACCCAAGATGGAGCCCAGTCAGCTTGGGCAGAGCTCTATGCCTCCACCTCCATCGGTCAGGCTGCCATCACCAACTCACCGAGCTATAGGGTTGTGGCAAACTCCCACTACGGCATGTGTTTTAGGTAGCCTGTGAAGTAACATTGTTATTTCTACAGCTGACACACACACAGTATCCCAACATCCTCGCAAGTTAGATGAGGCTAGCCATCTAACTCCCAGACAGTGCAGTATGAGGCACTGGGATATGGACTGTGCTGAGTCTTGGCCCTGAAAGTCCCATAGGTAATTTCATGTTCTTTCTTCATCCACAGTGGTTCTGGGATCCACATCTGGGAAAGAAAGCTGGAGCCCACAGCTGTCTGCCTTCAACATCCAGTCCATTATTGGTTAAAATAGCACTTCTGCATGACCTGTGAGACCTCGAGAAATTGAAGGGGGAGCTTCAGGGCAGTGCTTACCTGACACTTGCTATCAGCTGGAGTGCCCTGGAGAGGTAGGACTTCAAAGGAACTCTGAGGCAACAAAAATTACCAGCACCAGAGTAGTCAGATAATCAGGGCACTGGGGACATGGAAATGGCATTCACCCTGTAACATGTATCCTTCAAAGGCTTGCAGGCACTTCACATACTCCTTTCAACTTTTCTGTGACAATTACTGTTTTATCACCAGTGTAAGGAGGAAACTGGGCCCACAGGAGCTGAGGGAATTGCCCAAGAGCACACAGCTGGTGATGGATGAGGCCAGAACTGAATCTCAGGCTTCAGAATGAGGTGCATGTTAATGCGAGCAAAGCAAAGAAGTAACACAAAGAGGATGAGGCAGGAGGTTCATGCCATGAGTTCAATATCAGTTACATACCGAGCTTTAGGTCAACCAGAGCTATGTAGCGAGAGAGACCCTTCACAAAAGGGACAAAAAGCGTTGTTATCTACAGTGTATTTTAAAGTGATAAACGTCAGAATAAACCTGAAATTTTCACCGATACAATACAGAGAAAGAAAGCATATATGTGGCATGATCCAAAGATGGACAATGTCGGTGATTTTTATCTTAGCATCAGGCCATTCTTGTCCTGGCTCTGGCAAAAAGTCACTCCCATAAAGGGCTTTCAGGGGAGGCGCTAATAGGCTGTGCCATGGGAGCAGTGTGACCTACAGCTCTGCAGCCTGCCAGAGGTTAACCCCAAGCCATGCCGTTAAAGTTAAGTGAGCTCAGCAGCTGAGTAGGCTTCTAGAAAATATCATCCCTTATCAGTAAAATGTAGGTTATAACAGTCCCTTAAAGGAACCATAGAGGAAAAAAAAATACTTAGGAACACACATACACAAATACACACTTATACATACATACACACATGTGCATATGAACACGTCCACATCACACAACACCTCAAGCACATAAAAAAACATGCTCAGCAAATATTACTGACTACGCTCTTCCTTTTAAATGCTGTTGTTAAAATGTACTGCAATTAGTTGGCCAATAACATAACCTCCACAAGCTCCTAAAAATCAAAAATGTTCATTTGTATTAAGTTTTCTCCTGTGACATTTTCATGCATGTGCACTAGCTCCACTGATTTCTTACACTCCTTTACCTCCTGCCCCCTCCCGGCCCAAAACACCCCCTCTCCCCTGTAAGACCCTTTTCCATATTCATGCTTTCTTTTGAGCCCCAAAGAGCTTAGCCAAGAAACATCTTTTTGTTTAAAGATTCATCAGTTTTGTTTAAAGATTCATCAGTCCTCCCCAGGAGCTACTTTGTTTAAAACTAAATAGATCTCTTCATCTACTGCTTCTTCTACCTCCTCTAGGCCGTTTTCCTAAATTAACCTGCCAGTCTTCCCAGACAGCAACCCTTCCCGTGTGACTCAGTCACTCAGCAGTATTCAGCGGCTCCACACGGACTCCATGCTCTCCCCTTCCTACCTTATCCTTCATTTGTTCACTCTTCTTTAGGTGGGTATGTAATTTTTCTGCTTCCGTGTCACAGCTTTGTGTTGCGGAACTTGTATGAAATGCCCCTCCCCACAGGCTTCTGTTTTAAAGTGCGTGATCCCCAGCTGGTAGTATAACCTTGGGAAGGTTGTGGAGATATTTAGGAGGTGGAAGCTCTCTGGAAGAAGCAAGTCCAGGGCCTGGTTCTTGAAGATAAATTATCCCTGACTGTTTCCTGTCTGCTCTCTGCTTCCTGGTCCTCAGTTATATAAACAGAGCACTCTCCAAGCCCTCCTCACAGCGACGGACCGAAACCTATGAAACAGTGAGCCAAAAGGAGTCTATCTTTCTTTAAGTTGTCTTCACCAGGTGTTTTAGCACAGTAGCAATAAAAGAAGCTCAGACACATCCCGCATCTCCGTCCTCCTTATTCCAGTTCACCTTTCATGTTTTGACTCAAGCACACCTTCTTCATGAGCATCACTTTTGTCCCCACCTTGGCTCTACCCAAGTAAATACATGAGCCCTCTCTCATTCCTAAGACACTTATTTTGTATCTCTTTCACGTCATATATCAAGCAAGCCTTTATCATGATTAATTTAGCATTTGACTGGTCCACTAGCATGACGTGAAATAACCAAGCTGAGAGAGACTGGATCTTCCATATCTAATACAAGCAGGATGCACAGCATGTACTGTGTATTGTAAAGATTTACAAACTGAGCACAGCAGCACAAACTTCTAATCCTAGCAAGTTCACCTCCAGTCTGGGCTACACAAGAGCCTGTCTCAAACAGATAGATAAACAGTTTCCTGATTAAGTTTAATAGGCACAACTTATTTCCCCTCTGAAAGGATTTTCTTGATAGTGAAAAGCATATCTTATGGATATAGTATGGATATAGCATATATGGATATAGCATTTAATCGGTGTTCTATGCAGTGGTGAATACTTAGCAAACATTTGTGAAATAAGTGAGGTGAATGCACGGATAAAAGAATTTATGCATAGATGGAAATATGGATGAACAGATTAATGAAATGTATACATTTCTATGGTTTCTTGGTTCATCTAGTCATTGCTCTTATTCCCAACACACTTTAAAAGAAGCACTACCCAGCAGTAACCATTGCTGGAAGACAGAATGTATAGAAATTACTGGCTACTCTTTCTTTTATTTGCTCATTCCTTCTTTCTTTTTTTTTTCTTTATCTTTAAAAAAAAAAAAGCAAGTTATTTTCAGCTCTCTCAGGCCAGCCTCAAACTCACAGTCTCCCCGCCTTGGCCTTTCAAGACAAGCACTGCCATGCCTGGCTTGACTGACTCACTTTGAACAACATGGATGTTCACATAAACCCCACTCTCCTCCCTGAAAGACTAACGAGCTGTTTGGCAAGGGACGCTCTCTCAAAAACGTGGGTGTGGCACTTCTGACCTTGAGGACAAAGAGAAGGAGCAGCTGGGCCATGGTGACCTGCCTAGCCATTATCTGGAAGAGACCATCATTTCCACTTCCAGCATCTGGTCTAGCAATGAAGCCACTAGAATCTGCTAAAAAAAAAAAAGGAAATAAAAATAAAAAAATAAAAATTAGCATCTTTTTAATAGGAAATATTAGGAATTACTATTTAGCATCCTTTTAATAGGAAATATTATCAGAGAACCTATTCTCATATTAAGGGCAGCTCATATTACATTTTAAACACTATAGAAAGACTTTTCAATTGTCCCAAAGTTAACAAATGTATCTACTACTGGATGTGTCCATTAATGTGGGCTTAATAAGCCTTTAGAATAGTCCAAAGTATCACAATCTTAGCATTAGTGTTAGTACAGTATTAGTATTAGCATTAGGATACTGTATTGTGTTTGCAGAGTTGTCACACGTTATGTTATAAAGGTGGAATCTCTATAGCCACGGTGTTCGTGTTTGTAGATCAGGAAGCTTAAGCACAATCGATAAAGTGACTGTTTTTCTACTAATGAAATTGATCTTTGACAAAGACGCCAAAACCATACAATGGAAAAAAGGTAGCATCTTCAACAAATGGTGCTGGCCTAACTGGATGTCTACACGTAGAAAAATGAAAATAGATCCATACTTATCACCCTGCACAAAGCTGAAGTCCAAGTGGATCAAAGACCTCAACATAAAACCGGACACACTAAATTGGTTAGAAGAAAAAGTGGGGAAGAGCCTTGAACTCATTGGCCCAGGAGACAACTTCCTGAACAGAACACCAACAGCACAGGCTCTAAGAGCAACAATCAATAAATGGGACCTCATGAAACTGAAAAGCTTCTGTAGAGCAAAGGACACCATCATCAAAACAAAACGACTGCCTACAGACTGGAAAAGAATCTTCACCATCCCTTCATCTGACAGAGGGCTAATAGCCAGTATATATAAAGAACTAAAGAAGCTGAAAAGCAGCAAACCAAGTAATCCACTTAAAAAATGGGGAACGGAGCTAAACAGAGAATTCTCAAAAGAGGAACATAGAATGGCAGAGAAACACTTAAAGAAATGTTCAACGTCATTAGCCATTCGGGAAATGCAAATCAAAACCATCCTGAGATTTCACCTTACACCCATCAGAATGGCCAAGATGAAAAACTCAAGTGACAACACATGCTGGAGAGGCTGTGGAGAAAGGGGAACCCTCCTCCACTGCTGGTGGGAATGTAAACACAACCACTCTGGAAATCAATCTGGCGCTTTCTCAGACAACTAGGAATAGCACTTCCTCAAGATCCGGCCATACCACGCCTAGGCATATATCCAAAAGGGGCTCAAGTACACAATAAAGACATTTGCTCAACCATGTTTGTAGCAGCTTTATTTGTAATAGCCATAAGTTGGAAACAGCCCAGATGCCCCTCAACTGAAGAATGGATGCAGAAATTGTGGTACATCTACACAATGGAGTATTACTCTGCAATGAAAAATAAGGAAATCATCGGGACACGGCTGGGATACAGAGTTAATAAAATGTAACTGATAAAAAAACATCTGTCAACAATGAGAACAAAGACCTAACCCATCATAGTCCACAGTTCTAGTAAAGTCCCTAAGTGTATTAACCTGGAAAAAAAAAAAGAAAAATAAGGAAATCATGAAATTTGCTGGTAAATGGTGGGACTTGGAAAGGATCATCCTGAGTGAGCTGTCCCAGAAGCAGAAAGACACACACTGTATATACTCACTCATATAGACATATAACATAGGATAAACCTACTAAAACCCTGAACATCTAAAGAAACTAATCAAGAGAGCAGACCCTGACTAAAACGCTCAATCCTCATCCCAAAAGGCAAAGAGGATAGACATCAGAAGAAGAAGAAAACAGGAAACAACCTAGGAACCTGCCACAGAGGGCCTCTGAAAGGCTCTGCCCTACAGACTATCAAAGCAGACACTGAGACTTAAGGCCAACTGATGGGCAAAGTGCATGAAATCTTAAGTAAGAAGTGGGAAATAGTAAGATCTGGAGAGGACAGGAACCCCACAAGGACAGCAACAGAACCAGAAAATTTGAACACAGGGGTCTCCCCAGGGACTCATATTCCAACCAAGGAACATGCATGGAGATAACCTAGAACCCCTGCACAGATGTAGTCCATGACAGCGTAGTATCCAAGTGGGTTCCATAGTAATGGGAAGAGAGACTGCCTCTGACATAATCTGATAGGACTGTTCTTTGATCACCTCCTCCTGAGGGGAGAACAGCCCTACCAGGCCACAGAAGATGACAATGCAGCCAATCCTGATGAGATCTGATAGACTAAGATCAGAAGGAAGGAGAGGAGGACCTCCCCTATCAGTGGACTTGGGAGGATATCAAGTCCCCTATCAAGTGGACTTGAGCAAGAAGAAGGAGGAGGGGAGGTGGGGCTGGGAGGGGAGGAGGGAGGGGCTTATGGGGGGATACAAAGTGAATAAACTGTAATTAATAAAAAATAAAAAAAGATTTTAAAAAAAAGTAAGAAATTGTTTTTGGTAGATCATCCCGAATCCTCAAAACGACTTTAGAATTTGGAGATAATTCTTCTTGTTGGGAATGACATCGTTACTATTTTACAAGCTTAGAAATTGTGCAGCTTCCTTTAGGTCATGGCAGCTAATAAATGATTAAGTGTGTGACTGGGATCTATTTCCTACAAAGCAGCACTCTATGCTGCTTTCGTTGCACTATGATTCTTCTGCAAAGCCTTCCATCTTCTCCCCATTTCCTGCTAAGCTAACGGGGCTGCATATTCCTCTCTCTAAGGACTCTGCTAGGGACTGTGACCTTCTGCAGTCTCTAAAATGCCAGTCAGATCAGTGCACTCAGTCTAACTTCAAGATCCTCAATAAACGCCCACAGCCCAGTCAATGCTCACTTAACGAGCGGATTGACTCTTCAGCATCTAAGCTGCTCACCCTGAGGGCCTTGAGGAAGTCCTGGGATTGAGGGACATTTAGAAGTACATATACACGTCTCCGCCACACATTCCGTATGGCATATCTCTACGTGTAGTGTATCAGTTCATCTCTCTCAACCAATTACCCCCAAGCCATTACAGAGTTTAAGCAGGATCTAATCTCTATGATTATGAAATTATAATTTAAAGATCTCTGATGTTCACGAACCCACAATTACTTTCCACTGAGTGAACGAGAGCTCATAGTCACATCAAACCTTCTGTCCTGTCTACCTCACTCTAAAACATGGCAGAAAGTATACCTGCAGCTTGAACGCCTTCATCTGCATTGCTGGCTTTTTGGAAAGCACTAAGAAATGTCAGTGATATAAAGAGTAGAGATTATAAATCTCTTTCTTCTCCTGGGGGTGGTGGTGGAAGGGATACTGCTATCTGCTGGCTGGAAACCAGCAGTGTATCATTAGCTGGTAACTGTTAAGCCATGGCACTGCGAATCACTTAGGGCAGAGGTGCCAGGAGGGACTAAGCCAAGCCTTTGCAGTTTCCTTGAGAAATGTTCAATCCCGGAACTCATTTATTTACCCTCATAACTTACGAACTGCACTCAAGCATTGTGAACTGCAAGTAGAAGCATGTGGAAAGGCCGGGGTAATTGCCGACACTCATCTTTCTCTTCTGATAGATGGCTGTGTGAAATTAACCTGCAGGTTTAATAACTAAGAAATTTGATGGGGAAGGTAAAGATAGGGGGGGTAGACGTCTCTAGAGCAATGTTATCTGAAAGAAATATAATGTGTGCCATAGGTGTAATTCTTAACTTTCTAAGAGCCCCAACAAAAAGTGCCAATGAAGTGAATTAGTTTTAACAAGATAAGAATATCCAAATGATTGGTGTTTAACATATGGCCAGTGCAAAACCTAATTATTTTTTTAGCTTAGCTCTGGATCTTTGAAATCCAGTCTGCATATGATAGCTGCATCTCAGCCTGAACTAATCATGCCAGTGCTCAAAGATCAGGTCAGAATGGTCCCCATCCTGAGCCATGAATAAGGGAGGATTGCATGAAATGACCATTGGGTGAGTCAGGGAGCTTTAGGGGTTGTCCAGAAAGACACTCAAAATAGCAAATGCAAAGAGAGGACACTGTTCAGCTTCAAAGATCACTATTTCATGTCCAGAGCTCTCGTTTCTGCTTTTTTCCATTCCAGGGGCGGCTTCTCACCCCAGCTTTCTCCACAGGATAGAGCTAAAACTGTCGGAAGCCTCTGAGTCATGCCGCCCAGTATCACTCTGCAATGTAGGAAGTTCTCCACCAAATCTGCATGAGAAACAATTCTAAGCAAGTGCTCTCACCAGTCCATCCATAGGACAAGAAGAGCAGGGTCCTGTGCTCAGAATACCATACTAACCTGCTCATTGCTTGTTCTGTTCCTGAGAGTCCACTCTGGAACCTTGCTGCCTGAAATGGAATAGAGATCGGCTTCCGAAGAAAGGGAAAAGAATGAGAGGAGATGTTCAATAAGCCAAGTAGAGCACACACTATCTCACAGAGACCTATAAGACTGGTTCCTGCACAAACACACCCCTCACCTCAAATTCAGACAGGAAATGTCAGAAGCCATGAAAGACCCACTGCCTACACTCCTAAACATAACTGAAAAGATAGGTCTTGGATCCAGTTTTCCAAGCTCAGGATTCAGCCTTCCTGTTCCCATATGGTGATTTTCAGTGAAGGCACCACATCTTAAAAGCATTCTGTGATTAACTTTATTGGGAAATTGCTGGTTGTCGTGATGACTAGGGAACACTACCAAATTTTAATTAACATGGCTCAGGAAAGCATGGGATTCTTGGATCTATTCAATCCCCTCCAAACCAAGGATTTTCCCAGGTCACCATGACTTCTGAAGATAAATGAAAGAAAGTATAAATTAGAAAGTCCCTCTAATCCTCTGGGCATAGAACCCAACTGCTTTACATGCGAACATTTTCTGCACTGTTTTCATATCTGCTGCACTTTCCAGGCATGAGACCCGCATCTGTCCAGGAGCGGTTGTTCCTTTCAACCTTGGCTCACTTGTTCATCACTTCAGAAGATCATGTCACCAATAGCAATTCCTCTCCTGGCATTTGAGCCACCAAGACGTATATACCATGCTACCGTGTACAGCATCCTACATGTAGTAGGGCACATTGCTCCAGAAGCCTAAGTGCACGTATGTATATACTGTGTGCGTGGATGGAGGGCGGGGTCATGCTGGGACTCTCAGCAACTGATGAAAGTTGGAGGACTTTTTAAGAAGACTCCAAGTGAGCTTGGACACAGAGTCGCCTGAACTCTGCCCTGGTACAGTGCCCAGCCTAGACCAGAAGGTACCAGACTTCTGTATTCTACACTCCCCATTGCCTACTCTAAGGCGCCAACAGCACCCAGCTGAATGTCATTTGCTTCTCCTGCATGTAGTTATTATAGGGAAGCTCATCCGTCTCCTTCCATGAGACTTAGCACAGACGTGCCTGACCACTCATCCATGTGCCTATTACAAACTTGTCTTCTTTCATTTCTTCTTTCTGTAACAATAAGACCATTAGAGTGACTCTGTTTAACCATGGCTGTTGGATGTCTGTGGCTTACAAATTTTGCTTCACTGTAATAAAAGAGGCATCATAAAGTATCGGGAAAGTAGATATTGAAACAGTCTAGAACCTCAGCACAGTGACAACCTCCTGGGTGAAGAATCCGGAGAGAGAAAGAAGGGATCAGAATACACAAGCAAGTAACTGCTATGGGTGCCTGGCCATGGACAGAAAAAAAAATGAGGGAGCCATGGAGAGGGTGTCCCAACACACCATCTTCCACAGCTGTCCTCGTCCCTTTCATTCCTATTCTCTTCTTGATTCTACGGATTCTCCTCTTCTCTCTCTCCCCAAAGCTGAGGGAGGCAGGAGACACCCCGAGACAGCACACCTACAAGCGAGTATTTTAGGGCTCCTAAACACAAGCTTCCCACTGGTTCAATCCCTGAGTGATGACAACCAGTTCCGAGATGCGAGCCTGTGCCAAATGCATGAAAGGGGAGGAAACCCCATGCAGAGTTTGGAGCAATTTTTAAGAGAGTCATGAAGACCAAGTAGAAATATTGACATATACCAGATATACCTGAGGACAGGAAACAGGAATTCATTTCATTTTATGTACCCCACATTACAACAATGTTTTTTACAAATGACTGGAGACAGAAACTTGGCTAGGCAACCACAGGATGTTTTCAAAAGGCAGAGCTAACTGTTGCAATAGTATAATAAAGATTTTTTTTCTCTCTTTAATAGTTTTTGGCTCCTAAATATTTCCCTCCCCTGGCACCCCAACCCTCAAAACAAATCTGTCTCTTTGTCTTTCTTAATTCCCTCACCAAATCTTCCTCTTCCAGTGATTTATTTCCAGGCTTTCAAACTCAAATGAATCCTTTTTTTTCCATTTGACATCTTTCCTTCAGCTTCTCTGCCAACAAATGATGCTAGCAGTCATTATTTCAACTAATCGTTTTTCTCCTATAAATCTCCCTCAAAATGGTCAGATCAATCAGACCCATCTGTCTGATATCAAAATAAATTGCTTAATTTTAAAAATTGACTACGATTTTTCTTGAAAACATCAAAGACTAATGAATGTCATGGCTTGAATATAAGATGTCCCCAAGGGCTCCCGTTTGCATAGTTGGCTCACCACCGATAGTGCTGTTTCAGAAGGCTGTGGAGTCTGGAGGGAACGGGCTACAAGGAAGTCGGCTTTAAGGTTTATAGGCAGGACCGCTGTCTACACACTCCCTGCTTCCCATTTTACTGAGACGTGAGCGGCTGAGCTGGTCCAGCTGCACCCTAACAGTGGCAGGGAGCTGCCTCCCATGCCTTCCCCACCATGCTTTCCCCTCCATAATCGATGGTATCCTGTCAAATCATGTGTCCAACAAGCTCCACCCTGAAGTTAGGAAATAACGAGGAAATAACTAATACAACCACAAAAATACAGACACTGGCTATATGCATCTTGAGTGAGGAGAGCAGAGTCTGATGTTTAACATATGTAAGATGACTTTTTAAAATAATATTTTGTTAATTCTTTGAAAATTTCATACATTGTATTTTCATAATATCCCCCCTTCCCCAAATCCTCCCAGATCTAATCCCATATCTCTACCCACCTAACTTCGTGTTCTCTGTCCCTACCTACCCAATTCTGTTCTCTACTTAACTACATACATTATACATAAAACATGCGTACATACACATCATACACACACACATATATATACATCAGGTCCAGTTTGTATTGGCGAACTACCCTTGGGTATGGGCCCTGCCCTGAGTGTGGTCAATCTGCCAGGTGTCACACTTTCCAAGAAAACTGACTCTCCCTCTTCAGCTGCTATCAATGTCCATTGCTCTTCAGCGAGGAGTGGGATTCTAAGCCACCTCCTCCCCTCTGTGCTGGGATTTTGTCAGGCCTGAACTTGCACAGGTCTTGGGCACACTGTCCCAAGTGCTGTGAGCTCAAATGTGCAACTGCCCTGTTGTGTCCAGAAAACAGTTTCCTCAAAGTCACCCACCACCTCTGGCTCTTACACTCTTTCTGCCCATCCTTCTGCATAGATTCCTGAGCCTTGAGGGGAGCCATTTTAAATGCTTTCTTTTGCTAAGCATCCTCCTCCCAGCCACAGCTTCAGCTGTTGGGTTGGTGAAAAAAAGCAGTTCATCTGAGACACAAATGGTTTTCCTTATATTTCTTTGATGATTTGCACTTAAACCATTCATACAAATTTTAAAGTTTTCAGGCATTTATAGTAATGCAAGCAGATGTCTTCACTCAAGGGCACTGAGTTTTCATTTGTTTTCTTTGTTCTGCTTTAGCCATTCCTCGAGAACAATGCACATTTCCCACTTGTGTTCCATGTCTAATTTTGGCTTCCCATCTATGGTGAGGGAAGACCTCCATCCTATGGTGCTCTCTGGTTCCGGTGCCTGTGAGAGTTAGCAGCTCACAGACACTAAACCAATAGTAATAAGCCGCTACTCACAATATTTGAATATAAGAGCTTTGTTGACATGAATTTATATATTATAGATGTAATAGTCATGTACTAACAAATATCAATTTGTCTCCCAGCCATGTAGCCAAACTTACTGAGTTACCTTACATCCTGGATCTGGGGCTATGTACTATTGCTCCCCTCAAATAGCTTACAGGCTAGTGAGAAAGAAAGAAAGCTGGCAAGCTATGTACTATAATAACAGAAGACATAAGCAATAAATGCCAAAAAAAAAAAAAAATACCTAAGTGCTTGCTTTAAAAACACAAACCACATAATAGATTTAGGGAAGTGCTTTTAGGGGAAGTTTTGTTGTTGTTGTTGTTTTCAACATACTACCTACACGAGAAAGAAAAGCTAGGGGAAAAGCTGAGAAAACAGGTCCTAGCAACAACAGTCACATTAGCACAACTATGATGACACTATGCATAGCTTCCTACATGCATCATTTATATTGTCTTCATCACAACACAGACCAGTTCTCTATGTTACTAGTGAGGAACATAAAGATTTTCAAGAGCAAGAGTATTGGTTAGGAATACATAGCAAATATGTCTGTATGTAGAGACACCCCTTCCCAAGATTTCAACAACTTGTGTGCCAGCTTTGAATTCACAGTCCTTGCTGCGCACAGCCTAGAATTAAAATAAGCAAATACTCCCTGCCAGATATTCTATAGAAGCGGGAGAAATCAAATCATGGAAAACTGATGTTGTGATCATCAGTTTTTAAACTTTTTAAAGTGCAAAGACAATCAGTGTATTATTCACATATTCATAGATATAGAAAAATAAAAAGAAATCCAATTGAAGCTAGTAATTTCTGGGGAAGTATATGGGGCAAAGAAAATAATAGGTATAAATTAGGTTGTCTACAAGACTCACAAAACATTATAAACAATTGCTGTTGCCTCTGGCTGTCCACCAGAGGTGGAAGGTAAGTTACTATTGCCCAAGATTCTGTGTACTTTGGACACAGGGAACAGAGGACTCAAACTGGATCTGACCTGGAAACCTGCTTTTGAACTAGCTTTGATGGTTCCAGAAAACACTATCTAAGATTGCAAAGGAGGAAAGCAACCAATAGTGCTAGCCAGCTATGATGTCTGTGAGCCATAACAATGACCAGCATGGCATAGTTACTCTAAGGGTTTAGTAGTGGCATGCATACCTTGGAAGCAATCAGTTAGATTTAAGACCCACTCAACAAGAGGAAAATCATGCTTGGTGCTGGAAACCTAGCCAGTTACCCAGGGCTAGTGAAGTCATAGATCTTAGAAGAGAATCTACAACCGACACTTTACTAAACCAGATTAATCGCTAACTGCATTCTAAACACTAATCCTTGGACCCACGAGTAAGTATAGTTCTCACATCTCATCCAGGAAACTTATCGCTGCACCAGACAGAGGCCAATACAGAAAACTACAGCCAATCAAAATGCAGAGCTGTGGAGCCCAGTCCTGGTGAATACATCTACAAAACAACTCCTACACCTAAGGCTCAGGAAACATTTCCAGAGTGGAGGCAGAATGATAATAAGAGCCAGGGGATCGGGGAGTTTGCTGTGAGATTATGTCTCCTAGAAATTGCAGAAAGGCATGAAGTCACCAACATGGCTGCCTAAACATGATCGAGACAGGAATGACAACAATAGACATTCTTACATGGAAGGGGAAAAGCTCAGGACATCTCCACCCTAAACAATGAACTATAGGCAATGAAGGAATGCTGAATATGGAAAAATAGTTCTGCCCAAGGGCGAGCACACTAACTGGCCATCCACACCAAATGAAAACATCTATATACAAATAACATTACACAGACTGAGCAGGTTGTACTTGCTTACTTAGGAGGAGAGATGTTACACGTATGTATGCATGCACGGCCATTAACTTAAAAGAAAGCAAGGGATGCATGGGAAAACTTGGAATAGGAAAGGTGAAAGGGGAGATGAAAGAATTATATTATAATCTCAAAAAAATTTTTTTTAAGTATAGTTAAAAACAAGACTAGGAGGAGCGAGTTGCATGAGAGGGATGATGCTTACCAGTAGAAGCTGCTACACTAAATAGTCTATTTGTTATATTATTAATATTAGCCAGCAAGTACACCAAAATTTATATTTTTTTAAATAAGCCTCAAGCTGCTCACCTCAAGAAAAATAACAGTTTTCACCCTTTACCCCAAGGCTTATGTTTCACTCTCTTAGAGTCACTCTTACCTCTATGACCATCAAGCAAAAAATCTGCCCCCACATAAGCTGTTGTGACTTTGAGCCTGCCTAAGGGTTCCCAGTTGCCCGTTATTAAAAAAAAAAAAAAAAAAAAATGGCTGCACTGGCATCACTGAAGCCAGCACCAACTACCTCTGAAAGACTGGCTGGTTGTTCACACCATCACCAACGTGCTTAGAAGGGAATATGAACTTTCAGCGCCTCCCATCTGCAGAGAGGCCAAACGGTACCCTCGGTTTCTATTTTGCTTCGTTTTGTTTACTAAACTCACTTAGCCATCTGTGGAAAATTGCTCCGGGAACACAGCCATTATTTTTTTCAGCCTTTTGTTCTCCGGCTTTAACAAACTAATGAGGTATTTACCAAATTCACACATGATAAAGCAGCGGTGCAAACCACTATGGCCACTTAGGTGCGTCTGTCTCCCCGTTCTACAGCAGACTGGCGTGTGCCAGACCACATGGTCTATCGTAACCCTCAGATGTTGACTATAAACCTTATATATCAAGAGAGACTCGTTGTGGACCAATGATCTTGTCACCTGCACATAATAATCATGTTTTCTTTGCCATGTTTCTAAGAGGAAAAAAAAAAAGAAAAGGAACTTGAAAAGTCAGATTCTGGACAAAGATCTTGCCTAAGAAGAGAAGTAAGCTTATTATGGCTATCCCAACACTAAGAAGAAAGAAGAAAGTTTTCCAATGAGTCAAAGGAAAAATAAATAAATAAAAAACATTCTTAGGTTCTAGTGAGCAGAAAGTCTCTCAAATTAGGCCAAGCAAGTTCTGGTTGGTTCTAAGTGCTTCCACGTTCTTAAGAAGGCTGCTGCATCCCAAGAGACAGACCCTTTTCCTCAGATTTAGACATGGTTATCTTGTGAAAGTTTTGGTTTATGATATATAAGCATGTTTTTGTTTTCATCTCAGGTGTGGGATATCGGACTGATTCACATTGTCCATGGCAGCAAACCATTTGCCTCATGTGGGCTCTGAGAGGGGCTCTTTGCCAGCTGCAGATAGTTTAAATCTGAGGACTCTAGAAAAGGAATAAATGCCAGGGCACAGAGAGTGTTGATAGGGCTCCAAAAAGAAAAAAGGCTGCCGCTGCTTCCCCCTGACGCTCCTGGCTGCTATTGACATAGTGTGATGAGAAGTTGTAGATCTCCTGAAAAAAAAAGACTGGACTTGCCCCAAGAAACCCAATGACCCTAACTAACAGGTAGTAGCTGTTACCCTTTTCCCACTAACCTTCTTTCTCTCCTACCTGGTGTTGGGGTGTTGGAAGGGATTGGGGTGGAGAAAGGAGGAAGAGGCATAAGAAACGCAAATGAAATAGTTTTCAAGTGTATGCCAACATAGCTATCCCACCAAAATCTCTCTCAATAACTGTCTGCTTCCTTATTTTCGCCCACTAAATTTGATGCATACTCAGCGACATCAAGACACAACATTGCTTGGACTGAGAGATGTGAGATCATATAGATCAGTCTGCGTAGAATTATCCATATAATCAACATTAACATCAAGAACTCACTTTAATACTGTATGTGATTTTTGAAATGATACCGCAGGTAAGAAAAACTCTAGTTGAGGGTTGAAGGTTAACCTCTTATTTGTAGCAAGCTGCTCTATTAAAATCATAAGATAGCCAATAAGTCATAAGATAGATGTCAAGTTTAAAACAACCACAGGGGTTATATGTTCAGAGGAACACAGTAAACATGAAGATGATATGTCTATCTGGGTCTCTCAATAAGTTGATTATCGTCTGGAAAACTAGAAGGAAAACCAATCCACCTTTGCTTCCATTTAAAATAGCACGAGTGCCTGAGAGGTTTTGAACCTCAGAACACTATTAAAGTCTAAGTCTTTGAATCTGAAACTTATTTGCCTCATGCAGTCCATTTCTCCATCTGAAAAGTAGACACCTTTAAGTCAAGGGTTCACTTTAATGGGATGATTTGTACATGCGGAAGTAAATGCTCAGAAGTGGTTCTCATCCCCAAGCTTTCCTTTTGCTTCCTCATCCAACCCTCCACTGCCAAACCCATTTTTAAGTTGCCTCCAAACTTCCTCTTTGGACAGTAGTCACATTTCTCTCAATTGCAAACAACTGATTCCAACACACACACACACACACACACACTCACACACACACACATACAAATTACAAATGGAACACATGGCTTTGAGACCTAGACTATATGGGCAGCCCATACTCAGAGAAAGAATTATGACTCTACAGTAGCCACCCCAGGTAAAATCATTCTGTTGCAGTCATCCGTAAACAAACACCTGGCCCTGGTCAATAACCTCCAACTTCTCCAATTCCCTCCTTTGTTAGACTCGTTTCTTAAAACCAACCAGAGAAAACCATACTGTCTCCCTATCCACCAACATGGGATGCCCCCTTCAACTGCCTCAGCCTCTCCCATGCCAGCCTGGCTCTGAAGCCTTCTCCTTACCCCCATAAAGCTCTCCCCTCTTCCGCATGCCTTGCAGTTAGCCAAGCACGAGCCGTGTTGCTTTTTCTGCACTTGGAATTCATCAGAGGATAAAAGGAGGACCAGGCTGGGGGGAGCAGTTTGAGTGAAAAGCCCCCATTAGCTTTTCCTGTCCATAGCTTACCTCAGCCTCCTTCTTGAGATCAAGCTTTTCTCTGCTGGAGTCATGCATCTTCTGTGCAGTTAGGTAAAATTCCAGGTTCACGTAGTACAACCTCCCAACCAGAGCAGAACACCTCTCCCGGCTTCTGTCAGTGATGATACCATCACCTCATCCCCACTGCCACTTTCCCTCCTCCAATTTTAATGCTGCCTTGAGGAGACTCGGAGAGAGGCAATCAGAGCTCCTACTGCCCCCAGCCTCAAGTTCGGCCTCTTCGTTAGGATTTCTAGCACTGTGATAAATACTGTGACCATCATAACCCACAGAATCAACTAAGCAGGGCTCATCGGGGCGCTCAGAGACTGAACAACAATCAGGAAGCCTGCAGGGTTCTGACCAAGGCCCTCTGCATATATGTTATATATGCAGATGTGTAGCTTGGTACCTTGTGGGACTCCTAACAATAGGGTTAGGGATCCCTCTGACTCATTTGCCTGCTCTTGGGACTCTCTGCTTCCTACTGATGTTGCCTCATCCAGCCTTGATATGAGGGCATATTCCTAGTCTTATTGTAACTTGTTATGCAGTGTTCGGTTGATATCCCTAGGAAACTTGATATTTTCTGAAGGGAAACAGAGGAAGAATGGGTCTGGAGGGGGTGGGAAGGAATTGGGATGAGTGGAGGGAGGGAAAACCGCAATTGGCATATAATCTATTAGAAAAGAATGAATAAAACGTTTGTAAAATGCCATGACCAAAATCAAATTGAAAGGAGAGGGTTTATTTCAGCTTATAATTCTCAGATCCCATTCCACAGTGAGGGGAGACAGGGCAGTAATGAAAGCAGAGCAGGAACCTGGAGGCAGGAACTGATGCAGAAGTCACAGAGGGGCGCTGCTTACTGGCTTTTCCCCCAAGGCTTACTCAGCCTGCTCTCTTATACACCCCAGATTTTTTAGCTTTGTTGGTCATTGTGCGGCTCCTGTCCCCTCCGTGCCCTTCTCCCCCTCCCCACACCCCCCACTCCTTCTTCTGTAAGACTCCCTGTTCTCTGTCCAAAGTTTGGCTGTGAGTCTCAGCATCTGCCTTGATCCTCTGTTTGGGTGTAGGACCCTCTGCAGTAGGCTCCAATTCTGTTCCCTCTCTTCCACCACTTCTAGTGTCTATACTGTTTGCCATTCTGAATGAGACTTAAGCATCCTCCTAGGGTGAAGAAGGAGGAGGAGGAGGAAAAGAAGAAAGGGTGCCTCTTGAAACTGATCCTTTGACAAAGAACAAAGCCATTCTAGGAATCTGTCCTATAGACTTTCTTTTCCATTCCATTGCCTAAAACTGAATGAATTGACTACAACTGTGTAAGTAGCTAGCGCAGAGTCATTCAGCTGACCACCCCCAACTGCAAGGGTAACTAAGAAAAGAATGCTAGCTATTTTCTAGTTTTTTGGTGAAAACTTGAGGGAATGAAGGATTATTGGTTTAGCCCAATGGTTCTCAACCTTCCTAATGCTGCAATCCTTTAATACAGTTCCTTAGTTTGTGGTGACCAACCCCCAACCATAAAATTATTTCATTACTACTTCATAACTGTAATTTTGCTACTGTAATGAATTGAAATGTAAGTATCTGATATGCAGGCTATCAGATACGAGACCCCTGTGAAAATCTCAGTATTGTACAGATAAAGAAATTGAGGCACAGATAGAGTAAGTATCTTTCAAGAACCCCTCAAGTCAAACCGAGATAATTCATCCTCAGAGCGCATGCCCTCCCCCTCTCCACCCCATGGCTTCAGAAGCAAGCCCCTGGTGAGTGAATGTCTAGCTGCCGGCACAGGTGCTGTCAGCCTTGATTGCACTGTAACACCTGCTAGTGAAACAGACCTTTAAATTTCACCTTTATCTTTATTTCTCCCTTTCAGCGCAGCCCCGGGATGCTGTTAACATTTTTTTAATGCACATTAAAATTCAGGACTTGTCCTACTGCCTGGTTTATTTTGGGTCTGGTTATCTTTCGTCCTACACCTTGGCACATGAACCCTGCCCAAATTGCAACTGTACGAGAAACATGTTGCAAATGAGGTCCCAAGACAACAGTAGGCACTTTCTTATTATAGGTCTGTTTTCCAAGCTGAAGGATTTATTCAAATTCTGTAACACGGGGCCTCTGAGGTCCCTCAAGTCACTAGACCTATTTATCCTAAGATGTGTTCAGGAAGTTCAACCATCCAAAAAAAGATAACTTTTCCTTGGAGCTGTGCATATGGAAATAAAAATAAAGTAAAGCAAGATGAAAAGCCAAGAGTTCTCCTTTAGAGAACCTGGAAGCTATTCCTTCCCCTAACCATACTTAAGTGATGTTATCTCCAAATTACTTATGTGCTGCAGAAATTCTGATATTAAGAATCAATAACTCATGTCATTGTTTCCCACTGTCAAAAGTGAAGAGCTGCCACACACACTTTTTAATTATAAATGGCTGTGGGCTCTTTGTGTTATCCTAAGGGAACCTAGTTTCACCGGTTTCTAGCATAAAGCACACTGACCAAAAGTAATGTAAGGGAGTTCATTTCAGCTTATACTTCCAGCTTCATGAGGGAAGCCAAGAGAGGAACTCAAAACAGGAAGTGGAGAGCGGACCTGCCTGCTCTTCCATACAGCTTTACCTTTGAACATATAGCAAGAACCATGGAAGATGATGCTTGCCAGCTGACTCACAGACCAACTGATATTCAACCAGCATTCTGATGTAGTTCATTCCTGCCTAGGGATGACACTGCCCAAAGTGGGCTGGGCCCTTTACATCAATTAGTAATCAAGATAATCTCCCACAGACATGGCCACAGGCCAATGCTATCTAGGCAGTTCCTCAGTTGGGGCTCTACTCTCCGCTGACTCCAGACTGTGTTAAGTTGGCAGTTGAGTTAATACCACACTTGGCTAATCAGTTCTCGGCATCCAATAACCAGGACCACCTAGACTGTGGTCGTCACACAACTGCCCGGCCCCAAACTATTGATTTGCAAAGAGAGTTGACACAAAACTTCCTACAGAAATTTGAAAATGACACATCTGATTGCTTTGTCAGTGAATTATAGATTGTTTCTTTGTTTAATGTGGCCAATTCTGATACAATGCTTGCTTAGCCCGACTCAGGAGAATGAACTGAGTATTCAGCTTTGGTGTGCAGTGGATTGAAAAGGGCAGCCTGTCCTTCACCTCAAGATGAATAATGTGCTACATCAGAAAAGCTGATACATCAAAAAATTGTTGATAGTAACGCTCATTAGGGGAACTAACACTAAAATTAGAGATGTAATCCATCACATTTCCATTATGCAAGGTGGCCTTCAACTTCTACCTCCCAAGTCCCACCTTGGTTTTGTTCTAGAAAATATTGCCAAGCACTTATAAGAGAAAAAGGGTTTCCAGCTCTAATTTAGAAACAGTAAAAGAAAGGAAATAAAACCTCTTGAACCTAAGAGCAAATTCCGGATCCTTAAACATAAACCTGGCATAAGGAAGTCTATAGATAGAAGGCAAAAGCCAACCAAGATTGTCGACTTAACACCAGAAGTAAGCCAGAAGAAGGAGTAAGCTCTCCTAAAGTTCCTTCTTCCTCAACAGAACTGTTCCCAGGAGCTAGTCAGCCAGAAGGATCTATTTTCTTCACAGTAATAGAGAGGTTAAACATGTGGATCTTGAGGTAAAGTCACCTTGATTTGGACCCTGTAGTTTCAGCGCATGTGTGATCTTATAGAGAAGAGTCACACATTATAGTACTCGGGATGTGTGATCTTATTATCAACTGGTTGAATTGAGGAAGACCTACTAGAGCGTATGTCTTCAGGGACCCTTCCAAAGAAGACTCACTAAAGAGGAGACAGCAGCCCTGACACTGGGTGCCATCATCCCCTAGGCTAAAGACCCAGATAGAATAACTGGAAGGAAAGAGAAAGCCACGACTGGGGCCATTGTCTTCCTGATCTCTGGCTACCCTGAAGTGAGCTTTTCTGAGACACCACATCCTCCCCCCACTGTGTAGACTGAAGCCACTGACACTTTGAGAGAAGTAAGTCTTCCTCTCTTGAGTTGTCTTTCAACAGAAAATCTAACACTGTTACTGTGAAGGTGGAGAAAGTAGTGCATCGAAAGTACCAAGAGCAGCAAAGATCCCTTAGGAAATCGTGTAAGAACTTACCTTCTTTGACTTTAGTATTGCCATTGGTGAGAAAAAGCTCATAGTGAGAACATCCTTTAACTATTCATCTCAGTTTTAAGATCAAAAGTCTTTCATGTCTGAAAAGTTAAAATGTGCCACTTAGACTCCTAAAAGCAAAGCTACATTTATTTGTTAGATATGATCTCATAAAGCCCATTTGTAGTCATTTAGCCACATCTTTTTTCTTTCTCTTGTTTTTGTTTTTGAGATGGGGTCTCACCATTAGCCTTAGCTAGCCTGGAGCTCACTATGTACAACAAGCTGGCATGCCCTCATAACTGTTGGCATTATACGTATGTGCCATTATTCAGTTATCAACTTCCTGTAGCCTGATTCTCTGCAGCATTTTCACTGCCTTGTTTCTTAAACTCTATGGAGGAAAGAGAAGATATAAATTCATGTTTATAATTGCGCAGAAGATAAATATGACCAATATGCATTATATACAGGTAGAAAAGTGTCAGAATGAAACCCATTATTATACACAATGAATGTATACTAATAAATAATTTCAAAATTCAAAGGAGAGTATTTCCAAAGAACACAAGAGGAATAGAAATGGTGGTGTGCTCAGGTTGTATGTTAGAGACATGAGGAAGAGGAGGAAGACTTAGTTTTCACTGTTTGATTTTTCATAATTTTTTGAATTTCAAACCAAACTCATACTGCGTATCCATTAAAGATCCCATTACAAACTTTTAAAAGGGTATGAGCACTCAAGAAGATGCAGTGTAAGCAAAGAATGCTAGACTGGGCCCCGGGAGAGCAGGGCTGTATCACTCAGCGCTATGAGATCATGGCGAGACACTGAATATCTCCTTGGATTTCACAGCTATAAAATAAAGAAATTAATGCCTCCCCAATCGCCGCCTCACTGGGTTTATGTGAGGGTCAAGTGAGATTCCAGTGCTGCTTTCCAAAGTAAAAGGCGCTACACAAACAGAAGATAGCATTATTGTTCCTGGATGCTGGCTGGGACCAATCTGCTGGGTTGTTTTAGCTCCCGGAATGACAAAAGAACACTGTAAAGTTTCGGGTCAAGAGGAAGGGTGCAGAAAGAGATGGTGTCCCTGTTTTAAGTTAACCCCATCTTTACACCACCCTTCCCGTCTCATGTCCCAGTCCCACCACTGAAAACACTGTCTATGAAAAGAGGCCAGAACTTAGGTACCCATCTTGCCATGAATAACAACAGTTTGGTTTCAATGTTGTTTCTCCTAAGTCCAACAGCAGTAGATGTGCTATATAGCACGTACGATGAGGGCAAAGGATCCCAGTGCTATCTGACTTCTGTAAACACAGGAGCAGTCTGGAAAAACTTTTCAAGGCCAAAAGGAATGCCCTTTTGCCAGTAGGGTCCATCCATAGATAGGGAATTTCACAATGAGGGAGAGAAAAACAAAAGCCTGGAACAATTTTGGACTATGAAAACCTTGACACCTCAGCCCCTGTAGCTGAATGCCTCTCTCTTAATCCTCCCAAACAATTCTTCTTAAATAAAAACCTGTTGAGCCAGGCATAGTGGCATACACCTATAATATAATACCAGTATTATTAAAAAGTCGAGGCTCAAAAACTCACTAGATAGTTGAGACCAGCCTCAACTATATAATGAATTTCAGGACAGCTTGGGCTGCATGATATCCTGTCTCAAAAATGAGAGAGAGAGAGAGAGAATATCTGTTGTAGCCTGGTGCCTGAGAGGCTCACCTGTAAATATTTTCTATAAACTTCTACCTAATGATATTATAAGAAGGCATTTTGTTTTCATGGTTTTCACCTTTGTAAGAATAGATCAATATTTTCTCAGTATTTACTGTGGGTTAGGCTCTTTTAAATGTGCAATACTGTTCATCAATTGAAATTTGCCCAAAAAAAAAAAAAAAAAGCTACTCAGCCCTGCTGTGCAGTTAAGAGATTTGAGGTTCTGAAAGGCCTGGAACCTGCTTATGAATCCCTAGGAAGGTCTGGATCATGTTCCCAGCCACTAGATCCCGTGCTCTCTCTCTCTCTTCATCCTGTTGCTCTCAAAACTGAGTTTTCCACGGAGGACCCTCCAGCCCAACATGTTGTAAGTGGGCCATTAGCTGTGGTACACAAATAGCTAAAGGCAAAAGCAAGACTGCAGAGAAAGATATCTGAGGCTAAATTGTAAAGAAATTTGCAGAAAGACCAGAGACAGAGGCAAGAGGGGACCCTGCCTCGCTCTGCCGCATCGGCGGTGCAGAGGACTGTGACCCCTCCTTGTTCGCAGCACATGGTTGTACCAGTTACATGCCACTTACTGGTTAGCAAGCTAGGGGCCTGCCAAGCATCCACAGCAGCCTGCTCTTTTTTGGCTGTCGTTTGCACCCATGACTACAGTGTGCTAAAATCTACCTGTTTGGAAAGGTAAAACCACTGTAGTCCGTGCTGGGAAAATTTGTGCTATGATCGCAGTCCTCTGGCAAGAGGAAAAAAAATAGATTCTAAAACTAACTTTAGCCTAAAATTTCTCTCTAATTTTGTTATTCTTAGAAGGATTGAAAGAAAGAAAAAAAAACCTAAAGATTAAAAGATACAGAAATAACGGCCCTCGATGATTTTGTCCAGATGCACGCTAAAGCCAATAACACATCACTTTCTAAATGCTCCCTGTTACAGACCCAGAGATGACTCAAGTTCCCAAAACCAACCAATGCTCGGGGGGAAGGGGGGGGACACTGCACACCTAGAAAGAGTCAGAGAAGCAGCACCAGAGTGGAGCCAGCCAGCACTTTCTCATGAGGCAAAGAATGGCATCACAAAGAAGAAGACACCCAGTACCTGTTACTAACGAGGTTCTGAGGGAACATGAATGGCACAGTTGAAATAAAAGAATGTGTTAAGATCTCAACAAACAAATTATTTTTTTTAATGACCCATTCACAAAAAAGAAATGGAGCTGGGATCTGAACAGAGAATTCTCAAAAGATGGGGAAAAGAAAAAAAGGCTGAGAAAATCTCAAAAAAAAAAATGTTCATCATTCTTGGCAATCAGGGAAATGCAAATCAAAACAACTTTGACCTTCCATCTTACCTTAGTCAGAATGGCAAAGATCAACAAATGCTGGAGAGAATGTGATTTCACAAAAGGGAGCAGTCATTCACTGTCAAGGGATTGCAAACTAGTCCAACCCCTCTAGAAATCAGTGTGGAGAATCCTCAAGGAGCTAAAAATAAATCTCTCATATGAGCAACTTGGCCTGTGCCAGGGGACTTGACCTCCTACTCTACAGATATTCCACTTGTTTGCCCAGGATTTTTGCAGCTCAAGTCACATTAGCTAGGAAATGGAAATAGGCTAAATGCCCTTCAGTTGACAAGTGGATAATGAAAGTGTGGCACATATACACTATGGGATACTTTTCAGCTGTAAGGAACAATAAAATCATGAACTTTCCAGGCAAATGAATGGAACTAGGAAAGATTATACTGAGTGAAGTAACCCAGACTCAGAGAGATAGACGTCACATGTTCTGTCTCATCAGAGGCTCTTCCTCCAAATCGTCATACAAGAATACCTGACCTGGAGTAACAGCAGAAACCATAAAAGTAGCATTGCAGGGACAGGAGGGAGGAGTAATAGAGAAAGGTATAGCAGGACACAAGGGATCTGAAGGGGTACATAGAGAAAATGGAGGGGGCTCTAATTAGTGAGGGGAGAGAGATAAATACAGAGGGAATGAAGAGGATAAAACCACAGTAGGTGTCTGAAAAAGTCATAAGAAATCATACTATTAACTATCTAACCTAAATATCTATAATATGCATAAATTAGCATGTATAATCTGTTGAAATTAATATATAGGGTAGTATATATTAAAATTAATATGGAATATGTTAAAGTTAATATATGTTAATGTATTAAAAGAAATTTCCCCATCTGGGCTGACAGTTCTCCATGAGCCATAAACCATCTAACAAAAACCTCAACACCAGGCATGAGAAGACTTCTTCTGATTTGTTGGTCAAGGGTCTCCAAAAGACTCCCAAAACACTATAGGCTATTGCCATTGGCTGCCCTGAACTGGTGAGTCCATATTGCTAGAGATACCGTATACTTTAGACACAGGAACCAGAGGCCACAAGGTGGATCTGACCTACAGCTGCCTCCCTGAAGACTAGATGTCATGGTACCAGAAGGTACTAGACAAGCTTCTCAAGAGAGAAGTAACCAACAGTCCTACCCAGCTGTGAGGTCTTGAGCCACAACAGCCACCATTATGGCACAATAACTGTAAGGGTATAGTAGTGGCATTCATACCTTATAATTAATATTGACCAAATTCATTTTGGCTGTAACCAATAGCTCTCTAATTGGACTTAAGACCTATTCTACTAGAGGGAACTCAAGCCTGGTACTGGAAACCTAGCCAGCTATCCAGGGCTAGTGAAGTCATGGATCTCGGAGGAGAATCTACAACTATGTTACTGAACCAGCATAATCCCTAACTACACCCTAAATATGTGTCCTTATACACAGAGATAAGTGTAGTTGTTCTCCCTCATCAAAGAAATTTCTCTCTGCAACAGATCAAGACAACTAATGAAGCCAAATCCTAACTGATAACATCTACAATACAACTCCTGTACCTAAGGCTCAGGGATCACTGTGGAAGAGGGAGCATAAAGATTTTAAGAGCCAAAAGAACAGGGAGTTAGCTGTGAGATGTGTCTCCTAGAAATGCCAGAAGCAGCACTCATGAAGTCTTACCACCATGGCTGCCTAAACATAACCCAAGCAAGAATAACAGCAATAGAAATGCTAACACGAAAGGAGGCTCAAGAGGCCTCACCCCTAGTCAAAGAAATGCAGGCAACTAAGGAATGCAGAGAGCAGAAGAAATAGTCTTCCCTGTGGAAGAGCACCCCAATTAGTTATCTTATACCAAATGATCAGCCCTAAAAACATATACCTACAAGTAGCATTCTACAGACTGAGCAGGTTGTGTTTAGGAGTGTGTGTGTGTGTGTGTGTGTGTGTGTGTGTGTGTGAGAGAGAGAGAGAGAGAGAGAGAGAGAGAGAGAAGAAAGGGAGGATTTGGTGGGAGGAAAGGGAAGGGGGAAATATATAATTATACTATCACAAAGTAGAAGACTGTGGGCTGGAGAGATTGCTCAGTGGTTACAAACGCTGGCTGCACTGAGGAGAAATTTGGGTGAGGATGCCGAAGGGCAGCTCTCCACAGCTGGCAGCTTCTGTGGGGGGTGCAGGTAGGGAAGGACTCCGTTTCCTTTTAAGGGGCCTGCCCCTGGGAACTTGACCATGCTCCAGTGAGCGTATAGACAACACAAACTAGACGTGTCCCTCCTCCTCTTCTTCTTCGTCTTTGTTTTGAAGGGGGATGGCACCAAGGTGGTGGGAGTGGACCTGGAAGCACGGGGAAGTGAGCGTGATCAGGGTGCGTGACGTGAAATTTCCAAATAATCAATAAAAACGTTACATTGGGAGAAGAAAGGGCATTGGCTGTTCTTCCAAAGAACCTGAGTTCAATTCCCAGCATCCACATGGCAGCTCACAATTGTCGGTAACTCCTATTCCAGGGGACCTGACACCCTCACACAGACACATGCAGGTAAAACACCAATGCACATAAAAAGATAAAATAAAATAAATTAAAAAGACCACTTTAAAAAAAAGAGAGACTCTAAAAGGCTTTACTTGTAAAGCTGTGAGTGTGGAAATCAACAGGAAAGCACATCAAATCATGGTTTAATAGTATAACTATTATGGAAGCCAACCAGAATAGGGAAGGTGTCACCATAACCTATAGGGAGAGGGTGCAGAGATCAACTTGGGAAGCCTGGTGACCCTCAACAGAAGGATACAGCAGTCTGTGCAGTCAACCAGGGAGGAGCCAAGGGATGGCCCCTCCCCGATTCTTCCTCCCTCTGATCCTCACCTGAGACCCCTTCTTCATTGGATGAATGCACCTGAAGTACCAGGCATGGAAATGTTCTGTGTGGTGCAGAGAGCAGAGAGCCAGGTGACATATGGGGAAGATGGAGGAAGGGAGACATTAAGGACCAGATGGCAAAAGAGAATCCAGGGCGACAGCTACAGAACTACAGCATTCATCTCTGAAGCGACGTCTGCATCTCAAGATCTTTCCATCTGCCTCAGCTGCTTCCATGTTGCTGTGTGTGGCCTGCGGGTAGACCTTTAGATCTTATGTAAGCTTATTCTTTTTTTAATTTTAATTCTTTTTTTTTTTTTACAATCTTAAAGGCAGAGTTCTAAGTCTGTCTTCACAAATGTAGTCCACACTGAAACCATTTTTCTCTATCAACACACGGGATCCTGGGAAGAACATGTTTGAAAGGCGAATTTTCTTTTAAAATACAGACACACCCAAAAAAGATCATTTTTCATTTGGGAAAGTATGTATTCGTAATTGCTTACAACTCCTTTTAAATAAAATGCAAAGGGTCCATAGCACACAACTGAGAGGAAGAACCTGGCTAGAAACCCCTCACCAGCTGACTGGCAGGGACAAGGACACAGGGGATGCTGGCCATTAAGAACTTGAAAGAGAAACAGTGGTCGCGCCGTGAGCCGTATGAGCCTCCTCCAGAAAATTATTTGGCGGTGCCCTAATTTTTTCTGGAAACCATATTTTATATGTCAAATCACCAGCTAATCCTGCAAAGCTTGAGGACCCACAGTAAGGAGAGCCTTCCGTGGCCAGCAGTGTGCTCTCCACTCTATGTCAGCCACTCATTCAGAAGCTTGCGGGAGCCAGAGAACCCCCAGACGTGAAGCAGGCCCATTCAGCTTCAAGATCAAAGCCACGAGAGTATATGAGGTCGTAGAAGGGGAGGAAGGGTGAGGAAGAAGGCTAACGCATCACTTGATTCTCTCCAGACTTGCCAGAGAGGGAGAACTGGGGTCAAGAAATTTGCTGGGAGCAGGAGATGTAGGGTAGGAAATTCCACATTTTCAAAGACTCTAAGATGCCCACCATTTAAAGACCCCTAACTTCTGCTAAGAACGACAACACACTGCCGATTGGTCATACAGCTTCTTGTTCTCTGAAATTTCTGTGATTTAGTTCATGAAGTCTGAGGATTCCTATGTAGCTGGTTACATTACTTGTCCTACCGAGGGCACATTTTGTCACATATTTAATAATACCCATAACCCAGAGCTGGGCCTCACAAGGGCATCTTTCATTCCTACAAAGCCCTTTATAGTTGGGAGATTGTCTCCAATATGCAAAGATAAATATTTACCTCACTGAAATCAAAACCTACTTCCATACTCTCTTTCATGCCTCTGTGCGCATACTCGCTTCATTCTAGAGCTGAGTCATTATGTAAACATTCTGAAAATACTGTAAACAGTGAGTAGAACCAACAATGAATGTAATGAAAATGAGGAATGTAAAACATTGACCAGAAATGACTGCGTTCACACATACAGATAACTTCACTGATAGCAAACAAAATATCACCATTTGGGGAAAAAAAAAAAAAAATCTCATCCTGACTTCAAAATTTCTTATTTTTGAAAAACACATATTGAAATATGTGTGTGGGTGGGTCCTCTTGTAATTGTTGAAATGTGACTGTGTGAATGACTTTTCTCATAACCATGACAAAATATTCGACTGAAACACATTAAGGGAAGGAGAATTCATTTGGGCTCATGGTTTCGGAGGATCACAGTCCATCATGTTAGAGAAGCATGGGTGTTCCAGTGGCAGGAACATTGGACAGTGGCTCCTCATATCTTCACAGATCAGGAAACAAAGAGACCCAAATCAGAGCCAGACTATCACTCTTAAGTTTCTCCAACTCTGGCCTATGCTCACCAGATGGCCCTATGTCCCAGAAGTTCCACAACTCCCTAAAACAGAGCTGTGGGTCAAGTATTCAAGTCCATTATCCCAAGGGAGATATTTCACATTCAAATAATAACGATGACACATATTGACATACCTTATATTTATCTTGCTAAGACCCTATAACAAGTATACTTTTTTGCTTTGTTTGTTTTTCAAAACAGGGTTTCTTCGTGTAGCATTGGCTGTCCTGGACTTGGCTTTTTAGACCAGGCTGGTCCTGAACTCACAGAAATCTGTCTGCCTCTGCCTCCCTGAGTGCTGGGATCACCACTGTGCCCAGCTACAAGGTTACTTTTTTTTTATTATTATTTATGGTTTTTTGAGACAGGGTTTGTCGGGCTATCCTTGGCTGTCCTGAACTCACTTTGTAACCTAGGCTAACCTCAAACTCACAGAGATCCTCCTGCCTTTGCCCACCCAGAGTGCTGGGATTACAGGCATGTGCCACCACGCCTGGATAAGGATAGAATTTTAAACAACTTTATCATAGTAATGGGAGAGGTCCCACAGGAAATATGTGGTACATATACTGCAAAAATTACTGTTTTAAAATAAGAAACTATTTACCAAGATTCAGGCAATGAATGAAAACCAGCGAGCTCTTCTAGGCTAGTAAGAATAGAAAACTTCTGCAAACCTCTAGCCTGAGGAAAAAGGGGGAAAGGTGGTTATGTGGACTCAAAGAAGCCCTCCAAGCAGAAGACAGTCTATGGGAGCTATGGGCTGTGGTAGAGCAAGACACCTTCCACACGATGAGAGAAATAGAAGAGAAAGAGTGAATGTGCAAGCCTCCCCAACTGTCTACCATCAACCTGCTGGCTTGGATCTCCTAGTCAGCAATCATGGAAGCCGTGATCCATGAGGGTGAGACCCTCAGAACAGAAAGCAGATACTAGTCAGTGAGGATGTAGAGAATAAGTAGGACGCCTACATCAACCCCACCACCACCAAGGAACATTGCAGAAGAGGAGTCACAAAAGGTGGGAGAGCTGGAGGATGGGAAGAACTGCGAAATGCTGCCTTCTTGCCATGACACGGCTAACGTGATCCTGCCTTCAAAGCAGCAGCGTTCACCTTCACAAGACCAAACTAGTCAAAATTTCAGAATAGATGGGATACACATGAAGAGCTCATTGGCAGTGGATGGTTTATGCAAGAGGAGATTCATTCAATTGTTTTTAGGATATGGCCACTGGCGGGTTTCTCATGCTCCAGTGGGCAGGCACACACACATACACACATTTATACATGTACATAAATGCATATGTGTGTATATACATATACATGTATGTAATGGACAGCACTAACCAGATTTAATGAGTTATCAAATATATATTTACATGCATGTATACACATATATGTGTTATGTGTGTATACATATATGTATGTATATATATGGACATATATGTATGTGTGTATATATATGGGAAGCATTACCAGCTTTAATGAGTTATCAAAGATATGTGTGTGTATGTATACATATATATATATATATATACACACATATATATGGGCAGCACTGACCAGATTTAATGAGTTATCAAAGAGAGAGAGATGAAGTTGGAAGGGGCATGTTGAGTGTGAATGGAGGGAGATGGGTAGTGAAAATTCAGGTAGATATGACATATTTTCATGTTTCATTAAACATATATATATTTATGAAATTCTTAAAATAATTTTTTAATCAGGCATGTTAGAATGAGATAGGCTATAGGCTTCCAAGAAGCTTTGCACGAAGATTGATAGCAAAAGGCAACGTACCCTTTATTTTCCCTCACAAACACCCATGCCTCTCTCTCCTCTTTCTCCTTCTTCTGCTGGAACCCTTACTCTCAACCAGTCTGGCTCCTACCTTCGTGTCTTCACATGAATGAGTCCCACTGAGTTTAGAGTTCCTAGCCCAGGAGAGAGTGAGAAGTCATTTGCTGGACCAAGAGCAAGTTATCAGTGACTATTCCACCGAAGAAACTGGCATCTGTCCCCCTACAGCCATTCATTGCAGTTCCTTTAGGGGACGGACAATGATGGAGCCATCCATGATGAAGTGTTGGGAAGCCCAATCTTCCATAGGTCATATGCAGATAACCAGAGCTGCAGTGGTGTGCACTGAGCTCCAGGTTTCCAGCTTTGGGTGGTGATGCATCCGTCTTTGGATCATTTCTGTTCCTATTAGTAACCCAGTTATCAAGTTGGACATTAATGGTGTCCTTACCTTGTGCTGGGGGCCGTGCAAGTGTCACCATCAACAGGAAATGGTCCATGTGAGGTGAAGAATGAAACTCGGTTCAGCATTACTTTAGCAGGCGCTGGGTCAAAAATTCCAGAGTCTGACCCCCATGGTTTATTTTTCTTACATGTTTAAGCACCGTAAAACTTTGAGGGGAAAGTCTCCACGTGACAATAACCACAACAAAGCTTTGGGGATGGCTACATCAAACTTCTCTTGAAAAGTAGCAAAGAGCCTGTGTGTGACCTTTACATTAAGAATGAGTTCTATTAACTGATAAAGAGAGCTCAGGGTAAGGGCCTAAAGAAGAAGGATTTTTAATTAGCATAAGGACAGATTCTGTTAGTGGAGAATGCAAATTACATGGGACCTCTTTTGTAAGGATGGGTTCTATTCTCTGAAAGATAAAGCTCAAGATAAGAACCTAAACAAAAGCTCTGGATTTGGGGGGATTCGGGAATTCTGGCTCCATAGAGTAGCAAAAAGATCACCATGTTATTAGACAGCTTCCACTCTAGCCTTCTGGATGGAAAGGCATCAGT
The DNA here is from genome assembly GCF_030254825.1 of Meriones unguiculatus. Taxonomy (NCBI): domain Eukaryota; kingdom Metazoa; phylum Chordata; class Mammalia; order Rodentia; family Muridae; genus Meriones; species Meriones unguiculatus. The sequence continues at coordinate 85,804,799 of NC_083354.1, forward strand.
CATTTATTTCCCTTGAAAGAGAAAGAAGAAAAAAAAAAAAAGCTTTCATGTTTAACAACTCTGGAGTTCCTAATTCTGGAGTTTCTATGAGCTGTGCCTCCTATAACTTTGGTCTGTCATTAGTTCCCTATCTGGGACAAGCAGACATTTGTTCATTTCTCACCAGGAAGAGTGTTAGAAAGCACAATGGTTTCTGGGATACACATTAGCCAAAAGTTAAATTTCTTTATTATAATCAGAAGATGAAGAAGGCTTAAAAATGGACAAAGAAATAAGAGACTGATCAACAGGAGTGACCAGAAATAACAATAATATATTATATATTTCAAAATAGATAGAAAAGAAGATTTTTTTCATATTTTTGCCACAAAGAAATCACAAATGTTGGAACCGATTACCTAATTTAATCATTACACAAATATACATGCATCAAAACATCCCAGGACACTGGATATATATACCATTATTCTGTGCCAGTTAAAAATAAAATAAACTTATTTTTATTTTTTTTGATGATATGAACTCAAATTTTATTTAGTGATCACCTGATCTCAACATTCACCAAAGCTTTAAACAAAAAATATTCTAATTTAATTGAAAATATAAAATTTCTTCTTCTTCTTTTTTTTTTTTTTTTGTTTTTAAGAGAAAGGCTTGGATCTTGGATATAGCACCGAGGAAACGTTAAACGGCAGCAGGGTTGCCTTAAAGCCATCGTATAATTTTTATACAATGCTCTTTTAAAACTCTGCAACATGCAGCATATGACATACATGTGTACTCTATAAAAGTAATTCTTTGAAGAGCTTCCCATATATAAGCATTGTAAACTTATTTTTAAATGGAGCAAAGGAAGATGCATTGTATCATTTTCCTGCCTCAAGGTCTTTCTCAGTCACTTGGAAGAAAATCTGAAATGCCCACCAGGACCTACCCTGATCCGGCTGCAGAACAGCTCATTTCACACTCTCCAGCCCCAGCACACTGGGCTTCCTCCAGTGTTCCCAGCTCATCTCCTCACCACCTCCACACATGTGGCTCTCACCACCCAGGCTGGACGACCTTTCCCCTGTTTAAGGTCAAGTGCTTTTCCATGTTTTGTCAGCTCAGCCATCACCTCCTCAGAGGCCTCTTGTGACTATGAACTGCAAGTAGATTCATCTACCTACCCCCTCAGCCTCTTTTTCTCTCCACAGCCTTTATTTGATTCCTTGGCAGCTTTGCATGGGTATGATTGTATCTATCTGTCTATGTGTAAGTGTCTGTGTGTATGTCTCACTCTTAGAAGACTCGTGAAAACCATGTTTGAAATACCTCTCTCATCATCACTATCCCAGACCCTGGATGCCCTTTGTCATTTTTGTTAAGATTTTTCTATTCCCTTGTCTGTTATTGTACTGCCTGCCCACAAGAATCCAAAGTTCCTTTGCACATTTGTTAAGTTGATGGTAGAACTTGCCCAAAGTCTTGGAGTAATGCAGGCTTTTTGACTGACTCATCTATATTTCTCTAAGTCTCCACCTGCCAGCCCCTTCTCCCTTCCTCAGGCCTGCCTCCAAAATGTCACCTGATCTCTCAAGAAGGCAAGATCCAAGCATTGCAGTATGACTTTGTGGAAGGACCGTCGCTCTTCTGTCTCCAGTGTCCTCCACTCAAGTCAGCCAAACTGCAAAGACATGTCTCTGCACTTTATCTCCAATCCCAGTTGGGCTACACAAGAGACTAGTCCTGTTCTTGTTAGCGCCTACTAACACTGCAGAGTTGTGGACGAAGGCAACATTGCTACAGCCACCAAGTGTTGGCTCAGGTCCTGTGTCAGCTTTATTTCCATCCCTCTCACCTTCACTCCAGGATTTGTTCCTTTCAGTTGACTAAGGAAAAGGATGCCCACTCCTCTACTCCTAGGAAAGGTATTGCCCTCCTTTTGTGTAATCTGCTGAAGCCTTCTTGTGCATTCTTTCTTTGGTACTGCTTCCTGCTTTTCTGTACCTTTCTGACTCCCCCACTATTTGCTTTCTGCCAGGGAGTTTGTTCCACATGAGCATATGTGCACGTCTTTTAATACACAACTCTGGCTGGATTCCCAGCAAAGGAAGAAGACACTTCTGTGGCCAAACTAATTCGGCAAGCTTCAATTATTCATAGGATATTTATTAAGTGGAAAGAGAGCAATGGTTCCACCATTTGTCACTACTTTGTGATCTGTCAGGAGGGAGTTGCCTGTCCTCTAAGACAAGAGTGCTTAATCACAAAAGTTTGAAAGCAATTTTTCAAAAACACTTAGGATACATGGCCCAGACTAAAAATAAAAATAAAAAAATAATAATGATAATAATAATAATAATAATGTGTTTGAGGGATGGGGTGATGACAGGCAGAGAATTAACAACAGGCACACAGTTCCCTGAGTTCTCATGGTCCCAAGAGCTCCAGTTATACATACAGAACCCAGGTCCACAATCAGCTGCTATCAATTCGTTGTGTGATAATCAGTCAAGTGTCATCGTGTCATCTTGGGAGCAATCAAGCACTACAGAGTCCACCACATTCATGAAGCCTCCACACGGAGTCACAGCAAACCATGTGGATCTGTGAAAAAAAAAAAAAAAAAAAAAAAAAAAACCATGAGCATGATCAGGGAAGAAGGGAGCAGAACAAGAAAGTTTAAGTCAGAGCCTTTTCGGGGATCTCCACAGGAAAGACAAGTAGGGCAGAGGGAACGATTTACCACTGCTAAATTAAAAATATTCAGCAAGTTCTGGATTTATACAGACAGGATCAAGACCTGGTTCATGTCTGTGGGTAATTAAGCACTCTTCCAGCCTCCAGAACAATGACAGACAACAGGCAAATGGCTTAAGCTGCCCCATTGACTGCACTTACTAAAGCATCTGAGGTAACACACCCTCAAGCTTCCTGAAGAAAAAAAAAAAAGTTCAGGTCTAAAGCATACAAAAGAGGGGAGGGGTTTTGCATACAAAAGAGGGGAGGGGTTTGGCATAATTTTTCTGACACACAGAGATTAACAACATGTCTTCCTGTAATGAATCAAAAGAGTTGAAATTCCCTAATTCCAAAGACATCATATCTGTGGGCTTTTGATCCAAGTGGCCAAGACCTCCCACTTCCCAGACACCTGCTCTCAAAGCACAGTTGACCACCTTCATCAGAAATCACCCAGAGAGCATTGTTAGGAAGACAAGATGTCTGCCCACCTCTGTAAGCCTGCCACATGGAAATCCGCCGTTTGGATTCCCCAAGCCTGTATTTCCACTGCCTCCCCAGGGCCAGAATGTAGGAGAGCCACTGAGATACTCCGACTCTCCCACCCTCATCTCTTCCTTGATGCTTCACTACAAGCTAAGACTTGGATGGCCACAGAGAACCTTCTCTGGGCCCCTACACTCAGAGCACTGTCTGTGCCCCGCTGCATCCCATCACACATGAACATTTTTAAGAATGCAGATTCCCAGGCTGCAGCCTGACCACCTCTGCGTGTGCTTGCCCGTCAAGCTGCTGTTTGGAAGTAACACCGTGCTCCTGTGAACTCACTCAGGTCACCCCCAAAACTTCAGTGAATATCTTTGAAAGGATAACTACCTGTTGGGATTTCAAAATCAAATCAAGCTCTTTGGAGAAACACAGAGAAAAATCCAAGTAGGGTTAGAACAATTCCTACTGTAGCCTTCTCTCAGACAGGACTCCAACCATGGACAACTGAGCCATCTTACCCGCCCTGTTTCCCTCTCTTGCTGGTGTCCTATGACCCATGGAGAGTTCTTCTTTCTGATTTCACGCCATACATATATCCCTAGCATTTCTTTTCTCCTTGTTATAATGTAGACCTGATTCCCAGAGCTTAAGCCACCATATTGGACCATGAAGTAAATGACATTTGCTAAGAATGTTGGCCCCTGACATTGTCATGATTCCTATCCCTGAACATCTTAAATTTCTACTTTGTTCATGCACTTAATCTGTGGTTTTCTTTTACCAATTGCTAGCTTGCATTTACCCCTTTTATCCTAAAAAGAATGCTTCAGGGACCATGATCTGAGCGACTCAAAACAGCTGAATGCTTTGACCACGGGAAAAGGACACTGGGTGTCATTCCTGCTGTGACCTCAGGAAAAGGACACTGGGTGTCATTCCTGCTCTGACTTTCTCCAGGCGGGTAATAAATAGATGAACATGTAAGGAAATACAGGAACAAATGTTCTTCTCTGGGGAGCCATGGGGCCTTTTCTGTTGCCATAGATACTTCAGAAATATGAGTACTGAAGCTCGTATTAAGGTTCCTTTGTGCTTACTTCTGGAATATCCAACCCATATTTCTCTTATTGCGACTTAGAGAAACATTTCACCATCTTTAAATGGGGGTTAGGGGAGGAGACCATGGAACTACCTGCTGCAGAAAGTACTCAGCTCCCTGGTTAGCCAGCGCTCAGCTCCTGGTCAGCCAGTGTTCAGCTTCAGGTCATCCAGTGCTCAACTCCTGGTCACCCATGGCACAAACTTATTTGAGGTCATATCATCCGTAAGTCACTGTGGTGGAGTTGGGACGATGAAGCTCTCTGAAAGCTGTTTCTGATTGGTGTGTTTGGCTCTAAAGCAAACTCCTGACTTGAGGCAAAGAAGCCAATTATTTCTAAGCAAGATTGAGTCTTGGCCTTGAAAACATTCAGGGATTAGACTATTCAGCAAATCAGAAAAATGTTTTGGCTAGATTTGGGGTTTATTTCATTTTATTTCTTTTAGATATTTACCCTCCTCCTGCTACTCTCCAAACTCTACTATGGCTTTTCATGTCATACATATAAATGGTCATTAAATGGTTCAGGATAAGTTCTGAAAATGATTCTAATTCATACTCCCACCCCATGCCCGGGATACAAAGCAGAATAAAGAATAGTGCATTTCCTGGCACACTGTAGGTTCTAAATAAACTTCAACTAAAACTGACTTCTTTAGTTTTATGCCATATAGTCTCTTGTTCAACACATGTACCATGCCACTAAACAAATATTTCCATTAGTTGGTAAGTACTTCTTGTCTTGTGCTTCAATAAATGAAAGCTCAAAACTAGATCACTGATTAAAAGCTCAATATTAAAAGGCCTTTAAACTCATTCTCTAGTCCTTCTAAAACCTACACCCGTCCATTCATGAAGGCAGAGCTCTTGAGGCCTGAGCACTTTGCAAAGGTCCCCTTTTTTAGTTCTGTTGCTCTAGAGGTGACATTTCCAATGTATAGGTGAGGGGGGGAGCACAGTCTAAACTGAGCATTAGAACTTATGGCTATTATTATGGTCTAAATTTTGCTACAAATTAGCAATGATAAAGAGAGTGGTCTGGAAGTCTGTCCAGAGGTCGACATCCCATACGTATTCATCAGCATACGTCCTTCTGCGCTTTTATCACCGTGATGACCATCTGCAGTTATGGACAGACACAGCAGCACCTCTCCTGAAGCTGTTCTAAGAAGCCACTTGGGTTCATACTTGCTCGTCCACGACAACAGGCGCAGCACTCACTGTAGCCGTGATACTTGTCAGATGAGACATCCATCAACAGGTAAATGGATAAAGAAAACTGCATACACAGAGCTGTGAGCAAAAAACTGAAAGCATGTTTTCGGGGAAATAGATGCAGGGTAATATTTATGTCAGGAGAAAAAAAAAAACCCAGACTCAGAAAGGCAAACCCCATGAGTTCACTCCTATATGTAGACCAGAAATTTAAAATGTGGGTACATGTGCGTGCATTTGTGTGCATCTGAGAGAGAGAGAGAGAGAGAGAGAGAGAGATGAGACTAGAGGAAAAGAAGAGACCTTTGGAGAAGTAAGAGATAGAAAGGAAAATGGGACACATTCAAAAAAAGACAACAGAATCTGACTAGGCTGATTATGAAGGAAAAGGAATATGCTGGAGGAGGAGATGAGCCAGGTTACGGGGAGAAATGAGGGGAGGTGAACAAAAGAGGAGAAATTATAATATCACATATATAAAAATGCCATAATGAACCCATTACTTTGTATGCTAACCTGGAAGCTTAATTTAAAAACTCCCTTAACAAAAAACAACCAGAAAGCCATGAATATCTGTGCCAGAAGCGACTGGAAGACTGGCGCGTTCCCAGGCCTGCGGCTTGGGTGACAAGGGAGAAATCTGCGGGACACCCTGTAAATGGGGTGTGAAACCAGGATACCAACTAACAGGCCTCGCCTCCTTCCCACACACGAGCAGGCACAGCCGCCTTCTCACACACTGCTCCCTCACCACTCCCCTGGCAGCTAGTGAAATATTTTCATCCAAAAGGGCTTTTCCAGAGCCAGTAGCTCGGATGCTGAAGAGCATCTTCAAAAAGATGAAACAGCAGGAACTGAGCAGCCCGCACCCAGCATTCAGGGAACCGGAACTGGACTTCACCTCCGTGAGCCATCCCTCCCTCATCTTTGGAGCAGGCTGGCTTGGAGTGGACCTCGAACCTGACTGACCCTGCTTCAGAACTAGGATGTAACACACACCACTGCCACTCCAGCAGTCTGCAGGTGGAATGTCACGCCCACGTTTCCTGAATAGAAACAGCTGGGGTTGTTCTCTTTAAGGCTAGCCTTTGCTGTACAATTCATATGCACTTACCAACATGTCTACCTCCAAAAAAGAAAAAAAAAGGAAGAAAGAAAATACTTACCCTATTGCTTTTTTATTATTCTGAAGTTATACACAGAAGAAACAGGGTTGTTTTTTTTTCTATTCATCTGGTGTACTATTTTTTTTAATCCATTTTTTCTAACATCCTGTTGGACCTATGCTGCTAAGAAAGCCTCTTATATATTTGGTGTTGGGAAAGGGGGGCCCAGGAAGGGAGGCTGCAGGGAGGCTTGTGATGGCTTGAGCAGGAAATGTCTTTGACAAATGAAGCCTCTCTTCTCTTGCCTAATTCCGAAATGCCTCTGGCTTGAAAGTTCTCCATATGCTCATAGCTGTTATTTATGTACACCACGCAAATTCTAAACAAAGAGCTCCGTTCCCGGCCCCACATACACAGCCTGGAACAGCAAAGCAATGATATGCTGAAGAAATAGGGAATCTGGGGCAGAATGAGACCACAGGCCACTGTATGAAACACAATTGTCCATAACAATAGGACTAAATGGATAGTGGGCCCATCAGATGGCCTGGGCACAGGCCGTTGCTCCTTTCCAGAAAGGTCAACACTCACGTTGATGTTGCTTGGCTAGGGGTGATATGACAAAACACCTTAGACCGGGCGGCTTAACTAGCAGGAAGGTAGCCTCACGGTGTTGACACTAAAGGTCTGAGATCAAGGCCGTGGCAAGGTTAAGTCTTTCTGAGGACTTTGAGAATCCGTTCTGTCTCTTTTCTGGATTCCGGTGGCTTGCTGGCCATCATTGTTGACCCCGGACCATCACCTTGAAATACACCTTTGTGTTCATAAGTGCCCCCCAATATGTCTGTGTCTATGTCTAAGTTTTCCCTTTTTATCAGCAAACTGTGTATGAGACTAGGGCCAAAACTAAGGGCCTAGCTGAAACACATGGCACCTGCAGAGACCTTACTTCCAAAGAAGCTCACATTCACCGGTACTAGAGATTAGGACTGGAGCCTGCGGGTCAGGAGGGAGAGCCAGAGATCCATAACATTGTCCAGGATAAACCTTTCTTAAAAGGATCAGCTAAATGGCTCCGTGGGTAAATATGCTGGCTATCTGATCACCAGGATCCACAGGTGACGGGGAAAAGCCAACCATAAGTCGTCCTTCGGCCACAACATGCACATGGAGACACACACATATGCCCACTCGTGCCCTCTCAGGCACATGCATGCTAATTAGATTAATATGATTTCCTGACAGCAAAACTTGTAACTCTGCCCATGAGGCCCTGCCTGGAGATAAGCGAGTAGGCCAGCGAGCTGTTTCGGAGGGTAAATCCACTTGCCAGCAAGCCTGAAGACCTGAGCCATCCTAACCATACCCTTGACCCTTCTCACCATACCCTTGACCCAGGCTCTTTTCAGATCTCACCAGAATCCAATCTACTCACTTCCAATCCAGAGAAACTATGTTACTGGTTCTCAACCTATGGGTCGTGACCCCTTGGGGGGGGTCAAACAACCCTTTCATTGTAGTCACCTAGGACCATCAGAAAACACGGATGTTTACATTATGATTCATAACAGTAGCAAATTTACAGTTATGAAGTAGCCACAAAAATAATTTTGAGTCACCTCAACAGGAGGAACTGTGTTAAAGGATGGCTCCATTAGGAAGACTGAGAACCTCTGAACTACAGGGTTTGTCTTCAGAAATGCCAGCTTCCTGCTCCAAAAAAAAAAAAAAAAAAAAAAAAAGTCTACTTTACCCAATTTAGACTATCTATCCCAAGATCATACTCATTCCAATAGAAGGAAAGACTTGTGGCCAGCTCAGGGGCAACTTAATGAAATCCAGTGGACATTTTTCCCCCAGGCCTTGCAAGGACAAAATCCTTTGTATCTGGACCTGAAAATTGTCTCCGGGACCCTGGGGCTTTGACACATGAATGCCAGCTTCAGGGTACCTGCTCCCTACAGCAAAGGCTGCTAAATTGACAACCTAATTCATGAATATTAAGCTCCCCACTTCAGGTGTCAGGTGTTTCTCGGCAAATAAATCATCCATCATCTACTTGGCCTGTATGTTCTCGGCAAAGATTAAGCCATTCAAATCCACACAGCCATTTGAAGCAGGCTTAAGTATTTTCCTCCTGGTTTTATTGGTGAACTTGCCTGAGCACACCCAGCTTCCGAGTGCCGGAGCCAAGATCTGAACTTCTAGGTTCACAGTCTGCATGCTGAACCCGCTGTATGGAAGACCAACCATAACTTTCAACGAGTTGATTGAGCAAAAAGTAGAAGGAAAGAGTGAGAAGCTGTAGCTGAGCCTGGACCGGGAGGATCCCACCGGCCTGTGTTTCCCTGTGGAAGAGTCCCTGCATTTAAGCTTTCTCCTGCTCAACAAGCCTAGCCAAAGAGTAAACAAAACAGCGCTCCAGCAGTCAAAAGGGATGTGCCTGCTCCTGTCAGGACAGCTGGATGGGTGGAATGTCCCATAAGACTCTTCCCTCTGCCTGCTCTTCTGTAGATGCGAATTCTAAGATGGCAAACAAAAACCCTGCACCATTTTTACTTAAGAGTGTGATTTCCACCTGCGGGGAAAAGAGTACTGCCCAGCCTCCACACACATCATGCTCAGCTGTCACAGACCCGATGCCCAGCCACGCGAGGGGTGGGGGTCGGTACTCAGATCAGGGAGGATGCTGGGACCGACTTCTCTTTGGCTCTCGGGAATAAAGCTGACCACCATCCCGGGACCTGGAAAGCATTCAGGAGCCCTCCCTGTCTTTGGACAAATCTGGACTAGAGCATCTGTGAGATGCTTCCCCCACACACACACACACCGGATTGCTGCAGCTCCGCAAATGCAGGGATGGCGGTGATGGCAGCTGCTCACTAAATTAAACTTAACGACCCTGTTTACTCTAGCAGGTTCCTGGTAAACTGTGCTGAGGCCGAAGGGGCTTGTCCTGTTTACATTAGCAATGACATGTTCTAGTCGGGGCTCCCAGAGCAGGGCAGAGGCTGCACTCCCCGCATGCCAGCTGCTTGAAGAGCTCCGTGTTTTGACAAATGGTGTTTACGTAAGGAACCACTGTTGATGCGATCTTTCTGTCAACCCTGAGTGTGTGACGTAGATGGACATTGTTCTATTTCAGGATATGCCGGCCCTCCCTGAAAGAGGAGAATCGTCAGGATGTGCAAAGACTAGAAATCCCCCATAGGTCACCTTCCATACACAGCGTGACCTTCATGAGTCTCGGCCTCTGTGTCAGCACTTCTTGACGTCAGCGCTATTAGCATCTGGGCTGGATAATTGCGGAAGCTGTGCGGCGCATGGCTCAGCTTCCGGCAGCATCCTGATCTTCCACAAGCTAGATGCTGAGCGCACGCTCTCCAAGTTATAGCAAACACTAAATAGTGCTCTAAGTGTCCCCTGGAGGGGTGGACAGAGTCACGGCCCCCACCACCCACCTGTGCTGAGAACATGATTCTTCCAAAGGCCGGCAAGGATATAGACCTTGCGCTGACTATGAAGGGTGGTCTGGCTTGCTCCATCATCCGTGTCCTCAGAAAGCCCATACTGCTCCCACGTGTTGAAACCTGGAGGCATGGATAGCTAAAAGACCTTAAGGAACATTTCTGGAAAAGTTAAAAACCATCCAAGAAAGATGAGTTCATGGCCTCCAAACGGTCTGCTCACTGGATTCATTAAAAAAAAAAAAAAATCTGTCCTGTCAGCCTTAAAACGGAAGGAAATGTGATGTGATGTGCTGTGATACGGATGAAACTTAAAAACATTACGCTAAGCAAAACAAGCCAGTTACAAAGGGCAAACACAACATGACTATACTGTCACACAGCACCAAATCACCAAAGACACCAAAGAGTGGCCAAATCACAGAGACAGAAGACAGAATGTTGTATCCCAGGAGGTGGGAATGGGGCGAATGGGGGATTGTTGGTCAGTGGACACAGAATTTCAGTTTTGCAAGGTGGAAAGAGTCCTGGAGAATGGTTTAAATGGCAAGTTTCATGTTATGTGCTTTTATTGCAACAACAACAACAATAAAATACTACTACTAAAAAAAATAAAATCTAGAAACAGGACTAGAGAGATCCAGGGCTCTTGAGTTGTCCCACCCCAACATCTATCTCATCTATGAACTGTTGGAGCATGTGAAAGGACCTGTCCCACAGATCCAAAGCTGCTAGATCTCCGTGACACAGAGCAACAACCGGATATCCAAGAGGAGTCCTGGTGAGGATACAGTATTGATAGTGTAGCATCAGCCAAAGGCCTAGAACCAGACCAGTGATCATTGGCATGAACATTGCAAGCAAAGATGTGTGGACAAGAGGGTACACTGTGAGACATGCAGTGACAGATGACAGCTTTCAGGATGAGATGGGTTTATGTTTTGTTTTGTTTTGTTTATTTTTGTTTGTTTGCTTCTGTTTTATTTTCTTTTGGTGGGAAGATTGCAAGGGCAAAGACAGATATGATGGGATGGGGAAGTGAGAGGGACTGGGGTGCATGATGTTAAATTCACAAAGAATTAATAAAAAAGGGTTGGTTTTTTTTTAAAAAAAAAAAAAGGTATGTCACTAACTCTAAAAGTGTATCTAAAGAAAATATGAAAAGAATCAGAATTCTCCAAAGTGAAACTGAAAACTTTCTGTCTTGCCAGGCATGGTAGCACGCACCCACGACTCAGGAGGCTGAAGCAGGAAGATCTCTGTGAATTCAAGACGAGCCTGTATTATGAGTTCCAGGTCAGCGAGGGCCATGTAGAGAGACCCTGTCTCTAAATTAAATTTAAAAGTGAAAAAAAAAATAATCTATCTACTTTCTAAGAAATTAAAAAGTAGGTATTAAATAGCCAAGCGTTTATAATTTCAACACAGTCTAATCTGTGTTAAACCAGATATTCTAAGATGTAGGCCTGATATTCATCTTCTTTTTATTACAATAATTTCAATGCGGAGCTAAATTTTCACACTAGGCTGCCAAGTTTAAAATATGTAAGAATGGACTATGCCACTGATTTAAGAAGGTTTATTTTATTGTTCTTCATTATCTACATATGTGCGTGGGTATGTGCACATGAATGCAGAAGCGCTGGCATCCTGGGAGCTGGGGTTGCAGGTAGGTTTCAGTGGCCTAACAATAATGAGTGCTGAGAACCAGATTTGGATCCTCCGGAAAAGCAGAACATTCCCTTACTCACTGAGCCCTCCTTCCAGCCGAACTGAATTGCTTCTGATGGAAGAGCCGATATCAGGAACAGCATACCTTTAGCAAACGTGAAAACATGATTAAAAATCTGTTCTTACGAGACACTGTAAGACATCAAATTCACTCCCCTCCTGCCTCATCCTTCTGGGTGGTGGGATTCCAGACACGTGCTGGTATTCTTGCTAGGAGAAAAACACATTTTTGTTTTGCCTTTACATTTTTTTTCTGGAAGTAGTTTTGTTGTTTTTTGTTTTTTGTTTTTTTGTTTTTTGTTTTTTGTTTTTTTTTTTTTTCTTGGCTTCTGCCCGCCCTACCCCCCCAGGCAGGGTCTTACTATGTAATCTTGGCTGGAACTCAGTACATAGACCAGGCTGGCCTCAAACTCATACAAAGCCACCTGTCTCTGTCTGTTGAGTACCAGGATTAAAGAGTCCTAGCCTTTAATGAGGGTCCCCTGCCCAGGCATTTTTTTATTCTTGATAAAATTTCCTTTTATGTTAATTTCTTTCTCACATTCTAAAGTGTTGCGATAAGCTGTGAGCATTTCTTACAGTGATCGACACTGTATTTGCCGCGTGCTGTAATGAGCGTGCTCACGGCACTGCATGTTGTCTCTGGTGCTTTTGGACTTGTTATAACTGTGCCAAATGTCTTCAGGAGCCCTACCTATCTTATGGAGCTTTGCGATCTCTCTGTTGTCAGATCTGGCAGACTCCAGGCAAAATTATTTGCTGACATCAAGCACAGCAAAGGGTTAACTTGGTGACAAGACATGGGAATGTCCACATGTATTTGAGGAGTTTTATGTTGCTTGATTTATGACACCAGAGGCCAACAGCACTTTTAAAGATGAGGTAAATTGAAATTCTCGCTGTATCTTTTTTTTTAAGTGTAGGAAGGTCAGACTGCCACGTCGCTTTTCATGCTGTTGTGACAGGACAGTGGTTTACACAGGATATGCAGGGTTCTGATGACAGTGTTTGGGAGCTGGGCAGTAGAACCAGGAAGGATTTGGAAAAACTAGCATAGTTGCAAGAGAGGTTCTCTCATATAAACTTCAGTCGAATCTGAGTGCTTTGAGTGGTCCTATTCTTAAAAGGACAGTGTCTGCTATGAAATCCATGGATCATACTAGAAAGCTTTAAGTCACACGTATCATCTTCTTTATTATTTTCACCGAGACCTTAAAGTGTGTGTGCGTGTATGTGTATGTGTGTGTGTGTGTGTGTGTGTGTGTGTGCGTGTGTGTGTGTATGCACACGTGTGTTTAGGCTTCAGTAGAATCAGCTTGTGATTTCCTGTAGTCATTCTATAAGGATAGGAACCTGGGTGTGGAAATCAAAACTCTACTAAAGCCAAAGGAGCTGGTCACCAAAGAGTGACCCATCAAACCCGGAGAGTTCTTCAGAGGCCACAGGGTGGGTTTTGTCAGAGGAAAAGTGAGAAGGCGGTATTCTGAGGCCGCCTGCCCACCTCGCTTTGCCCAGAGCAGCCCCACCTGCAGGAGCTCCTCCCACAGGCTTCCCCTTAAGAGTTCTGCCACCATGAAAAGGTTTAGTTACACCCGCATGGCTAATGCGCTATTCTTTGTATCATTTAGGCAATTGATCCCCACTCCCAAAGCCGGAGTCCCAAATGTAATCCAGTCATAAGACTAAGGAAATAAACAGTATGCGTCTCCTGAATTAAGAAACTTAGGCTGTAACAGATCCAACAAAATGCATATAATATATAACATGTTATATAATATATAACATATAAAATATGTGTATGTAACATACATTGTTAATTTATTATATACATATACATATATAATGTTAGTATTTTGGAACACAACCTGCTCCTGGGTTACCCAGCAACTTATGATGTCATCATGTGCTGCTGGCCAGGTGGCTACACCAGGAAGGTGTGGTTACCTTCCCCCTTAAAGGGCCAACCCCGACACGTGGTCTCTCTCTCTCTCTTTCTCTCTCTCACACTCTCTTTCTCTCTCTCTCTCCCTCTCTCACGCTCTCTCTCTCTCGGGGTGCTCCCCTTTCTCTTTCTTTCTCTCTCCCCACCATGTCTTGTTCTCCCACTCCCTCCATACCCATTCAATAAACCTCTTACAGAGATCAGTTGACCCCAGCCTCGTATTTCTTTAAATAATAACTAACATATAGTGTATACATATATAGTATATTTTATATGTATGTAATATATGTATGTGTGTGTGTATATATGTATATATACATACTAGCGTTGTATATTCTAGAGGGATCTGTAGGATGAAACTGAAGCAAACCAAAGTCTTTGGCTGGAGGAGGGGAGGACTCGGGAAAGATTTGCAGGGGGTCTGAGTGGTTGAAATGGCAAGAAGGTGTGGGCATTCTTGACAAGGGGCCCATGGCATGAGGCGACTTCCGCTAATGTGACTGTGGAAGTAGTCGGTAGGTAGGAGGGTGCGTGGCCTGATGTTGGGGAGCCTGCCCAGAGACGGCTTGGAGATGGTGTGAAGGAACCTGATTGGTCACCCAACGTGCCCTCTCTTCTGGGAATAAGCCAGTCTGCATCCGCTCACCCTTGGATTGCAGTCACCCTGCTCCCGGTGTCTGCAGTAACTCCAGCACCTCTCAAGCCCTCGGCTTGGCCACCCTGTTCTCACCCACGTGCTGGACCCTTGGGAGGAGGACCAACAAGAAGGTATACTAACTCTCTCAGGCAGATGTGAAATACAGCGAGACCTGGAGCCAGAGATATCCAAGGTGGAGGTCAGACCTCTGTCAGAACAAGCTGGGTGAAGGACCCCAGAACAGGAGCTTCTGAGGATGAGTCCTCTGTATGCTGCAGTCTCTCAGTAACATGTTGACAGCTGCCGCAGGCCCAAGCTTAGCAACACCAATAGAAAAAAAAGTTTAAAGGGCAGTTTGTGGGTGGTGGCTGTTGGAATGATGTGTCATTGCTAGGGGGAGATCAAGGGTGGGTTAGCATCAGCTACTTCAGAGCTGTAAGCCCCCTGCCCATCCTTCTATCCATCATCAAGTGGGCTGAAACTAAGGAGGGAGAGGGAGCCAAGAAAGCCACTGAGCAGCAGTTGCTACAAGAGATGACTTAGAACATTCCAGTCAAAGAACCTGCAAGTGTGGAGGATGGTTGGTCTGCCTTCCTAACCAGCCCCCTTTCTGTCCTTCGTACCATTTTACCTTCAACCATTTCTGTGAGTGAAGCAGCCAGAGCAGGAGTCACTGGCACAGACAGGTTAGTTGTTCTCGTCCATGGAATCCATAGCTAACCTTTGACAACAGTAATGGATTGTCTCAGTTCTGGAGGCCTCCTCGAAGGCAGCAGCAGGGCCGTGGTTCCTCTAGCGGGTGTGCAAAAGTCCTCCCCTGTTTTCCTAAGCCTCTGGACTGTCAGCAGTCGCTGGCATTTCTTGGCATGTGGACGCATCGTCTCAATCAACTATTTTTGCGGGGCACTCTCCGTGTGCAGCCATGTCTTTCTGTCATGTTTATATAAGGACCCCAGTCACATTGGATTACCCACACCCATATAACCTCATCTTAAAATATTCTACCCATCATCAGTGAAGTTCCATTCTGGAGCGCTGGGAATAAGAAAGTCGGCCTATCTTTCCAGGGACACAGTTCAACCCACAGCAACCCAGCACTGAGCTTGTACTAAGAAAAAAACGTGAAAGGGAATTATTTTCTCTTCATGTGGCTTGCTCTGAGACCTCACCTACTATAAGATCAAATACAGTAGACTGTCATATAATCTAATATGGAAAGAAAGTGTAGCTCGGTGCTTACAGGAGCAAAAGATACTGAACCCACAAACCACATAAAGCTTGTATTAACCTGAAACTCCACTGCAAGCTGTGCCTCTGAAATCTACACTTTCACTGCTCCATAAACATCAGATTCTACAATTTGCCTCCTTATACAAGACCATGCAGCACTTTGTGGAGACATAAAGAAGGCAACTCAGACCTTAAACCATATGTTTTAATCAGTTCCCAGATAATCCGGTGAAGAGTTTGTGTATCTGCTATTTGGAGACTATTTCAACATCTCCCAAAGACTGTAAATGCCCTTATTTACAGACAACTGTACCCAAGATGGTAGCAAAATACAAACCATAGCTCTGCAGCTCTGCTGCCGTGAGGATATGCTCTCTACAGGTAAGGAAGGAAACACAGAGATGGCAATTAGGAGGAACAGCGAGTAAGAAAGAAGGAAATCAAGGCAAAGACAGTGTGAGAGAAGGCCAGCTCCATGCAGACAGCATTTAGCTCCAGGGCCTATTAGTTTAACTTTGTCTAAATATCATAGATACCATAGGGTAGTGGTGGCACACGCCTTTAGTCCCAGCACTCAGGAGGCAGAGGCAGGCAGATCCCTGTGAGCTAGTCTACAGAGTGGGTTCTACAACAGCCAGGGCTGCACAGATTTTTTCATATATGTGCATATGTGCATATAACTATATACGTACATGCTATACAAGGAGCCTGGAGTTGAATTTGTTATACACTTGGCTCAGACTGAGTTTTTAAGAGTTGTCATGCAATCAACTGACCTTTTATTCTAATGACACAAAGAATTCTGAACTTGCAAGTGACTTTTGCTGCCTCTGTGTCTTGGTTTGCTTCCTCTGTTGCTGGAACAGAGCACTGATTAAAAGCAACCTGGAGAGAAAGGGGTTTATTTCCTTTTGCAGGTTATAATCCATCACCAGGGGAAAGCAGAGCTGTGAAGAAATCTGGAGGCAGGAGCCAAAGCATGTACGAATGCCATTTATGTGCTTGCTCAGCCTGCTTTCTTCTACCCACGCCCACCTACCCAGCGATGGCACCAACCACAACCACACTGGGTTAGGCTCTCTCACGTCGATCAACAATCAAGAAACTGTCCCACAGACATGCCCACAAACCAGTCTGCGGGAGGCAATTCCTCACTTCTCTGTGTGCAGGTATGTCTAGATCCACATCAAGCTGGCCAAAACTAACAGTGACACTCTGCAAATGATGACTACTATGGAAGCAATGAGCATCTCCCAAATACTGTGATATGGTGGCTTTCAGACACACCTGGAGGTCAGGGCACCTTACAGTCCACCAATGGAGTCATTTGAAAAAAATGGCTGCTGCTTTTCACAGAATCCTGACTTTTAACAGCAACATATTAAGATAAGACTTCAGGAGTTGACCAAGGGCGCTGAGCATGGCAGTGGATGCCTTTGATCCCCAGCACTCTGGAGGCAGAGGCAAACCAATCTTTAAGTTTGAGATCAGTTCCATGGCAACAGCCACAGCTACACAGAAAAACCCTGTCTTGTAAAACAAATTTTAAAAAGGAAGGAAGGAAGGAAAGGAAGGAAGGAAGGAAGGAAGGAAGGAAGGAAGGAAGGAAGGAAGGAAGGAAGGAAGGAGAAAGGAAGACAGGAAGAAAGGATAGGATTCAACCAAGCAATCGTCCACTAAGCAGCCTGCTAAGAATTCTGCTCCAAGCCCATAGCCATAACCTACTGACCAGATTGACATACACTAAATAGCCCCTTCCCGTAGCTCTCATAGTCCTTCATAAGGCAGAGTGACCCTATAGCCTTCATTCCACTCTCCCACTCTAATTTTTCAGCACCTTCTTTGAATCACCAAAGTGTCCAGTGTATATTTAAAAGCTCACAGTCCATTTCCTTACTCATCCCGCCCTCTGCCCACCCCACACTCCCTTGCATCTCCAACAGAATGAAATGACACCAACTGTATTTCGTTTCTTTCTTGGCTTCCCCTAGAGGCGTCCGTCATGTGGCAGGCAGTCCACCATTTGTTGGATTAATACCTCAGTGTCTAATCCAGCATCTCAACAGACAGGAAAGACCCTCTCCAACAGGAGGATAGAGGGTTGTGAGAACAGAAGCTCCCACAGAAGACCAGGCCACATAAAGACTTTGCCCATTCCCCACCCTTTCCCTTCTCCCAGCTGCAGACAGCGAACAGCAAGTTCTCGTGTGAGTATTTATTCAGACAGACTCAAGCAAGGCCTGAGGGTCATGTGTGGCCATTTGCTTAAAACTCTGGAGGTTCTTTCTCCTCTAATTTTTTTACTTTGTTCTTTTTTTTTTTTTACTTTGTTTGTTTGTTCTGCAAAGCATCCTGGCTTCCTGTGTGCTGGCTAGTGTTATGTCAAGTTGACACACTCAAGTTGAATTGCTGGAGATACTTGAGAGGAGGGTGCCTCAGTTGAGAAATCCAGCTATGAGCAAAACTGTAGGACATTTTCTTAATTAGTGATCATCGGGGGAGGACCTGCCCATTGTGGATGGGACCACCCCTGAGCAGGTGGTCCTGGGTTCTATAAGAAAGCATGCTAAGCAAGCCACAGGGAGCAAGCTAGTGAGTTAGCATCCCTCCATGGCCTCTGCATCAGCTCCTGCCTCCAGGTTCCAGCCTTCCTTGAGTTCCTGCCCTTACTGTTTTTGATAATGAAGTGTTATGTGAAATAAAGACTTTCCAGTGCAATATGGGAACTTCCAGTATGAAAAACAACAATACAGCAGAAATGGACGAGGTAAGAAAAAGCAATGGTGGGGTGAAAAGGCTCAAAGACACTATATGCACGGATGAAATTGTCAAAAAATGAGTTAATATATCAAAAACAATAAAGAGCTAGGGATGTTCTCAGTGGCAGAGTTCTTACCTGGTGTGTGTGATTAAAGCCTTGGGTTCAATCCTCAATACCACACAGAGAGAGAGAGATCTATGCTTTAGAACCATGAATATTACCTAAGTATAACTCACTGTACAGACCATCTGGTTAACGTGAAAACCCAAGGTGGGTATATCACAGTTTCCCACCCTCAAGAAGACTAGAGCAGAGTGGAGAGTCTCTAAGTGTGGTCCTCAGCCCAGCAGCATCACCTGCAAATTCCAGGCTCCATCCCAGACATACGGAATCAGGTGGGATCAACAGTCTAAACTGTAACACACAATGCTCTAACCCAACGGCATGCTAAAATTTGAAAGCCAGCAGAAGATACACTTGCAAGCATTACACACACACACACAGAGAGAGAGAGAGAGAGAGAGAGAGAGAGAGAGAGAGAGAGAGAGAGAGAAAGTCTATAGCACCAGGCAGTGTGACAGTGTGTATTTGCTGTGTGTGGGCCCCAGACCAGGTCCTTTCCTCGGTTCTCACAGAGTAAGGGTTTGGGCACCACGGTAAGGCTGTGACAGTGAGCTGTTAAGATGCACCGTCCTCATCCAAGTTGTGTTTTGCCCGTGTGATACAGGACCCCAGGTCCTCAATGGCAGCTTCCTGTGTTACACTGAGGCCCTGGGACGTTCAGGGGCTCTGGTAAACTGAGAGCTGACTTCTGATGGCCTTGGGAGCAGAGAAAGCAACTGAAAATTTTTCCCTATGGAAACAGACACAAGCCAGCCTTCCCAAACTCTATTTCCATTTACAGCAAACTAGAGGATTCTGAAGACAACTTTTAAAATCAGATGAAAGATACAAAAATATTTTCATAAAAAGATCAAACAGCTAGCAAGAGAGAGAGAGAGATTACTTGGCAATGATCTGGTGAAAACTGGAGATTCACAGGACTCACATCTGGGCTGCTGTTGCCCCTATGGGGAAGATAGAAGACAGAGCAGTACCTCTGACATTTTATGAGAAATAACAGGAAGAACACACAGAGTCTCAAGCCAAAAGGCACCAGGGAGGTACCAGTGCTAGGGCTGGGTTCCCGAGGGCCGCACCCTAGAAAGGAGCTTGCCTGCAGTTCTCAGTGTCTCAATTCAATTCAATGTGACATTGGATTCTAGGTCCAAACACCTCCAGGCACCTAGTAAAAGCCAAAAAAAAATTCTCTCCAAAGAAAGATATCATAGTAAGTCTCAAATTATTTTTGCAAGTTAAGTGTTTCAAATCCAGTGTCTAGCACACAGGCACCTCCGTAAGTGTGGTAGCTTGTGCTTACATTCCAACATTTGAGAGCCAGAAGCGGGAGAATAATGAGTTCAAGGCCAACCTGGACTACACAATACATTCTAGACTAGCCTAGGTTAAATGAGACTTTGTTACAAAATATACATATTATGATATACACAGGCAGTGGACTCGAGAATGTGAATAACAAGCAAAATGATAAAATGCATACTTGTATAGTCCAGATGATGGAATTTCCAGACAAGGCTTTAAAATTATTATGATTACTGTGTTCAAAGAAATCAAAACAAAACTGAACAATTCACCAAGGAGTTGGAAAAGGCAGGCAGTAAGAATCCAGCTTTTGGACAGGAAACAATAAAATTCAGGAACTAGAAAATACAATAATCACCATCAAAACAAACTATTATATTATTGTCAGAGTAAAGAAAAGCTTAGCAGACTAGAAGATCTACCAGAAGAAGCAGAATGAAACAAAGGATAAAGTACAAAAGGAGTAAATAAATTTACCAAGGACACAGTGAAAATGCCAAACGTGTTTGACTGGAAACCTAAAAAACAGGAAAGAGAAACCTCAGGTTCCCTTGTCAGTCAGGCAAGGTGATCACTTCCAGACACAGAACTTAAACATTTACCTATCTCAAAGTAGGACTTTTCAATCAGTACCATTGAAGTGATTCAATGTTTAAGTCCTTCCCTTTTGCCTATGTCAAAACACAAATTCCGCACCAGTGTTCGGTGGTGCATTCCTTTAATCCCAGCACTTGGGAGGCGGATGCAAGTGGATCTCTGTGAGTTCAAGGCCAGCCTGCTCTACAGCACTAGTTCCAGGACAACGAGGGCTGTTACACAGAGAAACCCTGTCTCCAAAAAAAAATGGAAAAGAAGAAAAACTAATTAAACACCATCTACTTTGATATAGTAACACTAAGAAAGTCTAAATAACTGGGTTTTGTAGGACTTGGCTTAAGCCGGTATTATCCATTGCACAACATAGGTAAGACATCTTAGAGATAGTGCTAAAATTTTGACAGAAGCCAAGGAAACTGTGGCGTTCGTTGATATGTATGAGACATAAAATTGCTCAGAGTTGAAAGTGTGGGAGTCCCAAGTCCAAGGATCATAGCTTCCAATGGCTCAGCCAGGGCACTACAGAATGGAACAGTCAACCAGAGCCTTAGGAAGAGCAAAGAGCCCTGGCGGGGCAGGGGCCCTGATGGCATTTGCAGTGCTCGCCTGAGTTCTGATCCTTCCGATCCGCTGTGGGCTTCCTGCAACAACAGCAGATGGAACTCAGCAGCAACATTCAAGTCACACTCATGGCCACCCCATGCAAAAGTGAGCTCCCTGTGCGGCCCTCAAATGTTCTTTCCTTACCATGGTTTGTTTGTCCCTTAGGTACACAGCGTGACAAGAGCAGCCTGGAGGACAGAATGTGACACTGAAGCAGCACTGCACAGCCTTTTGTCATGCTCAAACCAAGGCACCCTAATAATAAATAAATAAATAAATAAATAAATAAATAAATAGCAACCTGTTCAATCAGAGGCCAGCAGTGGAACGGGATCCTCGCATGCTGCTGCTGCATTTTAGCAAATGTCCAACAGAAGCATAAGGCTTCTGATAGAACAGTACAAAATGGTGGTTCTTAGCCTGTTGTGCTATAGAGACACCTTCCTCAGAGTCAGCACCACCACCGACCCTGAAGAGGTAGGTCTGTGTCTCCTCTTTCCTGTGGGACCAGATGCCAGACGCCTCAGAAACCATCTCATGCTCATGCATACGTGCACGTGTGTGTGTGTGTGTGTGTGTGTGTGTGTGTGTGTGTGTGTTAGTGTGTTATAAAACACCCACCCTGTTTTTGGTTAGAAAGGAGTAAGAAGAAAGACCGTGAACAGACAAAGAATTTTTTCAAGTTTAATCTGAGGTCAAGACAAAGGTAAGTCTCCTGGCGTGGAGCGAGGAGCATGGAGTCACAGGCAAGCTGATGTCAGCTTGTGCGTCACCCCCTACCCCGTCTCCCTCCTTCCCACTCTTCCTGTCCTTAGAAAGCCAATTCCAAATAAACCACAGTGGAAGTTCTGTTACCTTTGAAGCCCAGTTTCCATTTGCAGAACAAGTAGCCAACCATAACAGGGCATGCCTTGGCTGAGGTGTTTTGGACGACAGAATACAATGTTCAGTGAAGAAGATGAACATTCCATGAAAAGAGCCTTACTGGAGCAGCAGCTTTGGGTGAGGTGGAGAACTAAAGGCATGGGGCCATCGTGGTCCTCAGAGAGCGAAAGAGAAAACCCAGAGAGACCATTCACGGGTCACAAACTCAGACTGAGCCTACCTGCTGATGTCTGCTACCTTCAGATCAGACAGCCTCAGAGTTCCCACGTGCTGTGCTAGGAAGGTCCCAGGGCTGTTGAGTGGCATGGCCCTTCATAACGTACACAGTGCTTTAGGCTCTGTATTACCTCACTGAATCCTAATCTTCAGCCCAGGAAGCAAGCAGTGAGCTTTTCTAGCCGCCTTTGAAGAGTAACAATTACTGGAGACAGGAAATGAAACACCTTGCCAACTCTCTTACCAAGAACAGCCCGCCGGTGGGTGGCGGGTGCTGGCGCTGGGACACCCATTCTTCCCAGGCCACCTATCACTCAGACCCACTTCTCAGCTCTTGTATCCGGCAGGTGGGGTCCATTATGTCATATACAGTCAAGTCACTGACGTTTAGAAAATAAGTAACGATGTCAGCACAAGCTAGCCAAGTTTCTGTTGCCAGACTACCTGTAATGTACTAACGTGTGTATGTGTCTGTCTGTCCAGCCTAGTTTAAATAATCTTCTTGAAAACTTATTACTATTTCAGAGTTTAAAATAGACTGATAAAGACTTTCAGCATTTTGGATACTTTGTTGGTGGGTGGGTGAGTGGATGGATGGTGAAAGGGAATAGTATTAATGATCTAGCATGGATATTCGTGTCCTAGGAAGGAAACCAGATCTCCAGTTCTCCCTGCCACAATACCCAAATATATGCCACAGACCTTTACTACAAAATATGTGATTCTGTAGGAGGAGGAGTTTGGGGTCTAATTCAGGGGCACAGTTTTGCTGAAGGGCCACTATCTAGAATGACATTTTGTAAGTGAGGAAAGAGAGGTAGTGGCGCTCGTTCAAGGTCACAGAACTCAAGAGAGCCCCACACTCCAGGCTCTGTTGGCCCCTCCATTAGAAGTCTTTACCAGGAAACATCACCCAGCACAAAAGTGAGTTCCAGATAGAGTGCCACTGTCTGTGCCACTGTCTGCCAGCGATGACTGCCTTTGGCCATCATATACAGCCAAATGTGGCACTTCTTTACACCTTTTCTCCAACTAGTCGGATGGGAAATTGGAAACGTTAAGTAAAAAGATATCCTGATTTATCAGTCCCATCTTACGTAGAGGAAGTATACATAAAGTATACATAGAGGATTAGAATAAAGCACGTGGCTAAACACAGCACAGGTTTTTGTTTTGTTCTGATTTGATTGCACAGAGCATCCTTCGAGACACTACATGACCGCTAGTGTCTATCTGCTGAGGGAAGGGTCTTAGTAGAATCTGCAGAGAGACACAGACGGTGGTTGTGTCCGCAGAGGACCAAAGCTAGAAAGCCGTCTTTGGAGAGGACCCAGGAGTTTCCGCTGGGATCTGTGTTCTGAAACACTGTCTGCAGTTTGTGTGCTTCGTGAGCAAATCGTGGTGCTGGGGGTGGTGTGGGGGACAGCACAGAGCAGGCACAGAGGCTTGAGTGAGACTGTGTAGAGAGAAACAACTCTGACATCAGTCTAGCTCTTTCCAGGAGCTGCTTAACCACGTTTTCAAGAAAACAGTATTGGAGCCAGAATGAATTTTTGCTGACAGTGTTTTGCTGCCCTCTAGTGTTTGATTTTTATTTTTGAAAAAGGAGTTTTAACAAATCCGGATTAAAGAGGCTTTTCTGTCCCTTCCAGTCTCCCGGAAGTTAATGATTTCTTGACTGTTGCAATAGCCAGGTTAGATCACAAACCAGGTTAGATATGTTCAGTTAAAGATACAAGTTTTGTTGCTGTCGGTTGAGACAAGACCTTACCATGTAGCTCAGCCTGGCCTTGAACTCACAATCTTCCTACCTTGGCCTCCCAAATGCTGGAACACGTAGGTGTGCACCATGCACACAGATAATTTTATGTAATGTAACACACATGGCTGAGTGCACAGTTAGCAACAATGTACCATGTGTTCACAATAAAGCTATAACGAAAGGTTTTGAAATTTTTTCACCAAAAAATGGCAAGTGTTTGAGAAGACAGACATATGTATTGTCGTGTGACCATCACATAAATTATACATTTATCAAGACATCGTGCAGTACTGATAAATATATAAAATATATTTTATAAATATATTTATAAATATATAAAATTTTGTGTATTTTATATAAATATATTTATAAATATATAAAATTTTAAAATGATACTTTTTAAATCTAACACATGAGACTTCTTAGCACATAAAAGTCCTTTATGTAGAGAAATTTTGGCTAGTTGTAATATATGCATTCTTGAGATCTCACATGCAATAAAGAGATGCCTATAATTAATAATCATGTATTGTGAGAGCCGTGGGATGCAGCTACAGACAAAGCCAGCCTGAGATGCTCCAGGTAACCCGGAAGCCTCCGGCACCTGGACGCAAATGACCTCTAAAGCAACCACCTGCTGCCAAGCTTGAGGAGCTGAGTTGGATCACTAGGACTCACTCTGTGGTGTCAAGAGTTGCTTGTTAAGTTGCTTTGCTTTGTTTTCACCTGGGGGAGTAGTTTTTGAAAAGAATTTAGGTGTTTCCACACCTTTTTTCTTTTTGTATTGATTTGACTTGTTTTTGCTTTGCCTATAAATAATGAACCCTGGAATAGCTGCTGCTTCAGTCAGACTGACAGCCCTCTCAAGCCCATCCCGTGTGAAGTGTGATCTGTCTCACTCCCCACTCAGGTACTGTTGGACTCTGCTGGCTGGCTCCAGCAATGTATTATGCAGTCTCGAAGAAAATCTTACAGACATTCTTTCTGCCTCTTCTTCAGGTACCACCAGTTAAACTGGGCTGCAAGCCGAGTCCCCCAGGCAGGAAGGAAACCTAAAGGATCACATGATAAAGCCAGACTATAGGTCACTCAAAAATAGTTCAAGAAGAAGGTAATGCCCTGCCTGAGAGAAGTTCTCAGGCCCCAGTGGCTTCCAAACCAGAGCAGACATCTGAAGACTAGTGATCTTGTATTGAACACTGGCCCCAGAGCTTCTGAAAAAGTATACCAAAATGTGTAAGAAGAAAAATAGAAGGAAGAAAGAAAGGAAGGAGGGAGGGACGGAGGGAGAAAAGCAGGGAGGAAGGAAGGGAGAGAGGAAGGGGGGAGGGAGGAAGGCCAAGCTGGAGGGAGGGAAGAGGAGGGAGAGCAAGCTCCCCGTGTGAAGGTGGAGAGATGGCTCAGGAATTAAGAACACTTGTTGCTCTTCCAGAAGACCTGGGTTTGGTTCTTCACACCCACATGGTGGCTCACGCCTGCCTCTCGCTCCAGTTTCAGATGATCTGATGCAAGCACTAGGCATACATATGGTCCACATGTATACATGCAGGCAAAACACACACATAAAGTAGAAATAATTTTAAGACAAACTGTCTATGTGTGGAACACAGGAGTGCATGCTTTTAACCTTTGCACTTGGGAGCCAGAGGCAGAAAGATCTCTGAGTTTGAGGCTAACCTGGTCAATGTAGTGAGTTCCAGACTAGCTAAGGTCAAAAAAAAAAAAGTGTTTCTTTAAGATTTATGTATATGGATGTTTTAGCTGTGTGCATGTCTGCACACCAGAGGAGGACACTGGATCCTGTGGGGGGACAATTAGAGATGGTTGTGAGCCACCATGTGGGTTTCGAGATGGGATTGAACTCAGGACCTCCAAAGGAGCAGCCAGTGCTCTCTTAACTGCTGAGCCATCTGTCCAAAACCTTCTCCCCAACAAAAAAAAAAAAAAAAAAAAAGAAAAAAAAAGTTTTATTAAAAAAGAAAAAACACAATTTCAAGGTGACTCATCTATACTTTCAAGCTTAGGAAGTACTGACCTGCTGCAGAATCAGAGACTCTTGCAGAACAGACTGAAAGAGCTGTTTGTTGTTTGCTTGTTTGTTCAGTTTTGACGGCAGAGAAGGTCAAGAAGGCCTTCTGCAGCTTGGGCTTCCGTCTGGGAGCTGGTTGGCACCCCACACCCTGTGTGATGGTTTGCATAGGAATGGCCCTCATAATCTCATGGGTTTGCATGCTTGGCCCATCGTGAGTGCCACTATGGTGGAGGAAGTGCGTCACTATGGAGGCAGGGCTTTGGGGTCTCAAAAGCTCAAGTCAGTTTTCTTCCTGCTGCCTATGGGTCAAGTTGTAGAACTCTCAGCTCCTTTCTCTAGCACCATGTCTGTCTGTGTGCTGCCATGCTTCCCTCCAGGACAATAACGGACTAAACCCCTCAACAGTAAGGCTGTCCCAGTTAAATGTTTTTCTTTGTAAGAGTTGTCGTGGTCATAGTTTCTCTTCTCAGACATAGAAACCCTAAGGAAGACAGAGTGATACTTGGATTTGGAAGAGGAACCCTCAGTGAGGGGGTGATGCTAGGGAGGGGGACACCGAGAAGGGAGGGGGGCGCATGTCAGTCAGGCACATGCCCCAAGGTCAGAATGCTCCCAGACAAGCAACAACAGACAGCCTGACCCGTGAGTCAGCCAACAAACAGTAAAGTCATAGAAGGGGTGAGGGTGGGGGGTTCAAGTCAGACTACCATGATGGAAATAGGAACTGCTACCTGTCCTGCGCTAACTTGCACTGTTGGCCACCAGTAGCCAATGCCTTTTCTCAAATTTAAAAATTTTAGAAATTCAGCCAGGTGATGGTGGTACACGGCTATAATCCCAACATTTAAGAGGCAGAGGCAGAGGCAAGCAGACTCTGTGAGTTCGAGGCCAGCCTAGTCTACAGAGTGAGTTCCAGGACAGCCAGAGCCACACAGAAAAACCCTATTTCAGAAAAACCCTGCTTTGCAATACTAAATAAATAAATAAATGGAATAGAAACTCATAAGGCATAAAACTGGAAGACATTCTTGTAAACTAAAAATGATAATAAAGATAAATTAAAGGCCGGAGTGATGACTCAGCCATTAAGGGTACTGACTGTTCTTCCATAGGACCCAGATTAAAATCCAAGCACCCACATGACAGCTCACAACTGTCCGTAACTCCAAGATCTGACACCATCACACAGACATATGTGCAAGCAAAACACCAGTGCCCATAAAGTGAAAAAATTTGTTTTAAAAAGACAAATCACATAATGAGGAAACATGGATTGTATTTTTCTTTCAGGGGTGAGACACTGTCTTGACATGTAGGCCAGCCTCCCTAATAGCTGGGATTACAGGCCTGTGCCACCAGGCCCAGCACCCCCATGGCAGGTCACAGTTCATCTGTAACTCAGTTCAGGGAATCTCACAGTCCTCTGGCTCTGTGTCCACGGGCATGAATGTGGCCCACATACATGCATGCAGCCAAAACACTCATACATACAAATAAAACAGAAAAGAATTTAAATATGATGCTGTGAAATGTCTTGTAGGCATGTCACGCCAGTTGTCCTCGTGATTTCACAGCACCTATGGGTACCTGTACAAGATCAAGCTAGCAGGGTCAATATTTCAGCAGGCAGTGCTAATTGGAGACAGTGGGAGGAAGAGGAGAATACGTGTAGAGGGGGAGGAGAAATGATGAAGGTGGGAAGCGGATGTGTTGAGGGAATCAGGGAAGTGAAAGAAAGGAGGTAAGTGTGGGTATGATCAAGATATACCATAATACATTTGTAGGCAAAGAATAAATAAAAGGTATCTATATATATATATATATATATAAAAATTCCCAGCACAGAGAAGGCAAAGGCAGATGGACCTCAATTTCAGTACCAGCCTAATCTGCATAGTTAAGTTCCAGGAAGATCTAGGACAACCAAGGCTACCTAAAAACCCTGGGAAGAGGGAGAGAGAGTGTGAAAAAAGGGAGGGGGATGGAAGGAGCAGGTGAGAGGGCTTAGCAGTTAGCACAAGCTTGAAAACCTATCCTGATCACCAGGACCCATGTTAAGGGAGAGGGAGAGGGTGGACAGCACAAGTCATCCTAAGCCTTTACACAACGCACTGTACAACATGTAACCTCTCATTCACGCGCGCACACACACACACATGCCCATGCACACAATGTACACGGCACATACATCTACCATATTATTATTTTTAATTTATTCTTTTATGTATATTGGTATAAGAGTGTCAGATACTCTGAAACTGGAGTTATAGTTGTGAGCTGCTGGCACTCTTTAGTGTGGAGCCATCTCTCCAGCCCCCATAATAATATTTTTAAAATAAACATTTTTGTCTCCTCACATAAAGTTTCACTATGCAGCCCTGGCTGGTCTTGAATTCAGAGATCCACCTTCTCCTCTGGATTAAAGGTGTTTGCAACCATATTTGAGAAATATTCTTAATGTAAATGTTCTATTGGGCTTTTAAAAATACACACAAATGTCTTTGAGACAGTATCTCACTATGTTGCACAGGCTGGTCTTCAACTTCTAGGCATAAGTATTCCTTCCACTTAATGAAAACAAGCTAAGTACTTGGTGGAGGCACATGCCTGCAATTTCAGCACTTCAGAGACGCAGGATCAAGGCTGGATCAGCTACACAGGAAGGCTGAGGCCAATGTGGACTGCATAAAACCCTGAAGCAGAAAGTTCAACAGAAGAGTGGCTGTATCATAGATACACTTGAAGGAAATCTCTCAGATTTTCCTAGTCACAGAACTGTAATTTTTCCAACCTTTGCTTGTAGTTTCTTTGGTAGATTTCCTTGGTCCAGGGCCATACTGCACTGAACTGGCCATCCCTAAGACAAGGATGACTCTTCATAGTCATCCTTTGCTATCATGAGGGATTGGTTTGATGGCACACGGAGATACCAAAATCGAGATCCAAAGGTCTCATATATAATTCTTTAACCTATACACACCCTCCCAAATATTTTTGTCTCCACATACTTATACCAATGCAGTGTAAATACCATATAAATTATTGTCGTGTTGTATTATTTACATAATAATAAGAAAGTTGTGTGCATTCCAGATAGTCACTTTTTTTCAGATATTTTCAATTCATGGCTGGTTGAATCTATACATGTAAAGCCTACAAATGGACAAGGCTGAATGTATTAACCATCAGGATGACTGAGTGTAGCATATTCTCAAATTTGTCAAAACCCAAACATTAACAGGGACAAGGACCTATATTTTCCTGTACCAAAGAATTCCTTCACTTTTTGTTAGTACACGAACCCACAAATTCACACCAATAAATTCATGTATTTTGTAATAACAAAAAAATTTAAATAGAAAATGCAAAAATGTTCTTACCATTCTAAATGATATACTCTCAAAAGAAAGGCAGTCATTAAAGTAAAATAGCAAACGATTAGGATGAAAGGCCCAAGGTAGCTCAAGAACTCTGTCAAGGTGGTTGGGACTCAGCTTTAGCCAGAAAACTAACTGCAGTAGTACAAGTCACCAGCTTTTCCTGAGAAATAAGAAATGAACATATATGTATTTGTCAAGAAATTTGCTGTGAAACTATCTCATAATGAATAGGGTCATTTCAACTTATATCAAAATGAAAGAGGAAGTGGGGATATAATTCATATAGTTTATTGTACATGTGCAAGAAAATGTGGTGTAGAAGTATCTTATTAATACACAGAAATAGCAACTTAAGCCTAAAGTAGGCTCAAATTTTAATAATACAAACAGTAGTCTTTTTTTGCCTGTTTTGCAATGTTATGCCACTTGAGGGCACCAGAGCTCTGTGCTTTCTGCCAATGTTAAATTTCTTGTTTTGTTTTCAAATTCTGCTGGGCATAGTGGCACTTATCTGTAATCCTGACAGCTGGCAGGTGGAAGCAAGAGTCCAAGATCATCCTTGTCTATTTAGCAAATTTGAGGCCAGCCTAAGCAGCATCACACACACATAAACACAGACACACACACAGTTGTTGCACTGTTAGGAACAAAAAGGAAAGTTCTGTTGTTTTCAAGACAGAATCTCACTATTGTACTCCACCTGTCCTGGAACTCACTGTACAGACCAGGTTAGCCTCCAATTCAGAGCTCCATGTGCCTCTGCTCTTGAGTGCTAGAATTAAAGATATGCAACATTGTGCCAAAAGCCGGGGGGGGGGGGGGAGGAGAGACCAACTATAAGAACATTGTTTAACAGGTGCTGCCTTAGCCAACTTTTGCTGCCTTAGCCAACTTTTTCCTTTTCAATGAATTCCAGGCTAGCCTGAAACTCACTATATAGTCAAGGATAATCACAGACTTTGGGGTTTTAGAGTTTTGCTTCACCCCAAGTGCTGAGACTACAGGCATGAATGTTTTATGGATCAAATCCAGGGCTTCATACAACAAAAGCACATCAACTCCTTTAATAATGTCTGGGTCCTTATTCAACCTTACGCACGGTCAATATGTGCTCCTCTAGATGACTTCAGTTAAAAGTTGCACCTAAGGAGGCAGTTGTGAGTCTTCCTTCCTTACTCAAAATGCAGCAGACATAATATGGACTTTAAATTAAGGTGTTCACAAATAAATGGAATTCAGTCTAGCATTCCAGTTTTAACATATGATGACCCCATGCTGTGTGTAGTTGACCAACCTTTTACTCCCCTTTTTCTGATTGGTTCTCATGTAACAAGGCTTGGCCTCTATATCCCAAACGCTGGGATTGGAGAGCACCGCCACAGCTGTCTCTAGTTTCCGTCTCATTCCTATACCTTTCTGAACACCATAAATTCTTTTGAACCCAAAAAGCTCTAAGTATGCCTCTGCAGACATTTCCTTTGCCTACAAGTTCCTTCCACTCTTACATTCTTAGCATTAGTCATTCATTAAGCCGCAAGATACTCTAACATGGTAAACTATTTTTTTCTGTATCTTGCATTACCTACCTAGCAAGAAAATCTGAGAAAGTATTTCCTTGACTATAAAAATACATACAGCTTCTAGGTGGAACACGTAACAGCTTCTATAGGTAGAACACGTAAACTGCGGTAACTTGCCTTCGTATTCTCGGGCCATTTTGATACTTTCCACTACCTTTTCCCCTATAAAATGTCTACTACAGAGAAGCCAAAAAATCACCTTGCACCTGCCGTTTACCCCAGCACTCTAGGGGCAGAGGAAGGCAGATCTCTGTGAGCTCAAGGCCAGCCTGGTCTGTATACAGTTCAGGCTAGCAAGAGCTATGCTAAGAGCTTGTCTTAAAATAAAATTAAACTCTTCCTTTTGCAGAATGGGAAGGTCTAAACTGTCCCTGCATTTCACCAGTTTCCCCATTTTCTCAGTAAATCATGTTATACTAGAAGTTTTGCTAATTTCGAATGAAATGTATTTTAGCTTTGGTGAGTACATCATTACAAACGGTTTACGAACAAGAAAAACTGTTTCCTTAAAAGCTTAAGACTTAAAGAGCACAAGTAACGGTTAAAAAATCATGCCTACACTTCCACATTAAAGTTTCTAAGGGCCTAAATTTTAAGATTTCTAACCGGAACCAGCAGCCAACTGCCCACAATTAGATACTCTACTGGAACTGACACACAGCTACTTATTTTCTATAGGTGCTGTGATACAACCACACCATTTACCACATACCACAGAAATACTGAGGAGGGAATTCCAGACTTAAGAAAAAGCTACCAATCACAAATATAAACATTTTCAGCTCACCATGTTAACTTTGTACAGAAAAACTCAACTTGCTCATTAGTGAGTTCCCCCTTCTCTTTAGACATTGCAGAAACTATTAACACGGCATAAAAGTGCTGGTCATAGTGGCACACAGCCTGTAATCTCAACAGTTCAGAGGATGAAGCAGGATAGCTGTAGGTCTAAAGCCACTCTGAGCTCTGGGTTACTGCTATGTGTATGCATGTGTGTATGTATGTATGTATGTATTTAAAAATCCTGGCAGCTCGAGGGATGACCAGGTTAAGTACTTGAGCTAGGTTCCCAGCATTAACCACAGAAAGTTCACAACTACCAGTAATTCCATTTAAGGAGATCTTTAAGTTTCTTGGCCTCTGTAGACACCCAAGTGTCTATATATACAAGTGCATGCATGTACACACAAACACACACAAGAACATAAAACAAGCAGCATATAATGCCTACTGAGAAACAGCACACTAGAATAAAGTTTTTTGTTTTAATTTGAGAATTTTGACTCTTTGAGTCAAGAGCTGGAGGCTGGAAAGATGGCTCGGCAGTTAACAGCAACATCTGCTCTTCCAGAGGTCCTCAGTTCAATTCCCAGCAACCACATGGTGGCTCACATCCACCTATACTGAAATCTGATGTCCTGTCCTGGAATGTAGGATGTATATGCAGATAGAGCACTCATAAACATAAAATAAATGAATCTTTAAAAAAAAAAAAAAAGCAAGCGCTGACACTCTACAACCTAATTTTCTCAAAACACTCATGTCAACAAGATCTGGCAAGCTTAACAGGCCAAAGTATCCATTGCATGTGGTTCATTATCCTTATACCTTTTAGCATTCCAGAAAACCTTCAAAGAAATGAGTTGGCAAGTCAAACCCAACTTACCTTATGACAGAACTTACCTTATTTCCACAAAGCTTGGAGTGGTATGACTAACAGAATAACTTCATTTTCCAATATTTTCGAGTATGAAAGCCAAACCTTCCAATTATTTCACAAGAAAATGGTTTACCATTAAAGTTCAATAATTACACTTTGTCAAAACGGCCAATCTTTTAAAGGCTAAATAAAATCAAACTACCAAGATTACAACTCAGCACAATGCCAAATAAAGCAGAAATGAGTAAATTAAACTTACTGAGAACTCAGATACATTACAACAGTGTCTGTTTATAATTTTAAACAGCTGTGGGCTCAAGTAGAATAACAATGTTTGTAAAATAACAGAGCGCCAGGCATTGGTGGCACACCCCTTTAATCCCAGCACTCGGAAGTCAGAAACAAGAGGACCTCTGTGAGTTTGAGACCAGCCTGATCTACAGAGCTAGTTCCAGGATAGCCAAAGCTCCAGAAAGAAACCATGTCTGAAACCCCTCCAACGTCCCCAACCGCCCCCCCACCACAAAAATAAAAAAATAAAAAAAGTTAAGACCTTATAGAATGAATGCTTGCTATGGTTTAGGAGTCTAACAAAGTGCATGAAATGATTCTTCTTAGTCTCACAATAAGCCCTTGTAGAATAAAAATTAAAGTCTGGATAGGCTTCTGGATGAAACTCAGGAGTAAAGCTTCAAACTAGGTGGATTTCCAATACTTTGTGTCCGGTAACTTAGGAGTTCTAGCAAAAGCTTAAAATCAATAGCCCGGGCTCCAACCATTTAACAAAAAACTAAGTCCCGAGAGGGGTGACAGAGCCATAACTGTTGTTTTAAGCTGGCCAGTACAATACCACCATGCAGACAGTTCTGAGAAGCACTATTAACAGTACCATTCCACACTGCAGCAGTGCCTGCTGTACAGAGCAGAGCAGAGTGTCCTTACAGACCTAAGGGTTCAGTAACATGAGCCACCCTGTTTCTACATAGTTTCTTTATAGTAGAACACATAGCTACTGTGTTGACCTACTAAGATCTACAAAGGGGTCTAAGGAGCTCATAGGGCCCTACCCTTCCCTGAATAATTACACACATACCCTAAACAGGTAAGCGAGAGACCTCTTCTTCAATGTTGTAGCCACTGGCAGGGTGTCCACCATACTTCCACAAATAACAAATTCACTGGGTCACAAAAAACCACAACCAAAACAACAAAACTACCCAGAAACCCCAAAAATAAAGAAGTAAAACTAGATGAAAGTAGACAGATGCGGTAGGGTTAGCTGGGAAGGTACTAACAGCAGGAGGGATGAATAGAGGGGTATGGTCAAAATACATTATACTCCTGTGCGAAGTGCCAATGAGACCAATTATGTACAACATAATCCACAAAAGTATTAGAGATATTCAATAGATCACACCCAGTAAACATAAAATAAATATAAAACCTATTAAGCACTTTGAATTATACATTCCCAAATGCTAAGGTTCAAACAGCTCTGCTTGGACCACCACTGCTACGGTTAAATCCTAGTGCTCAGTCTCACCTATGGAAACATGCTAAACAAGAGAAAGAACAAACTGGAGCCTCTGCACACTTGGGTCTTTTACAAATGGTGCTATTGCTTGAAAAGCCTTTCAGTTACCATTGCAAACTCGGAAAATCCTTCACAGAAGCCGAGCATCCATTCAAATAAACGTGTAAGCATAAACCCAGACATAACTAGAATGGCTTGTGATACCTGTTTTATGTCAAAATTTAAGTTTTAGAAGGTTATGGTTTTCAAACTTTAATTCCCTTTGCTAAACATTTATGAGCACTGTTAGGGTATTATAGAAGCATTGATTTGAAATTTAGAGATATGCCAGATTTGTGTGTCTAAGGAAAAAAAAAAAAGACTTCCATTAGAACCCCTTTGGGTGTTCTAACTCTCCTCAAAATGTCATAAAAGCAGTCTTAATATTTACTTAGTCAAAAATTAGTAAACTAAGCTTAAAGACAAACAAGCAATTGAGAAACTGCTTAAAGTAAGATTTGTGATTTCACTTTTAAAATTAGTTTTGGGGTGAATTTCATATAGAAATTAAAACCGTTCTAAATCTTTATCTTAAATTCAAACAAGATACATTTTTTGAAATGCTATTTTAAACAGATTACAAGGATTTTGCTCATTAATTACAATTTATTATAAATTAAAGTGAGTGAGGAGTCAAAGGACTTATTAAGTCCAAAGAAATCTGAGGCAGTATATTTTTGCTCATTACCTTGGTTGTGGTGCTATGCAGAAAATGAGTTTCAAGCATTCAAACTGTGCTGCCCCTAACAACCATGAGCTAATTCTGTTCAAGAATTCCACACTAGATCTACAATTTAACCAGACTGCATTTGTAGGGTTACTTTTTGATATCCAAACTTTTACCAGGAGCCCATTCTTTAGACAGCAACTTAACACTATGCTGACTTTAAACATCCTTAAGTTGCATGTATCTCCATCCCCTTGATAACCAATTGTGCTTATGCCATCACCTAATGGGTATAACTGTACTGCTGCAATGCACCATATTTATTTATTTATTTATTTATTTATTTATTTATTTATTTAACATGCATTGGTGTTTTGCCTGCATGTATGTGTCTGTGGGAGTGATGAAATTCCCTGCAACTGTAGTTAGACTACAGTTGTGAGCCGCCATGTGGGTGCTGGAAGAACAGTCAGTGCTCTTAACCACTAAGCCACCTCTCCAGTCCAGTTTTAATAGACATGTTTATTATGTCTATTAAAACATAATAAACATTATCTAATTATTATCTAGATTGGGGTGAAGGCAAATATCTTCTGAATATAAAGATGCCCCAAGTTTTCATTATCCTATTATGCAAATAATAGGCAATTCAAAGACACTCAACGTGACACTGCCAGCTCTGTCAAACTATTAGTACCATTGTGGCTGATACATTTTTTTTCCCCATTTAGAATGAATTGTGGCAGATTTCAAATTTAAAAAAAATTTAAGCTATATTTAGTATTCTGTTATACTTTGCATCAAAAATTTTATGAGGGTAAAAATGTGGGGAATTTCTGATTTTATTTCTCCATTATCCTAGACTTGATGGGAAACAAAAGAAGAAAAAAATAGAACCTAATTTCTGGTGAATGCTAGCACTGATGTGGAAATAGATTTAAAAAAAAAAAAAAATTGCAGCCTTCT
The DNA here is from genome assembly GCF_030254825.1 of Meriones unguiculatus. NCBI lineage: Eukaryota > Metazoa > Chordata > Mammalia > Rodentia > Muridae > Meriones > Meriones unguiculatus. Next base: position 85,840,543 of record NC_083354.1, read on the forward strand.
TAAAAAAAAAAAAAAAAGAAAGAAAGAAAGAAACAATACATTCTTAGAAAAAGACCAGTCTGGCATAAAACTTTAAACACTTCTGGTCTAAGACTACTCTCTTTATAGTAAGAATATCCTGGTGCTAGACTCCCAGCACCACCATCAGGCAGCTAACAACTGCCTATATGTAACTCCAGCTTCAAGGGATCCAACACCCCTCTGTGTTCCTCATATGTAGACAACATACAAACATATACATAAATAAATAATAATTAAAGTATTTTTTAAGAAACTATAGTTATATAAATGGAATTGGGATAGAGGAATAAAAGCAACTAAGTAGACAAAGCTTGAAAATTGGTAACAATACTCTAACACAACATCAAAACAAATAATTCTAAATTTTATATGCAAACAAAAACAGTCAACATTCATTCAATAGCTTTGTGAATTTGGTCAAAAAAAACCTTACACTTTCCTTTTTCTAAACTCAAAGGAATTGCATTTTTAACAAAGTATAAATTTAAGAATGTATAAATCGTCTTGTACTTAAGAGAACGATACCTTGAACACTACAAAGAACAACAATATTCTGAAAATCCAGTTTATTTTCCATGTTGTGGACAGATCCAGTCAGTGTGATCAAGTTTTCTGCATGTGTAATAATTTATCAAAATAAGTTTTCCCACAACGCTTCCACTCAGCTCTGAAAATCCTACTCTGACAAGACAGCAAACAGCTCTTGACAGGCACCTCCTAAAGCTTGGAAGAGCGCCTGGCAAGGAGGTCTCCTCTTGCATTCCCTGCGCTATGAGGGCTAAAGAGCGATTTGTGTTTAAAGGTGACAGTACAAGAGTTGAGCTCGAGAAGTTACTGTGTTTAGTGCATTTTGCTCCAGTTTTAGCCAACATGCTACATTTTCCTTTTTGCTGTTTGGTTTGGTTTTAGGGGCAAGAAGGGTGAAGAGGTGCACAAAGTAGAGTTGAAGATTTCCACTGTTTGAAAAAGATATGACTCTGCAAGCAAAACTGTAAGCTGCCTTTTACCTCAAGACCTGAACATTTTAAGACAGAAGCTTTGCAAAACATTACACAATTTTTTATTATTAAATGAGAAAATCTCATTTGTTACATCGTCACATTGCTAGTCAGAGAAATGCTGCAGTGATGAAGAAAGTCAATGTTGGATCAACCAAAGTCCTCATTTCTACAACATTCATTTACAAAGAAATAATGTTCAACACAGCCCAACACAACATTCTTGGTTTTCTTCATATTGAAGTCCCCCAAAAAATCATCTTCTAATGGGGTAGGTTCACTACATAAATTATAGTTCTTCATTTTTACAATTCACCCCAAACTGCATGAGAGATGTATCACACTAAAATCTCTAAAGCTGTTAGGAAATCTTCACACATCGTCATCGTCTGATGTGTCGCTGCTGCTTGTCTCTGTGTCATCATTCTCAATGGTGGGTTTGAAAGTGCTGTTTTTCCAGGGTCCAAACTTGAAGTCACAGATCAGGCCATTTTTCAAAATACCATTTTTTCTCAGACCATTCTTCTGTAACTAAAATGTCAAAAAGAAGTAAATTAAATTTGCCCCAAGAGTTAATACTATAATAGTAAGTATAATCATGATTACAATAAAGTTTTCATTGTATCTTACCCTGAAAATTGCAGATACAATTACATAAGACCCACAAAATAAGCTATTTCAATAGTCACAGGTTAATTGATCAACTTACTGTAACAAAATATTCTCTAATAGAATTAATCTATTCTTAGTTGGCATGGTGGCCTACATCTGTTAATCCCAGCACTTGACAGGCTAGAAGATCTTAAATTCAAGGTGAACCCTAATATACATAAAATTCCAGGCCAGTCTGGCTACACAGCAAGACCTGGTTACAAAAGGAAACAAAATGGAAAATAAAATCTATTCTTTGAGGGAAAAAAAAAATTACCACCTACAGAACTACAAAAACAGAGTACAAAGAGACCCTGTAAGTTGTAGGTTAGATAGGACTCAAAACTGTTACATTGGGTCTTAAACCTTTCCAAACTTTTGCTGTCTTACATAAAAACTGTAATAAATATACTTTCAGGTGCCACTAAGGCATATAATCATTAACCATTAAGTTGATCTCTTTATTAACATGACCTATTAACAACAAGGCCAGCAGGTGGTTTTATTCAGCTTTGTAGAATAAGTAAAATGAAGTTAACAGTCTTATTGCTTAACCAAGCAAATTAAGACATAAGAAAAAAGTCTTAATACCCAAAATTAGAAAAACTAAAGATGATGATGATAAAAAAGTCAAAGATATCACCTCTCAAAAAAGAGAAAGTAAAGTAAAATAAAACTAATGACAATATACACCACTGACTCAGTCCTTTTGAAATCCTGTCATCTATCTCTAAATGCAAGTTCTCAGAGATCAAATTCAGCTAAATAAGCTAATACGTGGCACTGTCTATAGTCTCTAGGTTTTATAGGTGAGGGAGGTTCTTTATGAGAATCTATTCAAGCCCAAAAGCTCTAAATACTGTGACACACACCATGCGCATATGCATAGTGGTTTGAGCCTTACGTTTCCCTTTGCATTTAACTGTTTTTTGTTTTGTTTTGTTTTGTTTTGTTTTGTTTTGTTTTGTTTTGTTTCATAGCATATCTTCTTCTCTGGAAACTGTTTCTTCTCTAGTCAATGCTCTAGTCTACTCTTACATCACACTATTTATGAGCCAACATCATCTCATCATGCCACACTCTTAAAAGTTTTGTGAAAAACTCTAGCCAGGCAGTGGTGGAGCTCGCCTTTAATCCCAGCACTAAACTGTTAGCTAGAAAAAGTAGTACAACTCTGGACATTTAAGCATGTCTGATCACTCAGTACTTGTTTGCTAGAGTTAAGAGTTTAAACAATCCAGAATCATTAAGTTCCAACTCTATTACCAAGTACTAAAAAAAATAAAAAAGAAAGAAACCTTAATGATTTTTTGGGGTACCTAAATATCAAATGTTTTATGGTAGTTAATATAAATATAAGCATGTCTTTATCATTAGTTCAGAAAATATGGACATTATGTATGTCACTAGTTTCCAATTCATAGTGTGCACAAATAATACCTTTGTGGCAGTTAGGTATTTTATTATCAATAAGGTTTAGCTAGCTCCTTAGTTATCACATGGTTTTAAAGCTTGCAAGAGCTGATTTGGTTCACTTTCCACCAAAGGGTCCTGCGGATCAAACACAAGTTATCGCACTTGGTGGCAACTGCGTATATCTATCTGTTAAGCGGTTTGTCTCGTTGGCCCCTGCCCAGATCATTAATTAGGGCAGTCTTCAATAAAGGTTACTGGATAAACAGTACTTATGACTGTTAATTTTTGCTGACTTAACTAAACTAAACACTGACATTCTTCTGGACTGTTTCCAGAGAGGCTTAACTAAAAAGTAACTTAATATCCACATGAGGCTGGACCTTTATTGTACAGAAAATTTATTGTACAGAAAAATCTAAACACTCAGATCTAAAACTTGAAATATACAGATTAAAAAAAAACTTTATAATTTTGACAAGGACTAAAAACAACAAGCAACTAAATTTTTACAAGCAACTAAAAACAAAACAAAGCTGGATGTGGTGATGCACCCCTTTAATTGCAGCACTAGGAAGGAAAAACAGGTGTATCTCTGTGAATTAGAGGCCAGCCTGGTCGACAGAGTAAGTCCAGGACAGCCAAAGCCACACAGAAAGACCCTGTCTCCAAAAAAACAAACAAACAAAAAACCTAACACCAGAGTATATATTAAAAAAAATGTTTTCAGGGACTGAGCTACAATCACAAGCTTGGGTAGAAAGATGGCAGCATGCCAAAGGCCCTGGGCTTGATCCTGTCACCATCAATCCTTCCCGTAAACAAGGTAAAAGGCGGGAAAAACATTTGCAAATCAAGTATGTGACAGGAGTTAACATTTATGACATATAAAAACTCTTACAACTCAATGGCATAATTTGATTTAAAAAAAATTGGCACTGTGGCTAGAGAAAAGGCTCAAAGGTTAAACATACTGGCTGCCCTTCAAGAGCACAAGGGCTCTATTTATCCGCGTGGTGGGTCTCAAACATAAGCAACTATAGTTTTAATGGATTCAATACTTTCTGCTGGCCTCTGCAGCCACCATGCATACACACACAGTGCAAAGACATACCTGCAAACAAAACAGCCAGTTATATTGAACAAAATTAAATCACACACACACACACACACACACACACACACACACGGACAATAATGGAAGGGAGAGGGTGATGTTTCAGTACTATGACACTTGCATAGTAACATGGGTTAGCCCTAGATATGATCTCCAGCGTTGGGTGGAAGAATGGGCCCCCCACAAAAAAAAAAAAAAAGATTTTGAACAGAAATTTACACCCCAGAGAAGTAACACAAATGGCTAATAGGCCTAAAAATGATCAAACTTTACCAACTGTGATAGATTGAATGAGAGTACCCAAAGACTCATATATTAGCAGGTCTCCTGTTGGGAGATTGCTCTGAAGCTCTATTTTGATGCTAATTATTGGCTCTCAAGATCTGGTTACACCTATCTTTATTTTGTAAACCTAAAACATTTTACCTGATTGGATGATTAAAGGACTATACCTGGGCAGGGCAGAATGGGGTAGGTGTGGCTAAGGTTCCCGGGCTTTGAGTACAGGGGAATCACAGGAAACAGATGAGAGGAGGAAGGAGAACGCCATGATGGGTTGGTGTAAAGAAGGAATTACATGGGCCTAGAGGAAGGACTCCAATACTGGCATGGAAAGGCCCAAATGAAGAATGCAAGTATTTATAGGATTATGGATGTTAGGATGATGGTTAAGGATGATGGCATTGGATGAAGGCTGGGAGGCAGATGGTGAGGTTATTGAGGCAGCATAGGTAAAATATCTGACTCACCCAAGGATTATAAGGCAATTATAAAATCTAACAGGTGTCTATGTCTTATTATTTTGGACAAAGGATTAGATAATACCACCATGGTAATCTTAGAGCTAATAATAAACATTCTATAACTCAACACTTTTTTAATTTGCTACAGCAGTAGCCAGTTGTTGAAATGTTTGGGAGAATCAAGAAGTACAGCATTGTCGGAGTACAGTATGTCACTTGAAGCAGGCTTTGAGATTTCAAAAGCCCATGCCATTCCTAGTTTCTTTATCCACCCACCCTCCATCCTTCTCTTCCCCTCCCTCCCTCTCCTATTTTAGGATAAAGATGTAAGCTCTGAGTTACTGCTCCTGTGCAACCAGACCTGCCATGTTCCCCACCATGCTCTCACCATGGACTCTAAGGCCCTGAAACTGTTAAGTCCTAAATAAACTTTCCCTTCCATGAGTACCCTTGGTCATAGTGCCTTATCACAGCAACAGAAAACTAAGACAAAGACTGTTTGTTTATTAAAACCACTGTGTAAAGATTCATAGAAAACAAGTTATCAACAATGATTTAGAGAAACTAGAACTCCTGTACACTGTTAGCAGGAAATGTAAAGTGATATATTCCATGGGAAAACAGCATGAGGGTCTCTCTAAAACCTCCTTTAAAATTATACCTTATAAAGACTTATTTTTGTTTAATGTGTGTATGTGAGTAATTGCCTATACATTCCTGCACTATGACATGCCTAGTACCCAGAGGCCAGAAGAGGCAATGGGATCCCATTACTGGAGTTACAGGCCATTGTCAGATGCCCAATATCCGTACTGGGAACTGAACGTGGGTCCTCTGCAAGAGGCTCTTATCACTGAACCAACTCTGCAGCCCCTACTTATATTTACCATAAAGTGTATGAGGAAATACATATATGTGATAAAGGACAACACACAGGCTTAGTTCTCTAGATCTCTAGAACCCTGTGGGTCCTGAGGTACAACTCAAGTTGTCAGGCTTTGTGGTAAGGCCCTTTACCCACCAAGTCATCTTGCAACCCCTAAAACTTGGCTTTTTTTCAAACATTTACTCAATGTGTGTGTGTGTGTGTGTGTGTGTGTGTGTCGGTCTGTGTCATATGTGTATACAACACATACGTATACTTACAGTCAGTTCTTTCCTTCAATCATGTGGATTTTTTTTAATACTTATTTATTCTTGTGTAGTGTTTTGCTTGCATGTATATCTGCGTGAGGATGGCAGGTCCCCCAGAACTGGAGTTACAGGGAGCTGTGAGCTGCCATGTGGATGCTGGAAATTGAAGCCAAGTCCTCTGTAAGAGTAGCCAATATTCTTAACTGTTAATCTTTTCACCTACCCACCCCCAACCATGTGGATTTTAAGGATAAAAGGCAGGTGTTGTCAGGTTTGCTGGCAAGTGCCTTGACCTGCTGAGCTATTCTAAACCCGACTTTTTTTCAACAGCAAATCTACTGTAGATATCACCCAAACTGAAAATCAAGAGCTTCTACACTGGGCTGGAGAGATGCCTCGGAGGTTAAGAGCACTGGCTGCACTTCCAGAGGTCCTGAGTTCAATTCCCAGCAACCACATGGTGGCTCACACCATCTATAATGAGATCTAGCGCCCTCTTCTGGTGTATGGGAGTGCACAGACCACTGTATACCCAATAAATAAAAATTTTAAATTTTAAAATTTCTACACTTATTTCATAGCAGCATTATTTGAAGTAACCATAGGTAAAGCCCAAGTGTCTATTAATAGATAAATGAATAAACAATATATGGACCATGCAAATAATTCTATACTACTAAGGCTCATCCTAGGACTTGCTACATATACAATGGCAGAAAAAATAAGACCATCACAGAAACACATAGTATATGATAACTTATATGAGGCATAGAAAACCATCAAATTCATACGAAAGCAGAATAGTAGAAGTATAATGAGAATACTAAAGTTCACATTCAAGTTCTTATGGCTACTTCGTGGAAGACTCCATTCAAAATATTTAGGCAGAGTTTCTAACGGTCATAATACTAACCATAATATTTCTGCATAGAAAATAGTTATATATAACCGGAACTATTTTTTAATCTACAATGGATTTAGAAAAATAATTTTTGATGGTCTATCCAATATTTCCTAATAATGCTCTTTCAGAAAGGAAAGTATAGAGATCTAAAACAAGATGGTTTCAATTTTTAAATATTCTTTTTCTAAAGAATCAAAGGCAAAAGTTAATTAAAACTTGGCACCCACGTCAAATCAATAACAAAATTAAAGGTTTGGGAAACAAAAATTGGTGAGCATTTTGTCCACCTAGACACTGAACACACAATAAGTCACTGCAGATTGGTCTCAATGGGAATTCTAGCCTATGGTGTGATAGCTAGTAAATTTCTAACAAAACTTAAACTGTCCCCCCACCACAATGTTTACCTATCATCTGGTTGTTCTACTTACAGAAAGGCTATCTTAGGACTGAATCTAAAAGGCTCGGGTTTCCTTACCTGTTCACTAATAACTTGGAATTCTCTCATTTCATCCTCAGTTAAGGGAGCACATGTTTCATCATTTTCACTGTCTTCCTGCCAGCCCATCTCCTTTAATAATCTGAAAAGGAGAAAAGCACACTTAATTTAGAGCTTTACCTGAGTAGTGTAATTATTCCCTTTATACTCTGTACAAGAAGATATGATCCACAACCTAGCATACGTTCCCCAATGTACAAAATGACTTCTGGGTTGATTTTCTTAGAAATGAGTAATTGATCAAGTAAACCATATTTGGTAGAAAGTAAGAATGAACTGCCTAATGTCTAGGGTCAAGGTTCTCTATGCTGGAAACTTGAGTAGGGAGAGTCAAAAATAAACAGTGACAAATCCTTGTATTAAAAGTAGTAACGATGTCACTTTTGCCTTTTCTTCAATACCACCACATTCCAACACATGAAATGCTCATTAGATTTTCTACTTGAGAAGAAAAACCTATAAAAGCCTGCCCTATTTTGCACTTTATAATTAACTCTTCTATAGATGTCTTGAGCGTATTTCATTCATCATCTTCAGTACACAATTGTCTAAAAACAAGACAGTATGCTCAACAATAACAGGAAAATGATTGTTCAAAGTTCTCAACCTGCAGCTAAATAATGAAAAACTACCCACAACAGTTTTACCCCTTTCCAATTTCTTTAGAAGAAAATTCACGCACTTTAGGAAGAGCTAAGAAACCAGTAACAGAGAACTAAACATTTTGACTTGCTGGACAAGCTTCATGTAACACATGAAGCAATAACTTTAAAAGTTTCTGCTTCTTTTAAGGACTTCTAGTAAACTTTTCACTATAAGGTTATATATGGACTTCAGAACTGCAAAGAAAGTGAAAATTGAAGCTGTGAGAAAGAAACATCACATTTTCATAAAAAAAAAAAAAATTAAACCTGAAATCTAAAAGCTTTATTTAACTTTGTAAGTTTAGAGGAAAGAATGTTTTGTGGGCTTCAGGTGTAGGACTCAGTGGTTGGAAGCTTACCTAGCAAACATGAGGTCCTAGGTTCAAGCTCTTAACTCCCAATCCCATCACACACAAAAGGAGGTTAAGAAAGACCACAGTTTATTTGCCCGCAGTCATAAACAGCAATTAATTAATGCTTCCTCGATTTAAATGCTAACTACACAATTTACTGACTTTAAAACAATCAACATGTGTCTTGCCTCCTCTGTGAGACTGAAATAAGGTCAATGAAAAACATACAGATGCATAGCATTAAAAATAACTGTCTATGTACGTATTTATTCATTTCTGTATGTATACATATATTCATAAAAATGTTTTCATTAATCTGAATGAGTATTTTTCATTTTTCAAAACAGGAATAGATTCTGAGCTTAAAGCCAGCATAAAAGAGCAGAGATACAATCCCACTTACATACAGTCCATTAAGTCAAACAGAAAACAACAATGATTACCTAAATCAGAGTGAAATGATTAAACTACAATGGAAATACAACTATGAATGCAATGAATAAAATAAAAATCATCTGTTCATTTAAAAACAAGTGAAACTTACTTTTAACAAACTTGTTGAAAGCAAATAAATTAGAGCTAGGTGTGGTGGAACATTCCTTCAATACTAGCACTCACAAAAAGTGCCAGGCATCTCTAAGAGTTCAAGGCCAGCCTGGCCTACAGAGTGAATTCCAGGCAGCCAAAGCTATATGGTAAGACCCAGTCTCAAAAAAGACAATACAAAAAAGTTAATAAATTAGGAGTTGAGAGAGTATAGCTGAAGTCCATGTAAAGAACACGAGAGCCTAAACCCAGTACCCAGCTTCACAAAAAATAAGCCCATCAATCACTAAACTTGGTAATAAAATCTTAAACAGAGATATTGCCAGAAAAAAAGGAAAGAGAATTACTAACCTGTGTTCTGCCTCAAGTGAACTGGAAAGAACATCAGTTTGTGGAAAGGTTGAAGATCGAATGATCTGCTGAGAAATCACTGAGGCATTGCCATTCTCTTGTGGAATTTCATTTTCGTCAAAGTTTCTGTTTATATCCCTTTCTTGGTGAGTACTATTGCTGTTATGCAAATTAAATGAGTCATCCTAATTTTTAGGGAGTTTAAAAAAAAAATGAAGAGTGAGTTCTAAAGAACAGTTACTACAGAACCTGTCTAGATTCTCAGGAAAAACACATAACCTAAATTATTTATTAGCATTAAATTTCAAACACATTCCTACAAAAATATACAAGGCCAAAAAGATATAGATAAAGGCAAGAGAAAAAGTATAATTGTGCAGCCCAGGTACTTGCTGTATATAGTCCCTGCTCTGACTCAGTCTTATGTCAATTTTTCTGCCTCAGTGCCGACAAACAGGATTTTAAGTGTATATATGGGTCCATGCATAGTGTGCATAAAGAATGAAAAATACAGGGGGAAAAAAAAAGTTTATTTGAAAAAAAAAGCTAGCCTGGTGGTGGTAGCACAGTCCTTTAATCCCAGCACTCAGGAGGCAGAGGCATGTGGATCTAAAGTTTGAGACCAGCCTGGTCTAGCAGGCTCCTGGACTACCTAAAAGAGAGAAAGAAAAAAGAAGGGAGGGAAGGAGGGGGAGAGGAAGGGAAGAAGGGAGGGAAGGGGACAAGGAAGAAAAAAAAAAGGGAGAGGGAAGGAGGGAGGGAGGGAGGGAGAGAGAGAGAAAGCAAGCAAGAAAGCTAACTTTCTTTATAAGGAGTTGGCTTCTAAACTGCAATTTCAAAATAGGTTTATTGAGGGCTTATTTTCAACTACAACAGTGTGGGTGTAAGGGCACCCCCAGGGACAGGAGCCAGACAATTCTATAAAGTGGTTGCTACCAATTGGTCTGAAGGGAAAGAAAAAAATACAGGGAGATGATTAATAGAAAGGAAGTAGCCTGCAGAGAATGCACATAGAACCAAGGAACTACAAGCTCTGATCTTATTCTTTCTTTTCTATTTCCTGCTGGGGCTCCTCAAAGCTGAACCTGGGATCCACAAAGCTGAACCTAACTAAAAAGCAGAGTTCATTTCTAATCTTGCAAAGGAATTCAATGATTAATTAGAACCAAAAAGTCATCAAGTACATTTGACACAATGTACAAATCTGACCTGATCTTTTAACATTATTGTTACACCCATCACAAATTCTATTGCCCAAACCAGATATGATGGTACATGTCTGCCCAGCTTTTCAGAGGTGGCACACAACCTTAGACCCAGTGCTTGGGAGGCAAAAAGCAGGTGGACCTCTTAGTTCAAGTACACCTGGGTCTACAGATGAAGTCTCGGGAAAGGCTGGGCTACACAAAGAAACCCTGTCTCAAAAACACAAACCAAGCTGGGTATGGTGGCACCATGTCTGTAATCACAGCACTTGAGAGGCAGACAGGAGGATCTCTGTGAGTTTGAAGCCAGCCTGGTCTAGGGAGACTGGGACAACCACAGCTACACAGAGATACCGTCTCAAAAAAAAAAAAAGTTCAAGGTTATCCTCAACTGTATGGAGAGATAAAGATCAACCTGGATTATATAAGAGCCTAAAACATTCACCCAGAGAAGATAGAAACTTGTTGCCATGGGCTTGGCAGGAAGAAAACCAAAGATAAAAGTTTTAATTAGAGTTTGTCAAGGATCTAAATATTTACCGCATATAAAAATGTTAAAGTCAAATCATGAATCACTGCAATTTCAATTACCTTCTCTGAGCCAGCATGACTTTCATCCTCATGTTCCTCTTCTACTCTGTCCCTTTTCAATGCTTTCAAAAATTCACTCTTTTTATCACTGCGCATTCGTGTCAGTTTAGTTAAACGAGGCTGCTGATTAAGTTTGTCAACAGGCGAAGAAGAATTTGAACGATTACACTAATGGGAAATTCAGAAATACTAGTAAACATATAATCAGGTAATCAATGAGTTCACAATCATCACAACTTCTTGTTCATTTACTTATAAGGTAAAATTGATATTAACGTATAGTCATTAAATGTTTTAGCTTAAAAACTTTCTTATTCTAGAGGTAATGAAGGTCAGATGACTCTGAGAATTTGAAACATAAAATCAGGGTTTTATTGTTTAAATGTTGATATAAATAAATATATTACATGTAAATATAATCGCTTATGCAAATAGACTATTATTAGATTAGATTTCCCCAGATTCCTGTAAAAGACAAGAGAAAAGGGGAAAATGATATTGATTGAAGCCCTTTTCATTCTGTTAATTCTTGATGTTTTAGCAGAATACAAACATAATCTGAATATTAGAATTGCACAACAGAAACTTTTTAATCCAAACAAATAAATAAGGCTTAATTGCTAGCATTAAAGGTGTGCATTATAATAAAGAACAATAAACTAGGTAGAAATACTAGTCGTACTTTAACTCAAAAAATTCTGCACATGAGAACATAAATTATATTTGGTTTTGATATTCCAATATGGGACCTAAAACAATCTAGTCTAACAAAAGAGTAAGAGTCTTTGATCCTAGATTAGTCAAGATCAAATGAAACTGAAATTATTTTAATACTTTTATTAATAATTCTTTCTAATGAATAGCTATATGTGGGAATTCCACAATTTTCTCTGTTGTCTAGAATGCTTAGGAATTTAAGGTTTTTAAGTATTTCTATTCCTCAAAATACATCAATGCAAATGAGTTATCTGAGCTAAATTCACTGAAAAAAGTTAAAGCATCTCATCTTTAATGAATTTATGTATCTAATAAATTGGTTAACTAGGGCTGGAGAGATGGCTCAGTGGTTAAGAGTACTGTCTGCTGTTCCAGAGGTCCTGAGTTCAAATTCCAACAAACACATGGCAGCTCCCAACCATCTATACTATGATCAATGACCTCTTCTGGCCTGCTGGTGTACATGCAGACAGAGCACTCATATATGTAAAATAATCTTTTAAATATAATAAAATATATTCGTTTTTATCAGGATTTAGCAACTGGGCATTTGAGCACAACCTATGTCAGGAAGCTAAAGATTAAGAATGGTCATTTATGAACATGAATGAGCTTCAGACAAACCTGGGCACAGCAATAACCTGTCTTTTGCTTTTAAGCACACTATATTCCTCAAGACATGTTCAGCAGCATACCTCTTTCACTGAATTTGTTGACGGACTAATATTCTTGGCTGTTGACTTAAAAGTATTAAAGTTGCCAACACCATATGTAGATTCATGAGGAAAAGAAGTCCCAACTTTATTTTCTTTAGTTTGGCTTTTCCATTGTGTAGGCTAAAGAAAAATAGAAGAATCAATAGTTACCAAAAACAAATTTAAATAAACAGAAAAAAACTAAAAATTAACACATAGAGCATAAACGTTATTTTTATACTATCTTCACCATCTCTCCATGGTTCTTTGGCCCTTAAGCCTTTTACTGCTGTTATTTCTTTATAAAGACAGTATCTATGTGGCACACAAGCAAGCCTAGAACTCACTAACCTCCTGTATCAGGTCCCTCAGAGTTGGAATTACAACACATGGTTTCTCTGTTTTTTCTACAACCCAAGTGGCTCACAATCACCTGTAATACCTTTAGCCTCTGCAGGCACCTTCACATAGCCACAGACATGCCCATACATATGATTTAAAAAACTAAAGGTAACCCATGTGTGCTAGCACATGCTTTTAAGCCCAGCATTCTGGAGGCAGAGACAATTTGAGTCTAGCCTAATCTACAGAGGGTAGGGCAGTCAACGCTACATTGAAACCTGTCTCAAAACCACAAACAATAATGATAAAGAAGACTGGCAAGATGGCCCAGTAGATAAAAGCACCTGCCTCTGATTCTGAGTCCAATCCCTGGGGCCTACAAATAGAAGACTCCTAAAAGATGTCCTTTGACATCCACCTGTGCATTTTAACACATGTAAAGACAAACAACTACATACAAAATAACTAATGTGCTATTTAAACTAATACAATAATTTTTTTCAATCTAAATCACCATTATTGTCAAAACTTTATAGTTAAAGATTTCTTTTTTCTGTCTTACAATAAGACTCATTAGCATTTCAAAAACTTAAAACTGTACCAACCAAATATACCCTAACATCCAGTAGAGCAGACATTATGAAAGTTTAATTTTCTACTCCTAAAATAAAATAGAGGAACTAAAAAAAAAAAAAAAAAAAAACAATTATATAAAAATGTTTTACAACAGATGACGACTAGTATAAAAAACAGCAACTGGTCTAAGTGAATCGGCACACTAATTGTAGTGTGCCAATTCACACATGGGACATCTATAATAAATCCGGTTTAAATACAAGGACTTACTTTTGTGGGTGGAACAGCAGGTTTGGGGACTAAGCCTTTATAAACACTCGGACCAGTTCCATTCTTAACTGGCTGTGATTGGAGGTTTCCTGCTACTGGGAATCCAGATAGCTGTAAGTCTTTTGTATTACCTTTCTTAATGACCAGCATTCTTGGAGTTCTAGACTTAGGATTCGGGGGATATTCTGCATAAATAAAGCACAAAAATGTGTTATATACAATTTCAAATTTCAAGGTAAAATCATCCCACCAAAACCTTAATTGCATTTAAAAAAAAAATAGTATCAGCTGGTTTGAGGTTGAAATAATTCATCTAAGTGAGGGAGCCAAATTCCATCTTAAGAAATAAAGCTAACACATAATCTCATTAAATTTAAGAATTGGGCAATAATTACTAATGCAGATGACTGCAGGTGTGAAGATATAACTGGAAAACCAGAAATTTTATACATTTCCACTTACTTAAAAAAAACCCTGTGTATCTGATGTTAATGAGCCAAGCCTTATGATATAATGGCTCTAGTCCCCTACACTAGTCTTTAAGATCAACGCTTCCTAGTCTTTCTCATCCTCTCATTGTACTTATAGTCATTCAAAATTTACAGTCCATCTAATTATAAAATAAAGACAACATATGAGGTCAGGCCAACCAACTCAATCTGTTTTCTAAAGCCAGTACTGAAAATAGCTGCTAGATTAAAATGTTTTTCAACACTACTGTACTTGGTAAAAATATGAAATGTTTTTCCTGGAATTTAATCAGTTTGTACGTATAGTCAAATAGACATTACACATACGTATCATTATCACAATGAAGTAATTCTCCATCACTCATAAAAATTTTTTGAAAGTATCAATTTCACAGTTAGAAAATTTACAATAGTTAACTTATACCAAAATCCCTGAAAAAAAAATCCAAATTTAAATTAACTCAAAATATTAATGACATACTTTTACGGACTGATAAGCTGGGTAGACACTTGTGGTGATACCCTGTCCCCAAAATACCAATTTCTTATCATAAACTGTAAGGGCTCCTAGGGAAACCTGGAAGGATTCAGTTCATCTACAACCTTGAACTCTCTGAAAGACACAACTGGTGTGCCATCTACTGCCATGCTCAAAAAAATGAGGACTTAGAACAAAATGAAAAAAGGGATACCTTAGCAAAAATTAAATATATGTTGGATTATTAGGGAAAATATCCCGTTATATTTTAGTACCTAAAAGACCTACTAGCTTTAATAAGATTTATTTATTTATTATTTATACAGTATTCTGCCTGTGTATGTAGGCCAGAAGAGGGCACCAGTTCTCATTATAGATGGTTGTGAGCCACCATGTGGTTGCTGGGAATTGAACTCAGGACCATCATAGGGAAGAACAGCCAGTGCTCTTAACCTCTGAGCCATCTCTCCAGCCCCCCTACTAGCTTTAAAAAAGCTAACTTCAAGCACAGAAGAAGAAAAGTATGTCATTAAAGCATCTTAACCTCTGAGCCATCTCTCCAGCCCCCCTACTAGCTTTAAAAAAGCTAACTTCAAGCACAGAAGAACAAAGAAAAGTATGTCATTAAAGCATAGTTTTACTAAATATACTATTATGAATGAAGGAAACCAAAAGTAGAAAATGAAGATCTCAATGAACAGAATAAAGACCACTACAATAAAGACCACACTCTACTGTCTTAACAGTTTTTAGCTAAAAGATAACAGCATAACTGACTAATAATAATGAAATCTACGAAAAACGCAGGCTCCTAGCTGGATACTGAGGCTAAAGCAGGAAGATCATGAGTTTGAGGCTTGCTTGTGCTTTAAACTAAGACACTGCTTGATTCCTCCTTTTGGTTCTTGCAGCCATCATAACATCTATAGTCCCAGCACTAAGGAGATATGAGATTGCCTATACAAAGGAATACCCAACTGGTTTCAGTTAAAACAGTAAGATCTCATCTCACAACAGAGGGAGGAAAAACCCTGGTAATCCCAAGGTTAGAAGACTGAGTGCTCTAAAGGGGAGGGTGAAGTTGAAATTAAGTAAGACCATTATCTTAGCCTAGGCAGAATGTTAAATAACACCAAGGCATCTGAGGCGTAACTGACATTTACAAAATTCAGAAAGAAATTACTTTAAAGGTGTCATCTCAAGCGTCAGGCTTTGAAACAGAACATTTCAATCAGTAAACCACAATTAAACATGACTGATGACCTCTGGTACAATATGGCTAAGCAACTAAGTTTATCTTCCTTTCTTCATAGATTCTTACACATTAACTTTCTATAATGGGAGAGGAAACCAAATAAACTGTGTCAAAGTTGAGTTGTCAGCAAAGAAGTGATCAATATACATTGCTAGACAGAGACTTAGTTTAGAATGTGCACAGAGAAATACAGCAGCTGAGAAGGATCTAATAATCTGCCCCTATAGTCCCTCAGAAGCAAAGAAACGAAATGAAAATGTCAGGATATGGTAGAAGGAAAACGGATTTTTTCCAGGTAAAAGTATGTGATTCACAACCTTATTCTCTATGTTTAAACAGCAAGAAAATGGTTTGACACAGATTGAAGACACATAAGAAGAAACACAATTTTTACACACACGCACGCACGCACACACACAATCAGTGATTTAAAAACACCAACAAGATGGTTGGGGTGGTGCATGCCTGCAACTTTGAGAAGTTAAGGGAGAGTAATGAGGTTCACGTTGGCCTGAACTGCATGCTGGAAGCCTACCTCAAAAAAGAAGACTGTAGGGTAAGAAGAGTAGGAGGCAGAAAAGACAGCGAATAGATAGACAAATTTGTTTTGTTTTGTTTTGCCTGAGTCTTAAATTGATTCTGACTACAATTTCACCTTTCCTAAGCTTGGATTCCTTGAAGCAAACATTCTATTTTTCAATATGGTCCTCAGTACAAAGAATGATGAAATGTCCTAAAAGCAAGAAAGATTAAGCCTTACAAAATTACTCACAGAAAAGCAGCAAAAGTAACAGATGACAAAAGTACTGGAAGAAAGATAATAGATTAATACATTATGCTTTAAGCATTTATATTCAAGTATGATGCAGAATGAAATAAGGTTTTGTTCTGACTATGAAACTCTAACCCTAACTACCAAGCAGTTCTAAACCTTATTTTACAATTTTATAGAAGTTTTGTCTCATAACTACTATAATTTCTTAGTATTTAAATAACATAGGGCCAGGCACTATGGAGCTCGCCTATAATCCCAGCATTCTGGGAAGCAGAGGCAGGAGGATCTCTGAGGCCAGCCTGGTCTACAAAGTGAGTCCAGAACAGCCTTGGCTACATAGAGAAAGCCTGTCTCAAAAAAACAGCAGCATTAACAACAACAAAAAAAAAAATCATATATATAAAATGTAAATGACACACAGAATACACAGAAAAGGCATATGCTATCGTCATCTCAGTAGCAACTCAAAAAGGTATGCTTTTCCTAAAACTTAAAGTTAACATAAAAGTAAAGAGAAAGTCTAGGCCGTGGTGGCTCATGCCTTTAATGGCAACACTTGGGAGGCCAAGGCAAGCTAATCTCTGTGATTTCGAGGTCAGCCTGGTCTACAGAGTGAGTTCCAGGACGGCCAGGACTGTTATACAGAAAAACCCTGCCTTGAGGGAAGGGAGGAATAAAGACAAAAATTATAAAAGAAATACATAAAGACCCATTTATATCCTGTAAAGCTATTCTGAATAAGTGTAAAAAAGTTAAGAAAATTTTGAGGCCAGTAAGATGGCTCAGCAGCTAAGGACACTTGTCCTAACGCCTGATAAATCAAGAGTTTAATTCCCAAGGACCCACATATTGAAAAGAGAAAAATAAAAATCACTTTCACAAGCTGTCCTCTAACCTCTACACATACACACTGCCATCTGTACACATACAACACAAAATAATAAAAAAATAACATTTTTAAGGGAGTTTTCTTAAGGACTGGGAAGATGGCTCAGTAGGTCAGGGGGCTCCCTGTTCAATCATAAGGACCAATGTTGAAACTCCTAACACCTACATGAAAGCTGGTGTGGCCCCATGCAGGCCTGTAATCCCAACACTGGGGGGAGCAGAGGCAAGAGGACCACTGGGTCTTAATGGCTGCCAATTATGCTCCAGGTTCAGTGAGATAACCCACTTAGAATAACGTAGAGAATGACAAAGGAGGACACCTAACATTCTCCGCTGGCCTCTATGGCCAAATTTGGGCCTAACCAAGGCTATATATGGTGTCCAACAATTCAGACGGAGAGGGGTGCTCTTACTGGAATAACTAAATGATCTGCAAATAATGGGAAAAATGACTGTGTACATACATTCACTTCATACTGCTTTAATATCTGTCTCTTTAGATTATTTCCCAATTCTTACAATCTTTTTAAGTATTAAGCTTTTAGATTCAAATTACTATCTCAGAGATCTCTGTCAACTGTTAAACTAATGAACTTCTATTCAAGAACTCTGAAGGTAAAAGTGTTTGAAATTTTCATATTATTTCCTTCTATCCTGTAAAGAACTCATCTTACAGTAAGAGACTTTTTATTGCTGCCTTGTCACATATGCATTCCTTATACCTACAAGAATTCATTTTTAATTTTTTAAATACAAAGTCACTGGCAGGAAAAACCTAGCTAAATTTTTCAAACATTTTAGAATGTGTACAATTGATACAAGTAAGAAAAAGAATGCAGGTGGCTGAGACAGGAAAACTGAGCAATTGAAACAATCTGGCTACAGACCTTGAACACATCAATTCACTGATTCAATCTACTTTACTATCTTTCACCATATTCTTCATAGAGCTAACCACTGCATAAAATCTGATTCTATCACTGCATTTATTACTCCCTTTCTGGTTTAATATCTACAAGTTTTATTGACTCTATAATTCCTTTCACTTATAGGATTGTAAACAAAACAACTACTGACATTGACTAAACACCTGTGTCGTGATAAAGGTTTCTGAGTAAGAGACAAAGCAGTAATTCTGTTTATTGTACTCATCTTTGTCTTTCAGGTAAGAGAATTCACTCAAAAATAAAGAGACTAGTTATCTGTCCCATATCTAAATAACCAGTAAAAGATTTGAAGCTAGGGGCCTAGATCTTAACAGTGATTAGTGGTCTTAACAACTGTATTGCTAAAGAAAATGGAAATCAAGTTTTCAGTTATATTCAAAATGCTTAGTGTCTCCAACTAAAATTATCTGAATGGTCCAAATAACAAAACTTGCAATGTATTTCCAAATTGAGCCAAGACTAGAACTGAACCGAGGCTACTTTAGATTGCTGTCTTGCAGACAGGTTAATTTAAATGGAGAAAGGTGTACAACCAAATAGTAACAAAGTAGCATTTGGATTATGTTTTCAAAAATAACTTCAAAACTTAAGACAATAATGACCATACATCAGATTCAAAAGAATCAACATCAACCAATTAAATCAAACTCCTATTGTGAAAACATACTTTAACAGAGAATAACAATCTGCTAAAGATTATTTCTAAAGCAAAAACAGAAATTGAATTTTGCTGGGTTTGAATGTTCTTAGTTAACAAATCTGTTTTGATTTACAGTAGTTTTAATCGGGTAAGTTACACTGTTTAATTCACATTAGTATCAACAGACATGGTGCTTTTCCTTTAATGAGGTCTCCTGCTTTTTTGTTTTTTCAGGCCTGTGAGTGTCACATGCCTGTAACTCCAGAGCTTGGCAAATCTAGGCAGGAAGATCAGCAGAATTCAAGTTCTCAAGACCCTGCCTCAAGGTGGGTAGGGAGGAAGGAGAAGGGGTACATGGGGCTGCAATTGAAATGTCTTTCTTTTCTAAATCCTTTTCTCTGGTGCCTCCTGGGCACTAGGATTACAAGTGTAATTACAAGTGCCACCACATCCAACTAAGTAAGTTATGTTCCTGGCAGAAGACTTATTTTCCTCAAGTTGTCTACTCATACTTCCATTTATTTCTCTTACTTGTTCGTTAAATTGTTACATTCCCTTTTTCTTACAATGCTAAAATGTTCACTGTTTTTACACAAGTCAGAGAGTCAAGGAAAGTATGTCAATAAAACAAAATGATCCATCACCATAATACTGTTAATCAATTTTCTCAAAAAAACTTTCCTAGTTATACTTCATTTAATGCATTTAATTTATCAATCTTTATGGTTCAGGCTAGCTATGTTACAGTTCTCTAGATAACAAAAATCTTTTTGAGGGGGTATGGGTGGGAGACTGGTCACTAATATGCTTTTGTTTAGAAGGCTAAACAAAAAGATTTGAATAATGTGACTTATACTAAATAAAGTACAAAAATACAAGTACTGTATCAGCTATGAGCAAAAATGAGGTCATCATCTATGTTATCAAATATAAATGCTGACCAGACGACTTTATTAATTAAAAACTGTTCTTGCATGAGTACATATCTTAAGCACTAACTGTTAAGAATAATCCTGGTGGGCTGGAAAGGTGGCTTCCTGGTTAAAAGTAATGGCTGCTCTTCCAAAGAATCTGGGTTCAATTCCCAGCACCCACATGGCAGATCTCCTCATGTCTATAACTCCTCATCCAGACATACACAAAGTCAAAACACCAATGCACATGAAATAAATATTAAAAATAAAGAATCCTGGTGGTATCCTATTAGCATACACACACACACACACACAGCAGTCATTAAGACTTCTGAAAATTTCCAAATTCATACATAAACATTTATCTTTCTTTTTTCCTTGTTCCCCAAACTTCAGATAACAAAGTAATACAATGATTTTAAAATTCTGTAACACACTATCCAGCATCTTGAACTGCTGTCTTAATGTTGTGTTATTAAGAACACAAATTACTTTTGTCCCAAATAGCTGTGATTCAGGTTAAGACAAAAACACTAAGGAAGTCCTTAGTATATAAGCTTGGATGAAGGTGTTTCCAATAAAGGCAGCTAAATCCTAAGTAAAAATAAACATAGGCAATAACTTTATTTTAAATGGATTAATTTCCCTCATCATTTTTTAAAATTATTTGTTTATTATGTATACAATATCTGCATGTATGCTTTTTACATCGGGCGCCAGATCTTATTATAGATGGTTGTGAACCACCATATGGTTGCTGGAAATTGAACTCAGGACCTCTGGAACAGCAGACAGTGCTCTCAACCTATGAGCCATCTCTCCAGCCACCCCTCGTCATTTTTTAAATTGGAGTATTACGTCAAGAACAGGTCCAGTTGTCCACAAAGTCATAATTTGGGAAACAAGTTCTTTTCTTTTTATACATACTATATTTTTGTTAGTAAATTTTTGCTTACCTGGAAGTATTACTAGAAAAATTCTAATGAAGTCCTTGCTAAAATCCTTCCATCTTCCTCAGGAACATAACTATTCTAAATGTTGTAATGAAGAAAAGCATACTTGGGAACCCAGGGGGTAAAATGAGAAAGGAATAGTGAAGTGTGATAACAATGAAGAATTTCATTGTAGTACTGTGGGAAGCATTAACAATTAAGCATTCCACAATTAAGCTTTTGTTTTATTTTTAATGCAGGCACATATCTTAGTTTACCTAACAAGTAAAAGAGTTTATCTCTCATTTAAATATCTTTTCAAGCCAGGTTGGTAGCACACACCTGTAATCCCAGCACTCTGGGAGTCAGAGGCAGGAAGATCTCTGTGAGTTCAAGACCAGCCTGGTCTACAAACTCTAACCCTGAGTCCAGGACAGCCAAGGCTACACAGAGAAACCCTGTCTCGTCTCGGGGGGAAAAATTCATCTTTTCAACTAGTATTCAAAAACCTTTATCAACTCTGAAACAGCAGAACCAAATCTTATTAATAGAAATACACTTCAGTCTAGTTTTCAAAACTGTCTTTGTCTTTAAATCATTTCTAAGATAAGTCAAGCAAGGACAGTACCACAATAGTAATAGTTTATATGACAAATGCTGACATTCCTGATTTTTTAAATTTACTTGCATTCCACTAAAATCCAAACTATCCCTAGTTTCTTAGAGACTATTTAACACTTTTCCAGGTGATTCTATATTCTTATGCAATCAGCTGTTCCCAGAAAAACTGAATAATAAGGAAACATACCTAAGAGAGGAGCTTGGGAGATTTTTTTGGTTGGGTATGTGTGTGTCTGGGCGTGTAGGCCTGGGGAGAGTGGTAGAAATACTAATTTGCAATACAGAAAAACAATGCCATTCATATGGTTCTAACAAAAATGTCTGACCACCCCCTCCCCCACCCTCAAAAGCCATTAAATAAAGAGGGAGATCAAAAGAAAACAAAATAATTCCCCAGTTTCACCCCATTAATACAATCAAAATCAGGGAAGTGGCAAAGTTTAAAATAATGCCATTATCATTAGGACTAGCATGCTATCATAAGCCACAATCCTTTTATTCAGTAGGTTGTTGGTATTCAATTAAAAATTACAAATGAACATGTGTACAAGTTTTAATATGGATAGCAACTTTTAATTTAGTATCAAATTCAAGTCTATTTTTCAGAAATCTTATGAAATTTTCATTATTTTAAACTTCACTTAAATCTTTTAGAAGCTTTCTAATTTTTACTATGAGTGCAGTTTCTTCTTTAAGATATTATCAAATTAAACTCAACAATTTTAAAGGGAGTTATTTACCAGAAATTCTCATTAAGCTTTAAGAGCCGCCCAAATCAAATAACTTCAAATATAGACTAGTCAAAGGAAAATCTATACAGTTAGTTTAACAGTCTATACACAACCAATTTCACATTACAATATGACTAGAAGTACTTATTTTCCCAGTTAGCCAAATTCCAAGAAACTAAAAATTCAACTATCTAGTGAGTTGTTTGAGATTGCTAGGCTGATCTCAAAACTACATTAATCTGGAATCATTCTGAAAAAGATCAAAATTTAATGTCACTAGCATGTGTCAATTAAGTATTTCAAATCAAGTTTATATCCCAAATTCCTTCCTTTTAAAGGTATTACTTCAATAGCTTAGCACTTCAAATGCAATTATTAACAAGATTCACTGTACCCTATTTTGTGCTCTTTAAAAAAGAAAACCTACAAACACAATATATTCTGTCCCTCAAAAAATAGATAAAACATTACTTACCCCATACACCCGCAGCTAAAGATTTATTCTGATTTGGTTCTCTCTCATATTCAGGATTTAAAGATGGCTGAAAGAAAATTAAATTTTAAAATGTAACAAAAGGCATGTGACTGTTTCACATATCAAAGGTCCTTTGAAACAATGACTTGGTTACACATCTTATAACTAAGGAACACGAATTAGTTAGGACAGCTAATAACTACTTAGCTATCAGAATTAATTCTCCATAAACTAACTAAAAACCAATTCTCCATGAACTGCTTTAAATTTTCTCTGCTAACCACTGCTGGTTGGAGACAAGGAGATTCATTCTCTTCCTCTGCCTGAGGAATAAAGTGGAGAACAGACAGGGTGGGAATGTAGCATGATGGTAGAGTGCTGGTCTAATACATGCCAAGCCCTGAGTTAAATACTCAAAACTACCCAAAGACAAAAACCCAGAGCCAAGGTGCCTACTGGCCCCTACAGTAGCTGCTACTTAGGAAGGTCAGGGAACAATGACTTTAGTCAAGTTGTTCAAGGCAAACTGACCAAGACAGCAGCAGTAAATGGAAAACCCCAGTCAAAAGTATAATGCTTTCTGAAGTATGACCAAAGAGATGAAAATTACACTATTCACCACTTTTATCAGGTTTTGTATCAGTGTACTGCTTCTGTTAACACACTCATTCTGAGTACTTGGGAGGATAAGGCCAGAGAATTCAGAGTGCCATCCTGAGAACATAAGGAGATTAAGGACAGCCTGGGCTTAAGGAGAGTCTGTCTCAAACAAACAAAAAAAAAAAACTAATTAAGATTGCATGCTAGTCGACTTTTTCTGTAACTTGCATAAGATAAACCCTGTCTCAATAAAGAAACAGAAGCAAACACGCACATTCCCAAAGCAAAATATGAAATTTCAAAGGATGCAAAGCATTATTCAAGAGATAAGAGCACTAATGGGTATTCTAAAGCTAATCTTGATAAATGTTTGCACTGTAGAATCCTACACTGTACAACCCTAAGACTCACAGTATTACTAAACCAGTATTACCTGACAACACAGCCTGCTTTCCTTAAGAAAGATATTTAATACTTAAGATGAATGAACGAATCCAAGTACAAATATTTCAATTATGCACAGAAACAAATTATTATTAGCATGGAAGTAACATAACTATAAAGCTTCATAAGAATGTGTTATGCAGGTGGGCATGATGGAGCTCGCCTATAGTCCCAGCACTCTAGGAAGCAGAGGCAGGTGGATCTCTGTGAGTTCTGGGCCAGCCTAGACTACAAAATGAGTCCAGGACAGCCAAGGCTATACAGAGAAACCCTGTCTCGAAAAACCAAAAACAAACAAAAATCAATGTGTATAATAGAAAAATTACTTCAGAGAAAACTAAATAGAATTAAGTTTATTTGTTGGCTATATATCCTTTTAACTATACTACAGCATTAAACATACTATTGTAAACTATAAACTTTTTATACATTTTTATATATTAACTATAAACTATGTCTATATTGCAGGTCTAAAGCTACAATGACTGAAAGCCACTATTATTAGGACTGAAGGTAAAGGAACAATAAAGTAGCAGCAATTAGGGCAGGGTTTTTTGTTTGTTTGTTGGAGGGGGAGAAGGGGAAACTGACAGTCTCACAGCCCTGAATGGCCTGAAACTTACTCTATAGGGCCAGACAGGCCTCAAACTCACAAAGATCAGCCTGCCACTGCAATCATGCCTGGCAGTCATTAGTTTTTATTAAGAGCTTACTATGTGTGTTTTCAGAACTGACCATTTAGTCTTGGATAAACAAATGGTACAATTAACACTGTACAGACTCAACAGGGTGTATTTATATATTTAGAAACTTTCTCTCCTCTCTGCTCCCCCTTCTCTTACTCCCTGACCCCCCGACACACACACCTCTTCCTCATTCTTTCATGGAAGCTCAACCAAAGGCCAGAACAGCTAAAGCTACACAGAGAAACCCTGTCCCAAAAAAAAAAATTAAAATAAAAATAAAAATCAACCACAAAAAAAAAAGTGTGTATCAATTTTAAATTATCAGGAATGAACCAGAGCCAAGTACAGAGGTACACATCTACAAACCCAGCACTTGGGAAGTGAAGGTTGAAAGATCGTTTCAAGGCTATTCTCAGCTACATAATAAGTTTTGGGGCCAGCCTAGGCTACACAAGACCCCTAATGCCAAACAAAACAAAACAAAACAGAAAAAAAAATAATAACAATAAATAAAAAACCCAAGTCACTTTTCTGTGACTTAAGAAGCACAGAGTTAAAAAAAAAAAAAGCACAGAGTTCAAAGACACATGCTGGGATTAAAGAAAAAGTGAAAAATATGCTTTCATTACCTCAGGAGGATCAATCACATGAGCCTCTAAGTTCCATACCAGCCTATACTGGGCAGTATATTAAACTCTCGTTTCTCAATCAATCAGCAAAACTACTTTTCAAGACATTGTATGTATTTATTTAAGTATATATGTAAACATACACACATTTTCACACATACACACACACACACGAATGAGAAATTATGTGCTCTTTTGAGTAAGACAGTCACAAGGCTACTAACTCTAAGGAAGAGTATTCAATTTTCTATAAAGAATAAAACCAACATAAATACACCAAAAGATTCTGAGAGAGGTGGGAAGAGAGGGAGAACAGAACTGGCTTACAGCAGAGCTGGTTTAAAAAACAAACAAACAAACAAACAAACAAAAAAAAAAAAAAAGTTCAAGTGGCCAGTGAGATAACTCAGGTGATAAAGAACCTGCCATCCAACCCACCAACCTGAGTTCAATCACCTGGACACACATTATAGAAGGAGAACCAGTTCCCAAAAGTTATCCTCTAGAGGCTGTATGAGATTAACAGCATGAGCCTTTAATCTCAGCACTCGGAAGGCAAAGGTGGAATCTGAGCTCAAGGTCAGTCTGACACTTAGTGTGAATTCTAGGGTAGCAAGAGCTATGTGGGAAGACCCTGTCTGGAAACATAAGTACTAAGGACAATGTTTAGGACACTGTAATGCTTTGTATCATCACTTCACAGCACAGGCACTGTTAATGGTCACGACTAAACACCCTAAAATAAAATTAATAGAAAGGAGGCGATGTTTATTTTAGCAAATGGTTTCAGAAAACTCAATTCACTGGGATAGAAAGATCATTGTGGAAATTAGAAATTCATATCATGGGTGCAGGAAGCAAAGAAAAAGGGGGTGGCTACACTGTACCAGCTTTCTTTTTTAATTCCTTTTATGCCATTTGGAACCCAAGCCCATGCTGCTAACATTCAGGTTGAGTTTTATCCCTTCATTAATCCTCTCTGCAACTGGCAACCTGTTCTACATAGCAAGTTCCAGGCCATCCAGAGCTATATAGTGAGACCCAATCTCAATAAAACAAAAATCAAAGTTAATTTGACTTCCAAACACATGGCCTGTACCAACACACGTACAAGCACATACATAAAGCTAAAATGTAATAAATTGATCCCTTATAAAATATGAGGTTTAAAATAAAATAGACAAAAACAAGCAAACGTGACTCAAGCTTGAGTTCAACTCAGCCCAAGTTAAATCATGAAACCCGTACTCAATACAAAACACCCACAATTGGACAAGCACCTGTTAGGATGACTCTACAAAAAATTACCTGGACTAATTAAAACAAAACAAACAAAACAAAAATACCCTAGCAGTGCCTTGACACGAAAATGGCACTTTCACATACATCATTTATATTAAAATTATGAGAAACTTACAAAATCCTCTGCCTCAAACTGTCTGCGTTCTCTTTTGTCTTCTTTCCTCCCAGGCTCATTGTCAGGGATGCTGTTCTCATGTAGTCCTTGGCTTTTTCCAGAGTGGAAAACACTGCTACGAGAGCGGGGATTTCCACCATGGTGTCCCCCTCGATGGTTTATGTTTTCTGTACCATTTCTGCCATGCGTACGCCATCCATTTTTTTCTTTCCTCCCAAAATTACCTTTATTTAATAACAGTAAAGTAATATAAATTCAAAGACAGTTACACTTAATAAATAGCAATCAAAACATCCTAAAGATTATTTTTTAAATTATCATGAAGTCTATCACTCCTTAACAAATTTTACCTCCATTAGGACGTCCAATACCAGAATCAAAGCCATCTGAGGAGTTGTGTCGTCGACGATTCACATCGTAACGATTTTCTGTCCATGAAAAATTTTCAGAATGCTTCTCAAAATTCAATGATGACTGTAATAAATTAATACAAATATATTTATTAAGCCTAAATTTAACTTTAAAACCAATAACATGCCAACTTATTTCTAAGAGTTTAAATGGTTAAGAATACATAGTTACTTCCAAGGTATTTGAAATATGTATGAAATTAACCACATTGTTAGTCTCTTTTCTCCTGCTTTACAGAAAAAAAGCATACTTTTCTGAAAACTTCAAGAACTACATCTACTTTTCCAATAATAAGTAACAACAGCAATAAAACACTCCAAAAAAGCAAGCTTAAATGTGATACATTTTTCTTGTAACAAAGTGTAATATTCTGTACTGCAGTCACTTGATGTAAACATTTTCATTTTGTGGACTCTGCTTGTGCCTCACCCAGCTGACAATATTTTTTTTTTATGTAGAAGAAAACAGAATGAAAATGTTTACATCAAATGGCATGTAGATCTCTGTGAGTTCAAGGCCAGCCTGGTCTACAGATCAGTTTCCAGGACAACCAGGACTACACAGAGAAACTCTGTTGGGGTGGGGGGGATGATAAAGGAGGAGAAAGAAACTGTCAAGTGTGAAACATTTAAGTTTATTAGACTCTTTATAAAGTAGTAACTACAAAAGAATAGAGAAAACATTTCAAACTGCAAAATGCAAGGTCTTTGTAATGGTTACTTAAAAATACAAACATTAAAGATATAATCACAATCACAATCAAATTTCCCTTTCATAAATGAATTTACACATCATTAGAAAAGAAAAAAGTATACATCATTAGAAAAGAAAAAAGTGTAAGCTAGGTATAGTAGCGCCCACTCCTACCCTCCTTCCTTCTTTTAAGACAAGGTCTCAATTATGTATCCTTAGTGGGCCTAGGAGACTAGTAGACCAGGCTGGCCTTAAGAGAAAGGGCCTTCTTTAAAAACATGTAAAAGCCATGAATTGTGAGACATAATAATACAAATAAGGATAGCCTAACATGAAAAAGCAAGCAAAGGTCACAAAAAGCTAATCTCAGAAACAGAAAGAACTAAAAAGGAGGGAGAAAAGCTAGAGCAGTGAAGCTACCTAATTCCTTTGGAGCCCAGACACTTTGTAAGTCCCACATGCTAAACACAAGAGCTGCAGACTGCCGTTATGGGTTTGGGACTAGCTTTGGTCGAATCTTTCTTTGGTATGTCTATGCTCCCAATTCTTTTCATTTAAAACAGAAATGCTTACTCTGTGCTATTATATACTGAAGTATGACGCTTATTTTTAAGGGAGATTACTTTAAGTCTCAGAAGAGACACTGGAATTGTGAATAGTGTTGGGAATTTTGGAAGGTGAAACAAATGCATTTTGCATCATGAGATGGCTCTATGCAGGGTTCAAAAGCAGAAAGCTGAGTTTTGAATGTTTCACTCAATCGCCAGTTGGTGGCAATGTTTGGAAGCTACGAAACCTTAAGGAGGTAAGCCTGACTGGGGACGGGGACAGGCAGCATTACACAGCCCATTTGAGACTTCAGAGCAGAACTCTACTTCCTATTTACTCTCTGCTATCTGACAGCCTGTCTCAACTCCTACGGCCATGAGGGAATGACTTCCACAAACCAGAAACCAAAATAAAGGAGAAAAATGCAACAAAATGGAAAAAAACAGAATAGTGTTTCTGTACATCAAGTGAACCTGAAAGAGACAAAATTTAGTGATCCACAATAAAGCTGGCATTCTGTGTGCAGCTGGTAAGAGTATAAACAGATAAGGCATGCCTAAAAAAATTATGATAAATTGGCTATTCACCATATTCAAATGACAGAATCAAGTATTTTTATAATTAATAAAAATAACGGACTGTGTAAGTCTGCTTTAAAATACCAGTTAGTTTAGAGAGTGGAGATATTACTTCATGACCAACCAAATTTGCCTGATATCTATCAGGTAATGAGAAGGGAACTGAAAAATCCTGACAAGCTCTCTTATCTCTCTGCTCTCTTCTTTTGACGTTCTTTTAATTCTAAATTCCTACTTCCATTAAAGAACCGAATTAAGTACTCAAAGTTCTAAGTTAACAAGAGACCTCAGTATTTTACTCAGTTACAGACAAGATTTGAAATCTGACTGATCTAGAAATAAGTATGAAATACAAGCCATTCTTTTACTTAACAGCAACACTCTTTACAGACTAATGTTATTGAAAACATGACATTAATAACAGGCTCCATGCAATTAACAATGCTTTAAAGCACAACAAACTAATATGAGAAGGTATGTGGCCACAATTTCTAATTAGTGTATTAAAAACTACAAGTATTAATAGTATCCCAAATTTATGAGTACATACACTCATATGAAAATTTTTTAGTGTTAATTTTTTAAGATTTCTTATATATACAGTGCTCTGCCTGCACACCAGAAGAGTATATCAGATCTTACTACAGATAGTTATGAACCACTGTGTGGTTGCTGGGAATTGAACTCAGGACCTCTTCCCAGTAGGGTATTAAAGCAGATGCTGAGGCTCATAGCCAAACTTTGGGCAGAGTGCAGGAAATCTTATGAAAGAAGGGGGAGATAGAAAGAAAGAGCTGGAGGAGACAGCTTCCTCTACAAGGAAAGCAACAGAACCAAAAAAAAACAAAAAAACAAAAATCTGGGTCCAGTAATCTTTTCTGAGACTGATACTCCAACCAAAGATGATGCATGGAGATAACCTCGAAACCCTGAACAGATGTAGCCCATGGCAGCTCAGTGTCCAAGTGGGTTCTCTAGTAGTAAGGGGGAACACTGGCTATTTCTGACATGAACTCAGTGGATGGCTCTTTGATCACCTCCCCATGGGGGAGGGGGGGAGCAGCCTTACCAGGCCACAGAGGAAGACAGTGCAGCCAGTCCTGATGAGACCTGATAGGCTAGGGTCAGATAGAAGGGGAGGAGGACTGCTCCTGTTTGTGGACTGGGGGAGGGGCATGAGAGAAGAGGGAGGGCAGGATTCAGAGGGTATTTGTATATGGAAATCATGGACGAAACCTCTTAATCTTTCTCCCTCTAGGCCCCATCTCTACTCCAAAGGCTACATCAAACTACTGAGCCTATATTGTGCAAAATAACACCAAATATTAGGTTACTTTAAGCTGCCTTGAATTGGTAATACAAGACTCCAAGCCCATCTTCAACTAACACATCTCCATCATCCAGAACTTCACCACAACTTTCAAAGTTCTGGCCTCCTGCTACTGCTAGAAATATTGACAGTGGCCTTAATTAATGCTGTACTAGACAAATTAAATGCATCTGGTTTCAGCATCTATCAACCAATCAATCAAAATCTGACAAAAGTGGAACAGCTTGTGAAAATTCAGGTTCAGCCAAGAGTATACAAGGGCTGATGTAGGTAATTGGGAAAGGAAATCTACAGGCATGTGCATACCTCCACCTGGCAAGAACAGATTGATTTTAAATGGGAGTTGATCCCATAAATTCAGTGCAAAGGAAACATCTATCTAGGCCCTTCCCTCTGACTGTTAACCTCCAAAAGCCTTAGGAAGCATGACAAACCAGTGCCTCTTTTAGCAGTGCCTGTCTGCTAAGTCATGAATCATATACTTGTCTCTGACCCAAGGGTCTTTATTTGCGTCTTCAGCTAACATCCCAAAACAGTAGAAAGCATGTTTACTTGCTTGCAAAAGAGACAGACTGAAAGACCTTTCAAAGTCTCCTGAAAAACGGCCAGTGTTATAAAATCTAAATAAGAAACATAAGACTGAAAAAGGAAACAGAAAGTTGGTTTTGAAGAATATGGCTGTCCACATAAAAAGTTCAAGATGGACTTAGGGCATAGGTTAGTGGTAGTAGAGCACTTGCTTATTAGCATTTGATAAGTCCTGAAGACAATTTCTAGTCACAATAAAGAAGAAAAACACCAATCCTAGCAACACCCACAAAAAAGTATGTTAATCAAGAATGCTAGAAGACAGAAAACTAATATGAGATAAGATATATGACTACTAAAACCGTAATTTAAAAAAAAAACACAATTTAAGTACACTAAGGTACTATAATATATCTAGGGAAATATATGCAAGAATAAAAAGTAATTTAACTTTAAAGGCATTAAAGATGACATACAAGACCATATGCCTCTGTATTTATTTCTCCAACCTGTACTAAGAAAAGTAACTCAGAAAGACATAAAGCATGTCAACAGATAAGTCACAGAAACATACACCCAATGTTCCCAACAAGATGGGAAATAGAAGTGTAGAAGTAAAAAGTAAGTACATGTTGAGTGTAGAGGTAACGTTCGTATTTCCAAAAGTAATGCAAATGAAGCAAAATATTTAGGATATGACCATGTAGGTGACTGTATGCTTAAACATTTCATTAAAACCTTATGTATAGTACTTTTCAGAACATTAAAACATTGGGTATGTCAATTACTGACAGAGTACTTTCTTAGCACGCACAAGTTCATGGTATCAAACTCCAGAACCACCTCACCAAAGAGAGATTTTTTTTTCCTTGAGTCAGATTATGTAGTCCTGGCTGTCCTGGAACTCGTTCTATAGACCAGGCTAGTCTGGAACTCATAGATCTGCCTGCCTCTGCATCCCAAGTGCTGGGAATAAAGGCATGCACCACCATTGCCAGGCAAAAAGAGGACATATCATAAAGTGAGGTATCTACAGGAACTTATGCAGCTCAAATTAACACTTTAGGGGAAATCATTTTTCTTCTCCCAACCCGTTTCCCTATTTATAAATAGAACTCTATAGAACACTAGACCTAAATTAAACATTGAAAAATAGTCTTTCTGCAGCCTAAGGACTGATTTCTAAAACCATATTGTAGGACACAAAGCAAGTCTTAACAAATACAAGAAAATCAAAATGATTACATTCTAGCTGATCAAAACAGACTAAAACTAGAAATCAACAAAACTAAAGAAAACAAATTCACAGAGACTGAACACTGCTACCAAAGGATGAATGGCTCATTAAGAAATGTAAGAAAAAAATTAATCCCCAGAACTAAAGACTAGCTCAGTTTGTGTAGTGCCTGCCTATCCCCAGAGGTGATCCCTAGCATGCCCAAAATGGGCACAGTAACATATGCTTCTTTATAGTCCAAGCACACAGGAGATGGGGGGAAAGAGGCCAGAAGAAAAAGCTCATCCCCTCAACTCAAGAGTTCTTGAGGCCAGCCTGCCTGTTTTCAAAAACAAAAATAGCCTTCCCGTTCTATTTTCTATGAACATTAGGCTATCTCAGTAAAGCTGTTTATATAAACACACCCAAAGTCTAGATGTACATACCTATGTCCCACAAAAACACTTCAAGGAACTAAACTACCAGTCTGAATATTGGGATGCCCTTATCCTACTAAAAGATGCAATTATATTTTCAATACAAGCTTACACTGGTTATATTGTTAGAAAGTGTTAAAACAGCTTTACTATAACCACAGGTTTTTAATTGTGTCCATGAAAGAACAAATGACCAAGCTGACCCAGTGTAATAGACCATACTGAGAGATTAAGACTGTAAATTTGAAGACAGCCTCAGATGCAAACCAAGCTAGTTTACAAAATAAATTTGAAGCCATTCTGAAAGATACAGGGAGAGCTTGCATTTTAAAATAAACAAAGCGGTAATGATACTCTTAATAGCCACAAAAGAATATTAATAAAGATTCAGTTTTTACCTCTAGCAGAATTTAATAGGTTTGTTTTGTTCTTAATTTTCTACAATCAACATGCCTTTTGTTCCCTTTCTTGCTTTTTTTTTCCAATGCTGTAGACTGACTAGAGGCCTGTCAGCAAGGTACAACTCTAGCTCATCTACCATTTTTATAATTGCATTCCTGGGATCTTCTATCTCTAATACTACTATAAGCTATAGTTGCCTGTTCACAAGGATTACTTATCTCTTTTATATTAAAGGTAATGAGACAGGCTCTCTCACTGACCTGGAACTCACCAATTACACTGGGATGACTCAGTGGGTCCCAGGGACCCAGCCACTTGTCGCACTCTCCCCAATGCTGGGGTTAAAGGCACAGACCAACCTCAGTCTCCCCCACACACACCTCCCTATCCCTAACCCCACTTGTCTCTCTCAGTATGAGTTCAGGGGTAAAAAGTCAGGTCCTCATATTCCCACAACAAGAGTTTTTGCCTAATTCATCTTATCTCCCCAGCCTAAAATACTATGCTTTTGGTGACTGTTTAAGATGGTTTCACTATCTGGCCTGGAACAGAACTTGGTATGGAGACCATAAAGACCTCAAAATCAAGAGATTCACCTGTCTCTAGCTCCTAAGTGCTAACGTTAAAGGCATGTGCCACTACACCTTACTCAAAATGTTACTTTTATTGCAAGCCAGATCCAGCCAGGCTAAATGGGTGAAGGTGCTTGCCGCCAAGACTGAAAATCTGAGTGGGTCCTTGGAACCCCCATGGTAAAAAAGAACAACTCCACACAGGTTATCCTCTAATCTCCACACACACACACACACGGCTCTTCCAGAGGACCCACACAGTAGCTCACAGTCATCTATAACAACACCACCAGGGGATGAGATACCCCTTTTCTGACCTCTATAGACACCATGAATGTGCATGGTACACAGACATGCAGACTAAATACTCATACATAAAATAAAAATTGTTTTTAAAACTTTAGCAGATTAATTCAGAAACAAACTAAACCAAGTGCTTAAAAAAAGAACAGAACCACAAAAGCCATGTACTAGTACACAAAAGCAAGTAAAACTTGTCTTAATTAGATCTATGTAAATGCAAAAACACTAAGGCACAGATGGATGTAGTTTATATTTTGACCACATGATGGGGCTAAAATACTACAGATCTCAAAAAGGCACACAGGTGCAGTTATAACATTATCACCCTTAATCCACCTATCTGTTCATCATTCCAAAGAAAAACTGAGGACTATCATTATCCTGAACTAAAGAATGCAATGGTAATTACTGTTTATTCTACTTATTCAAGTCAAAAGTTTCCTTGGTCACAGGTTCTTTTCACAGCAATTTACAGCAGACTAAGGCAAACTTCATGACTAAGAGCTTTTTTTTCTTTTTAAGTTTCTCTTTTTTGTTTCTTTTTGTTGTTGTTTGGTGTTCTTCCCCTCCACCCCCAACAGGGTTCTCTGTAGCCTTGGCTTTCCTGGGCCAATCTCGAGTAGTCATCAATCTGAATTCTTAAGTAGTATTTGAGATATTGTTGTCTTACCCTAAAGCAGTGGTTCTCAACCTTCCTAATGCTGCAACCATTTAATACAGTTCCTCATGTTCTGGTGACCACCGACTATAAATTTATTTTTGTTGCTACTTCATAATTGTAATTTTGCTACTGTCATGAATTGTAATTAAATATTTTTGGAGATACAGGTTTGCCAAAGGATCCTGTAAATTGAGAGCCACTGCTCTAAAGGGACAAGTACAAGCTTGGACTTTTTGTGATATGGGATAAACATATATATTATATTAATAATCCCTCTCTCTCTCTCTGTGTCTTTAGCCTTGGCTCTCCTGGAACCTATCGTGGAGACCACCAGGCTGGTCTTGAAGTCAAGAGATCTTTTTGTGATGTGAGATAAACATATATTATTACCTACCTACCTACCAATCGATGACCTATCTACCTACCTACCTTACCTCAACCGGGTTTCACTATGTAGCCTTGGCTGATCTCTATGTAGTACTGGCCTTGAACTCACTGAGATCTGCCAGTCTTTGTGCCACCACTCCTGGTGCTAGTGGTTTGTTGTTTTGTTTTTTTAATAACCTCAGCTTATTTTTCATCTTAAAGATCACTATTCTTAGATTTTTGTTTGTAATTAGCTACTTGTTCTCTACTGAGACTTTTGTTTTTCAAGACAAAGTTTCTCTGTGTAGCCTTGGTTTTCCTGCACTCACTTTGCAGACTAGGGTGCCCTGAAACTCACAAAGATCCACCTGCCTCAGTACTCCAAAGTGCTGGGATTACAGGCATGTGCCACCCCGCCTGGCTGGTTTATTTGTATGTTAACAGTCTTATGACTAACATAAAGGATAGTACCAAAAGCTATTTGGAAAGTGAAATTGCCCTGAAAAAAACTTGTAAGTCTTATAATCATTAATAACCCAGGGTAAGGATAGAGAATTGTTATAGTGAAGTAAATGTACAGCACTTTTCTAGAATGAGCAGATAACTTTATAGAGAAATCAGTATGCAATATACAGAAGCCCTAAAATTTTTTTTCATTCCAGCACTAACTGTGCCCATGTTCTTAAGTCTGGAATACAATCATTTCACTTTCTCTCTGTCATTAATAAGTCAATAATTAAAATTTGTGAAACAAAAAGTAGGAATAAATCTAAAATATAACATTAAAAAATTATGATCAAATTAAATATTTGGCAAAGTACTCTGCAAACTTTATAAGGTACACCATGTATGCTAAGGTACCATTACTCCTCAGCAGCAAAGCAATAAAAATTATTTTTGAAAGGTTAGACAAGAAGTTCAATGTATCTATTGATATGAATTAAATATATATAAACTCTCAACACTACAAAAATAGAAAACTGGTCTTCACTTTTCTCCTTATCCTGTGACTGTAACCCAGGGCGTTGTGCAGGTTAAGGAAGAACTTTTACCACTGAGCCATCCCCCATCTCACTTCTACAGTGTGATTACATTTGTGTACAACATGAGCAAAATACAAGCAGAAAGGCAGAGTGATGCAAGAAAAAAAAAAAGTACCTTTGTTGATGACGGCGGAGTAGGAAAATTAAGCCAGGCTGGAGCAAAGTCATGCTGCGCCATTTAGGTCCAGTCTCTCCAACTCAGTGAAACAAGGCTTCAACACCTCATGGCAAGTCCCTGTCACATAAAAAGGGAAAAAAATTAGAACTGTGGCTTCTGACCAAAGTTATATCCATATGCTGTATCTCCTTTAAATTACACTTGACTGGGCATAATGGCACATGCACCCAGCACTCAAAGCCAGCCTATCTATACAGCATGTTCCAGAAACACACACACCCTATCTCAAAAGACAAAAAAAAAAAAAAAACCACCTAAATTACAATGATCAAATTGTAAGATTTCATTTGCAATTGCTAAATTATAATTACAGAAGGCCACTCTTTTAAAGTAAGTTCCTGAAATAGACCCCAATAGAAGTTTCCCAGCTGCATATGACTTTAATATCAACTCAGGCGACAGAGGCTGGTGGATCTCGGAGTTCAAATACAAGACTTCTAAAGAGCAAGTTCCAGGACAGCCAGATCTATATAGAGAAAACCTGTAAGTTTCCCATACTATAAGCTCCATATCACCAATTTGAAAGTTACTTGCTGCCTCCTCTTAAAAAAAAAAAAAAAAAAAGGTATCAGCCAACTTTTCAACAAATCAAAACATGCTATTAATGAAGTTCCTCTACTTTAATTCCTACCCAAGAAAATAACCTGAAACTAACCAATCAGTTATACTGTCTTCCTGTACCCTCTTTAAAAGATAATTTTTAAATTATCATACTTTTTCTTTTGTTTGCATCTTCTGTTCTTCTACCTACAAAGCCTACTTACACCTAGGCCCATCTAGACATGTTCTCTATTTTATAGAAAAGGGTTTCCCAAATTTTAGAGGAGCAATTAAGGCCTGGTAAGATCTTAAAATTTATAAACTTCTCTTTTCACATAATGAAGTTCTAGTTATTAAAAAGATCAGCTGGAGTGTGAAACAGATGGATACAAAAAGCAAAAAAAACTTTTTTGAGCAATTCTGGCAATTACAAAACTATGTAATTTTAAAATTTCAAACCGTACACTTAAAACTTGGGCAAGGGCAAATTTTTTATAAATACTTCAATAAAATTTTTTACTGACCAGACAATCAGAATTATTCCTCCTAACAGAAACTATGAATCACATGGACCATCCATAATTTCAGGGGGAAGGGGCTGCTCATGTTCCTTGCTCTCAGGAACACCAAATGAGGGTGGTGGAGTTACAGTCAGTTCTGAGCCCTGTGGGTGCTAGAATAGAACCTGAATAGAATAGGCCTCTGAAGTACAGCAAGTGCTCTTAATCACTGCATCTCTCCGGCTCTAAGATACACTCTTAGCCATATCCCAAAAAGAATTTTAAATATAATTAACTGCCAATGTGCAGAAAACTCAAGACAACTGTAAGAACAGACAGCAGTGATAGTGCACACTTTTAATCACAGCAGTCAGGAGGCAGAGAGGCATGTGAATCTGAATTCTAATCCAGCCTGGTCAAAAGAATGAACTCCAGGACAGCCAAGGCTACAAAGAGAAACCATGTCTCAAAAAAACAAAAAGTAAAAATAAAAAGAACATTCATAGGAAGAAAAACATGAAACTGCAAGAAAAACCTGATTAATTCCTCTAGCTTTACTTGCTTTTGGTGACTTGCTTTTTACAGCCCATTTTAGAAGTCATCTAACCAAGTCACACAGTCTCAATAGCTTTGCTACTTACTATACATACTATCTCTGATATGCTAACCAGATGGCAACCGCTGTCTGATCAGTTTTTTAGCAACTTGAAGATAGCTTAAAATCAATTAATGCCACTGACCTTTCACTTTGGCCTATAAAAGTGCCTGATGACTAATTCTTTTTTTTTTTTTTTTTTGACATTAGAGAGAAAAAAATCTCCATTTCCTGTGCTTGGTCCATGAATAAGGTATAATTACACACACACACACACACACACACACACACACAGATAACCACTACTGTCATCTTATCCCCAATCACCTTTCTCTATATCTCAAATCACCCAGACTTCCTTGAACCCATAAGTACTCTTAAAAGCTGTCTTCAGAGTCACATTTGAGACTTAAATGACCCAAGTTTGGCCACTCTGGGAATAAAACTCCCTTGCACAAAACTCATTATTTTAATTAATGGCATAATACATACAAAACGAGCCTAATTCTGAAACAAGTAATCAGCCTTCAACAAATAAATGTGTTGTGTTTGCTTTCTGAGATAGTTTCACTGTATAGTACAGGTAAGGCAGGCCTCCCCCTCCTGATCCTCTTGCCTCAGCTTTCCTAATGTCGAGATTCTAAACATTCAAAATCACACCAAACCAACAAAAAACTTTTAATAAGCAAAACAACCAAACACAATATACAGATCTTGTATAAATAACTACTCAACAAACCAAGCTTTACAAAAAGGGGGGGGGGGGGTAAAGGAGACAGGGATAGCACACAAGTAAAGGCACTTGTTACCAAGCCTGATGACTTCAGTTCTACAGGAATGAATCATATCGGGGAAGAACAGAATCCAGTCCAAGATATTCTCTATATTCTCTAACACCCACCCACCCACCCACCCAGGGAGAAAAAGGATATAAAATGGAATCTGAAATGAAAAGGGGCTATGTAAAAAACATTATCCACGGGTATGGACCCATCAATAAAGAACCCTCACCTGACATGAATAATCAATGTCCCGAGTTTGTTCCTAAGAAAAAACTGAGTACACGCCATGCCTGATAATATTTAATATCCAGAATATATCAAGAACTCTTAAAATTCGTCAACAAAAACTGGGATGGCGTATACCTTTAATCCCTGCACTCCAGAAGCAGAGAAGGTGGACCAAAGAGTTTGAGGCCTGCCTCCACATAAGGACTTCCAAGATAGCAAAGGCTACATAAGACCTTGCCTCAAAACAAGAAGGAAAGAAGGGAAGGAGGGAGGGAAGAAAAGAGACAGGAGAAGGGAAAAGAGGAGGGGGAGGGAAAAAATGGCAAAAAAGAAAAAGAAAAAACACTTCTTAAAAATAAACAAATACATAATTAGATATTTCTAGGTATTTTCCTTGAGAGCTACAAATGGTCAATACTCATAAAAACACCCTCAGCATTACTAGCAAAATGGTCATTAGAGAGATTTAATTCAAAACTACCGTAAGGTACCAGTTCACATCTACCCACTACGATAGGTATATAATCTTTTTTAAAGCAGCAAAAACTAAGAACTGGAATTGAAGATGTTAAGAAAACTGGAACCCTTGTACATCACTGTTATGAAGATAAAATTGTACAACCACTATAAACTGTATTTGGCAATCCTTCAAAAAGTTTAACACATAATTACCCTATTATCCACAATACCTTCATTCGGCATGCTCAAAGAATTGAAAACCATACTTAGAAATCTCTATACCAATGTTTGTAGCAGCAGTTCACAATCCTCCCAAATGTCCATAAACAGACAAAAGAATACACAATGGACTGTTAGTCATAAAGTAAATTAAATACTGATACATGACAGGAGTACAAAGTTAAAAACACGCTAACTAGCCAGGTGATGGTAGTGCACACTTGGTAATCGCAGCACTTAGGAGGCAGAGGCAGGCAGATCTTTGACTTCAAAGCCAGCCTCATCTACAGAGAGAGTTCCAGCACAACCAGAGCAACAGAGAATACTGACTCTAAAAACAAAAAATAATAATAAAGAACATGCTAACTAGAAAAAAAGGTAGCACATACACACACACACACAATCACATGACTCCAGGTACATCTCTTAAGAAATAATTATATAACAAAAGAGAAAAAGTTGATCAGAAACTGATAGAAGGATGAAATATAAAGTGCTAAGCACATAAAATTTTCTTTTAGGAATATAAGTACATTGTTTAATTTCATGTAAGTACCTCATGAATTTACAACTAAATTTCAATAAAACTGTACACCTTAAATATTAATTATGTAACTTTTACCTCAGTGAAAGTAAGCAACAGGAACAATGTATTTTAGCCATTCAATGAAATAAACTATAAATCTAGCCATGTATTCATGAGACTAACTTACCTATGCAATCTTAATTAAGTACCTCCATCCCAAAAGTTATTACAATTCTGCAGTATAACAGCCTCACAAATAACACTATGATAAACAGATTACAGTGGACATCATTAATAATAAACAATTTGGCAATGTGTGTCCCAAGACAGAAAGCAATAAACAAAACCAAGTATCTCTTATTCTACCCCAAAGATGCCTAGCTTCTATGTAAACACAAGAAAGGCAGACTTAGGCTGGCAAGATAAGATGGTGCATTGTTTCAAGGCACTTGCTGCCAACACTGACAACCTGAGTTCAAATTCTAGAACCAACATGGTAGAAGAGTCAATTCTCAAACAAATTCTGGTCTGGAAATCAACATGACATGCAAGTTCCACCCCACTAGCCCCATCAAAAAAATCTTCAAGAATATCAAGTTACAAGGCTGGAGAGATGGCTCAGTGGACAAAGGTGCCTACTGTCTAGTCTGAGGAACTAAGTCTAATCCCAAGGGCCCACATAGTTAAAGCAGAGAGCAGAGACCATCAGGTTGGGCTCCACTTCACATATACCATGACCCACACATGCACAAACAAAATAAATGAATAAAATATAGTTTAAAAATTCCAAAATGAAAATCAGGTTACAAAACTCAAGAAAATATTTATTTTTATAAACTGGTCCAGCTGTTAAGCATGTTCATTCTTTTGGACATGCATGTATGCATGTGTTCAGGCACGGATATGTAAGTACATTCACATGCATGTCAAGACCAGAAGTCTTTCTCAGCCCCTCTGAAAGTATTTACTGAGCAAGGGTATGAAGCTTAATCTAACAAATTCAGCTGGTCTACCAGATTGCTCCTGGGATCCTGCCTCTACCAATGAGATTATAGCAAAACTGGCGTAACTACTAAGAAATCTGGTCTTTTCAGAATGAATGTGTATGTTGGAATTCCCACTAGAAATTCTCATTATTTTGTCTTTGATCGCTCCAGTTTGACCACCTTGTCTTCAAGCTCAGATATTTTATCTTGATTCACTCTAGTCTACTCCACAAAGCTTTTTCATTGACTTACAGTATCTTTCATTACCAGCATTTCAGATTGGTTTTTTTCTCTAATTTTTCTCTTAAAAAACTCCTAGGCTGGACATGCTGGCATATGCCTGTAATCCCAGCACTCCAGGAAGCACAGGCAGGCAGGCGATGTCTGTGAGTTCAAGGCCAGCTTGGCATATCTCTATGAGTCCAGTATATCTCTGGGTAGTCAAGGATACACAGAGAAACCCCGTCTCAGAAAAGCAAACTCAAAACACCATGACCTTTAAAGCCAGGAGTTGTTTGGTTGCCAGGCATAGTGGCACAGACCTTTAATCCCAGTGCTAGGGAGGCAGAGACAGCCAGATCCCTGTTTGAAGCCAGCCTGGTCTACAAAGGGAGTCCAGGACAGCCAGAGCTATTACACAAAGAAATCTTGTCTCAAACAAACAAACAAAACCAAAAAAGTTTAGTGACAAGACAAAGAACAAGGTATTTCCCTGATACCAAACTCTGATCATAGAAACCACACATCTTCAGTTTACCTCTTAACAGAACATTTCTGTGCTTTTACTTACAAGTAAAAAGAAAATTATAAAATTGTATCTGCTAGAAGGTTGCACAAATACATGCACAGATGTCTCCCTTCCAAGAAAAACCATTTATTTAAGCAGGAAAAACATTATATCCGGGGAATAGGATGCTTGTAACAGTCAATTTTTAATACTACTAGAGAGCACTACACAAAATACACTTACCATAGAAACACACATCTAAAAAAACTTTCCAGGGCTGAAAATACAGCTTAAGATGAGAATACAAGCTGAGCTAACACTTAACCTCAGTAGTACCATGCATATATACCATATGAAATCTTGATTTCAACAAGCAATTAAAAAAAAAAAAAGCCAAAATCTTATAAGGAACTGATATAGACCTAAAAAGATAATGTCTACCAACACTTAAGGGCACTTAGTACTCTTTCAGAAGACTCAGCACACAGCCTGGGCATTGAAATTACTGTCTTCTACCTCTCCAAGGCCAAGTTATTTGGTGCTCGGGGTCAGCTTGATGCATGCTTGGCAAACAAAATACCACCTGAGCTACACCCCCAGTCCCGACAGAAAAGACAAAAATTTAAGGTTCAACTCTCATGTGCTTCATGTCCTTTGATAAATGACAGATACATATACATCTATGTAAATACAGATTTAGATAGATGTAGATATAGATCTATAAGATATAGGTGTATGTATCAAAAAGAGGCCATGAACTGAAAGGGGCAAGGGAAAGAGTATGATGCAGGGAAGGTTTAGAGGGAAGAACAATAAGAGGGAAAAAAATGATCTATTATATTCTAATTTTTTTTAATTAAGTACACAAAATTTTACTTACTGGGTTTCCTCACAAAATTAAAGCAGGCTAAAACTTCAACACATCAGTCTACAGGGACCTTTTGTGTTTTAAGAGTTGGTAAAAGTAAATTTTAAATTAGAATTGTACTGTACTGTACAGTGAGGACTAATTGGGATAAAATTTAAATCAAACCAACTAATTTAATGAATGGCCAACATAAACATTTGGGCTAAGCAATGAAAGATACAAGGCACAAGGGAGCAGTCAAGACCCCTGACTTTAACAACAAGCTACAAAAATAACTGTAAAACTAAGTTGCAGCCACAGATCCTTTCAGGGG
This sequence comes from Meriones unguiculatus, assembly GCF_030254825.1. Classification (NCBI taxonomy): domain Eukaryota; kingdom Metazoa; phylum Chordata; class Mammalia; order Rodentia; family Muridae; genus Meriones; species Meriones unguiculatus. The sequence continues at coordinate 85,883,225 of NC_083354.1, forward strand.
ACTTTTGAGCATAACTTTTTCTCAGAAGTATTTACTATTAGAAAAGTACCAGCAGAGGGGAGGCTGGAGAGATGACTCAGAGAATTCCCAATAACCACATGGTGGCTCACAACCATCTATAAGGAGATCTGATGCCCTCTTCTGGTGTGCAGACATATATGCAGGCAGAATACTGTATACATAATAATCTTGAAACAAAAATGAAAAAAAAAAGGGGCCATCAGGATACAGTGGCCCATGGTCTGTACTCTCAGCACTCAGGAAGCTACGGCTACAGTGTTGCCACAAGCTCATGGTCCGCTAGGATAGATAGCAAGACTGCCTGAGAAAGTAAAAAACAAAAACAAAAAAAAAAAAACATAGCCAGGAATGGTGTCTCACCTGTCTGTAATCTAAGTGAAGTAGGGGATTACAAACTCAAGGTCATTCACTGCTCTATAGAGAACTATAGACCAACCCTAAGTATCAACACTGTAATGGCTCCAATAAAGGAAAGGATAAAATAGACAGAATCAGAATTTTAACAAGTAAGTAGTCTATCCCTGAACCACAGTCAATAAATGACAGATCCTGATAAAAATAAGACCCTGGTCTTTATACATTTCAAAGGCTGCTTAAGACCAGAGTGATACACTTATAATCTCGGCACTAACTGGGGAGGCTGAGGCAGGAGGATCTCAAGCCTGAAGTTGGCTTGGCCTACCTAGTAGGACCCTATCTCAAACTCAAACTCTCTCACACAGAGAACATATGAACAAATGAAGGAACATAAGAGGGAGGGTGGGAGGAAGGGAGAAAAACCCAATCTGTCAAATTCATCTAATAATTTACTAAAATATACAAAAAAATCTGCTACCTACTCTTAAATAACCGCTCTCCTTGAGTCCTCTTTTAGTTCATAAATGCATACAAATGTCTATCTACATTACACTACGATATAGCCATAGTCTTGATGTCCTTTTAAAACATCTTAATGTTTATCCAAAACCTGTGAGGCCTCTTAGTAGGCTTAGTTTATCTTCAATTTGTGTTTCTTATACTTAACACTACTAGGCTCTGTAAATCGCAGATAGCTTAGTTCAATATAACATGAACAAAACAAAGTATCTTTATGGGAATGGTATGACCAAAAACAACATCCTTCCTTGGAAAACTTAAAATTACCTTATAATGTAGGATTTCACATTTTAGGGCAGGATTTATAAACTAGGATCAATAATTGTTAAGTAGATGCTAATAAACTACTCTTTAAAATAAGAGTAGCCACTGTTAATTTAACATTTTCAAACTTCCATAGCCCAAGACACAAGACTATAATACTTGAAAATACTTTTAATTAAGCAGAAAATAAAACTATCTTCGAAATCTAATGCTGAAAGACAATGGTATTTATCACTGTTTCTCCCTGCCTTAAAAACACCCACGTGCTGGGAGGGGTGGGAGGCATCTGTGTGACAGCTTGTGTGTGGAAACTGAGGACTCTAATTCTCTCCTTCACACTTTATAGAGGTTCTAGGGAACAATCTCAAGCTGCCAAGCTTGACCCATTATGAACTGAGCTGTCTCACCAGCCTTGAATCAATGTTTTGAAAGTAATTTTGCTAACTATTTACAACAAAATAACAGGCATAATTGTATGTTCAAGGGTGACCAACACCAGAATCACAAAACCTTTAGACTATGCTGTTAACCTTAACTTAGCCTGTTAAGCACTTTACTGAACTACAGTTATATCAAACCATAAAATACAAGCCTTAAATATGTTCCCCCATCAACTCAGGCCCCTTAGGCTCCAAATAGACCATTATATTCTTAGCAAATTAAGTATTTGGAAAGATCAAAATATTTACAGTCACTTTTACTCCCCACCCGTCCCACCTCTTTTTTCCCCTAGGGAGACATCTAGATCTACATTTAAGAAAGTACCTTGTTTCTCATTCATTCAAGTAGTTTCCAACCTAATTCAGGTTCCACAATCATTTCAGCACTCATCTAATACTTAGTAAGCCTCTAGAAGGGATCGGTAACATTCTTTCTTACATACAGATCCAAAGGAAGACCACATTAAGAAACTCCGAAAAAATAATTAAAACTTCAGTCCCTACCAGACATGGCAGAGGCAGAAGGATCTCTGAGGCCAGCATGGTCTATCTGGGGGGTGATGGGGGGAGGGAACAATAAAATAAAAAAGAATACAGAAAGAGGAGAGTACAATACAATAGAGTACATACAACATAGTAGTAAGAGAAACTATCATAGCAGGTAACACCTGAGTTAAAACTGAACTAGCCAGGTGAAGGACTGCACAAAAAAAAAAGTTCCAACTGGTTGAAATATTAAAGCAGGAGGATCCTGGAGCCCAGGAGTTCTAAATCATCCCTCTCCCTACAAAGAAAGAAAATGGGGAGAAAAAGGGAGCAGAAGGGAATGCAAGAGCTAATGAAAACAACTGAAGAAACATGAAGACTTTAGAACAATGGTTCTCAACTTGTGAGTTGTGACCCCTTTGGGGTGTGAACAACCCTTTCACAGGGTTTGCATACCAGATATCCTGCCTATCAGACAGTTACATTACAATTCAAAACAGTAGCAAAATTATAGTTATCAAGTAGCAATAAAATAATTTTATCATTAGGGGTCACCACAACATGAGGAACTGTGTTGAAGGGTTGCAACATTAGGAAGGTTGAGAACCACTTGTCTTAGCTAATAAGGAAACTGTGGTGTTTTCAAAGATAAGGTAGACCACAAAGTTGCAGAGAAAAAAATGAAAAAGTGATAAAGACTTATACAATAGTATATTTAGTTCCAATGGAAAGACACTGAAGCCTCTTGTTTTTAAGTATGTGTGTCTACCACCCTGTTCGGTGCAGCTGCACGGGAGATAAGAGGTATGGGATCCTGGAAATGGAGTTGCAGGCAGTGTGATCAGTCCAGGAGGGTTGCAACCAAACTTAAGCCCTCTGCAGAAGTTGTTCACACTTCACCCCCAAGTCATCTCTACCATCCCAATTATCACCACTTGTAAAGGACCATTATGCTCTGTGAATAAGCTATATAGTATAAATGGTAAAGAAAGGAGGCTAAGGCAGTCATTCAAATGAAAACAGGATTTATCTTGGACAAATGTAGAAAGCAATGGAATAGAAAGGTCTAAGAGATTTGAGGTGGAACAAACAGAATTGCTAAGAGTCCATGGAGACTGGAAGTCAAAGATGATTCTCCCACATTCCAGTTTGGTAAGGTAGATCAGGAAGACGTTTATTTAGATAAAAATGAACAAGAAAACACGGGGGGAAGGGACGGTGGCGCAAGCCTTTAATTCCAGCCCATGGAAGGCAGGCAGGCCTCTGAGTTCAAGGGCAGCCTGGTCTACAAAGTGTGATCCAGGACAGCCAGGGCTACACAGAGAAATCCACCCCCCCTCAAAAAATAAAAAAAAAAGTAGCAGGTATGGCAGACCACTCACCTAAATTACATTAAGACTTTAAATTCAATCTCTGCCCGCAAAGGCTAAGGCTGTAGCATTCTGTTAGTATAGCTACCTACCTCAATCTCTAGTACTACCAGGAAGAAAAAAGTAAACCACTTAGTTGAGGTTGCCTTGAAAGTTTGGAATATGAGCACAATTTTACATGTGGAGGATTCAAGAAAGATAGTTACATGAGATGAAGTTTTGGACTGGACATTTAAGATTACCTAAATAGGGCCAGGCTTGATGATCCACACCTGTAATCCCAGAACTCAAAGAGGAAGATAGACTGCCAAAGTTCAAGGTCAGTCTCATCAACTCATGCATGCAGACCAACCAGATGCTATCTCCAAAAAACAAACAAAAATAACTATGATGCCAAACTTCCAGATTACCCAAGTAATCATACCCAAGTATGATCTAAAGGTATAATGCACTATCTTAACAATTTTAAATGTGTATATATGAAATATATAGTACACCACATACACATTAACACATACTACTCAACTCAGTCTCTTCATTTTATAATTATGTACACTCTCCAATTCACTCTCCCCTCTTGGTTGACCCCACGGTCCTTAACCATTTTAGGTTGTCTCAGTTTTTTTGAGGGTTTGTTGATGAGACAATATTTCACTATGTAGCCCTAGTTGGCCTGAACTTTGCTTTCATTATGCTGGATTGCAGGTCTCAGCAACCACACCCCACATTCCAATTTCTTTAACTATAGACCTCAACCCCAAATGGTATCACCTGACTGAATTTGTAAAAATAATAATACGACTTTAGTAAAAGGATTCTCATTGCCCCCGCCCACCCCGTGGCGCATGCCTGTGATTCCAGCACTCTGGGGGGCAGAGGCAGGCGGATCACTTTGAGTTTGAGGCCAACCTGGTCTACAAAGCATATTCAGGACAGCCAAGGCTACACAGAGAACCCCTGTTTAAAAAGATCCTCAGTGCTTAGCAACCAAAAATAACTCACAATCAAAAAATTAACAAATCTGATGTTCTGACAGCATTGATCCCTGCTGCATCAAGCATATTCACAAAGCTCTGGTTCTAAATGTAACATTCACTTCACTCTGCCTGATGTTATAACCTACCATACAGGCTGCAAAAAAGGAAGAAAACAGAAAAAAAAAAAAAAAAGTTACCTCAAGATTTCAAGACTATACTATTACCAAACTTTAGACAAAGTTTTCTGCTTTTAAACAAAACAATTTAAGCATGGGAAATGAAGACTTATTTTTCTATCACCATCCCTCATAATGCACCAATCAATGTATCTTTCAACTGTATTGTTAGAACATTTGATTTTAAGAAGTTATCTAAGCGTCAGCTAGATATAACAGTAAGGTTAAAGGGGTCAAAGCAAACTTGATTTCCCAGGACACATGGGAGGACAGAGCCTAAGTTGTCCTCTAACCACCACATGCATCCTGTGGCACTTGCACCCACCCACACAATAGATGGATGGACTCATGGGTGGGGAGACAATTAGACTTTCTGGCTTGGGTTTTGTTTTGGGGGGGTACTCGTTTTAAACTGGGAGGTTTACTTAATGCTTTTTGGTTGTTTATTGTTTTGACGTTATTTTCTTTTTAAGACTTCACATAGAACAAACTAGCCTACAATTCTCTACATAGCTGAACTCCTGATCCTCCTCCTCCCAAGTACCAGGATTACAAGAATGCACCACCACGGCTGGCTGCTGATGAATTAAATCAATTAACTGTTAAATGAACTTTGGCTTAAGATTAGGCTTTTCCTAAAATTTCTGAAATGGCCTTAAACATACTTCTGCCAACATGTGTCCATCATCTATGCTCCCAATGACTGTAAAGGGCAAGGAAGATACTTCTGCCATGGGACTGGTAAGATTGCAGATTCACGGCTGAGAGAAAGGAACACAGAAGGCTCCTATGACAATCTCTAACCCCACCACACTCACCAAAAAGTTAACAGCCTAGGCGGAGAGCCTTTGAAGAGAATTCTTAGTAACTGTGATAAGGATAATGATATGTAGGCTTCTGGCGGGGGTGAGGGTAGGAAAGGGCTCAGTTTTCTTTAAGGGGCTGGCCACTGGGAGTTTAACCATGCTTCAATGAGCTTATGGGTGAGGAAAATTGGACTTAGTTTTAGTTTTGTTTTTTAATCTTTTGGGGGGAGGGTAAGGGGAGAGGATCACAAGAGAGAAGCCTGACCTGGGAGGTATGGAAGTGAGTGTGCACGATATTAAATTCCCAAAATATCAATTAAAAACAGCATGAAAAAATACTGCCATTTTATAGAGTACTTAGAGTAGACATTCTCAGCATTATTATCACCAACACATGGGAAACTGTTGAAGATACTTTATATCCTACAGTTCAAATAGTCATCAAAGATCTAATTCTTGTAAAAAAGCTAAGCACAGTCTTCAGAAACAGTGAAGCTGTCTGTAATCTCAGCATTTTGGAGGTAGAAGTAGGATCAGGATGCAAGGCCATCCTCCATGACTGACTACATAGTGAATTAAAAGGCCAGCTTGGGCAACTTGATGCCCTGTCTCAAAAAAATTCCTTATTAATGCAATGAAATGACTTCACTTTTTTAGGTTCAGACATGGCACCCTAAAAAACAAACTACATAATACATGTTATTATGTAAGTAAAAGACTAGTTCTTTACAATTAAACTACAGTAAATTTTCTCAGGCAGTAGTTCTTAACCTCCTAATGCTACAGACCTTTTACTATAGTTCATGTGTGTGAACCCCAACCATAAAACTATTTTCGCTGCTACTTCATAATTTTGCTACTGTTATGAATTATAAGGTAAGTACTTTTGGAGCTGTAGGTTTGTCAAAGGTGAAAGCCACTGCTCTTGGGTGATTGAAAAACATCCTACATATTCTTAGTCTGATAAAGATACAATTGTACATATTTAAAGAATATGTATTTTTCTCTGTACATGCCACATAAGTAAAACTAACTTCAAAATGGGTTTATTAAAAAACTAGAGCACACAGGGCCATCTACATTGTCCACAAACTCACTACTTAGCCTTATAGAGCATTATCTCTAAACTCATCCTATCTTAGCCTCAGTGTTCCAACTACAGGGAAGTACTGTGCCTGTCATAAGAGATCAATTTTTTTAACGGAATCAAGATAATTCAATTTTTATTAAGAATTTATGTTTGTGAGTTTGAGACTGTGCAAGTATGCTCAATACTTGTTTTTGGGCTGGTGTGTGAATCTGTGAGATGCCCAACTCATCTCATGTGGCTGGAAAATGAGCTCATGTCCCCTTGATTGCAATAGCAAGAACCCTTAACCACTGAGCCGCCTCTACAGCCACAAACAATTTTAAAAATATATTTTAGTGTAAAAATGGAGATTTCAGAGTTTCCTTGGAAATATTTTGTCCTTAATTTTACTTTTCTTTCCCTAACTATTAAGCCTGATGTCCAAGGCTACACAGAGAAACCCTGCCTCAAAAAAACAAAAAAATCTTCTAAAATGTTTAGAAAGTAAAAAAAAAAAAAAACTAAAAAGTAAAAACTAATCAAGGACATTAGTTTTTGATTTTGGTTTTAAAGGCAAGCAGACGAGCTGGCTATAGGCACAGATACTTGACCTCAGCATTGGGAAGGCAGAAGCAAAAGGATTATCCCCAACTTTAAAACCAACTGTTCAACTGAGTTCCACGGTAGCACATACATGGGCACAAACACAAAGTATAAAGGAAATTTTATAATCTAGACTGATCATACTTATGATATTATACATTCAAATGCATAATTTGAATATATAATTTACTATAAATTTCATTCATTTACCTTGTTTATTATATGTATCATTTTGATCTAATATGAAAGAGGGTATTTTCTGCTTCAAAGATGGTTAATTCTATCAACTAAGCCACTCTAATAAGAGCCTAAGACATTAATAAAACACTGAGTGACATAAACTGATTGACCTGCTCTTTGATCACCTCCCCGTGAGGGGGGAGCAGCTTTACCAGGACACAGAGGAAGACAGTGCAGCCACTCCTGATGAGACCTGATACACTAGGATCAGAAGGAAGGGGATGAAGACCCTCCCTCTCAATGGACTGGGGGAGGGGCATGGGTGGAGAAGGAGGGAGGATGGGATTGGAAGGGGAGGAGAGAGGGAGCTACAGGGGGGATACAAGATGAATAAATTATAATTAATAAAAATAAAAATTTTTACATAAATAAAATAAAACACTGAGTGTGTCTAAGTGTGCACTTCCACAGAGGATGACAGGATCTACCCTGAATATAGGTGGTGGTCAAACAGAACATTAAGGGGGGAGGGGGAAGCCACTGGAGTTAGCTAGTGCAAACATTCCCTGCTTTCTGTCTTGCCCTAGGTTCTATCTACAGCTCCAAAAAACGTAAGAAATATACCTAGGCATGGTTAACACTTGCTTGTACACCTAGAACTTGGGAAGCTGAGCTATACAAGTTCAGGGATAGCACAGGCTACAAAGTAGAACCCTGTTCTTCAAGGGAAGGAAGGAAAGGGAGAGAAGAAAGAAAAAGGGAGAGATGTTGAGAGGAAAGAAAATGAGGCGGAAGTAAGGGAAGGAGAGAGAGAAAGATCTCCCAACAGAGGTTTCACCCTATCACAAAGTTCTAGTGGACAAGAAAATTAAGGAGCAAGAGCCACTGCTGGGCCATGGTGTTTATTGGAATAAGAAATTACACTTGGCAGAACTGAGTCCCCAGCACCAATCACCACCTCAAAAAAGGAAAGGAAAAAAAGAAAACAAAAGTAACTCAAATTCTGGTTTTGTCAGTTAACCCTTAAGGTAAATTATTTAATCTGGGATTGAATTTGTATGACTGATTTTAGATAATTATTTTAGTTAAGGCTCACAATGACAATAAGAGTTAAGGTTACAGATAGCTGAGAGGTTAAGAGCACTTACCACTCTTAACTTGGGTTTGATTCCCAGAATTCACATGTTCCTGAACGAGGATTATCAACCTGCAACTGAATCACCTTCTCCTAAGAAATTAAAATTTAGTTCCTGTCATAGATGAAAATAAAGCAGTATAGTATTTTAATTTTCTCATTAACACCTTCAAAACTAACAGTAAGCCTTGACACAGAAATATGAGTTCAGAATAAATGCTAGCTGTATAACCTTGGCCATATGTTTAAAATCCCTGTACCTACATTCTCTCAACTGTAAAGTGAGTAAACAGGCATTCCCACACATGGTGGCTGAGGACTAAAATTTAAAAGGCTCAGAATAGCCTAGAACATGCTATAAACACTGATAAATATTATGTATTAGTTATTAGGATTCATTCACTGCTGAAAATAGTAGAAGACTCTGTAATCTCAGCATTCACCAGTCTGGGGCAAGAAATCAGAGTTGAAGGCCAGCCTGGGATATGTGGAAAGATACTGTATCAAAAGATTTGCTCATTATGATAAGGGTTAATATTTAAAATGTAAGACTATAACAACTAAGTTAAAATGATCTCAGCACTAGGGAGCCTGAGGCAGTAGGATTGTAAACTCCTCCAGGCCAGACTAGGCTACTTCAAAGCAAGGAGGAAGGGGAAGGAGGAAGAGCAGAATAGGAGGGGAGGAGAGGACAGCAGTGGCTAATAGTTTAGAGGGTTAATATCTGCCTTGATCCAGGTGAAATAGGGCTATTCTAAAATCTAAAAATCAATAAATAAATGAACAAACAAAAACATGAACAAATGGACAACTAGGGGCTGGAAAGGCAGCTGGTGGTTAAGAGTACTTGATGATGCAAAGAACAGGTTCATAGCACCCACATCACACACCTCACAACTGCCTGTGTAACTCCAACTCCATGGGATCTGGTGCCTCTAGCCTCTGTTATGCACATACATAAACGCACACAAAAATGATTTTTAAAAAAATTTAGCAGGGTGGTAGTGGTACAATCCTTTAATCCCAGCACTCAGGAGGCTGAGGCAGGGAGATCTCTGAGCTAGAGGCCAACTTGGTCTACAGAGTTCCAGGACACCCAAGGCTACACAGGGAGACCTTGTCTTGAAAACCTAAAAATCTTTATGAGGGAGAGGGCAGACAGCTGGGGAGTTCTTGTGATTAAGAGCACTGGATGCACTTTCAGAAGACCTGGGTTCTCAGTTCCTAGTACCCACATGGCAGTTCATGGTGCACATGAATATTTATTCAGGCAAAACTCATAAAAACAAGTATTTTTTTGTTTATTTACTATGCTAACTGAAAGAGAAAAGTATAAACAACAAACAGGGCTAGGGTTACAGCTTAGCAATGAAGCACTTGTCTGATTCTCTAGGTTCACCCCTCAATATTGCCCCTAAAGGAGAAAAACAAAATACCTTACACCTCAAGTCATACAGCAGCTGGAAAGCCAGTAAACCTACTGAGTCCACATAAATACCAAATATACTCTTCCCCCAAACTATGTAACACACCACTCTACTTTGTAGGACAAAGATTTTGACCACATACGTGAAAAATTTTATGTACTTTACAAATAGGTCCATAAATCTTTTGAAGAAAGGCATGGATTGGATTCTTTTTTACATCCCTTGTCTTAATTTCATAAACTTAGAGATTTGCATCTAAATAGAAAGTGATTAAACCTTGGTCATAAAATTTATTACACCTTTCCTTCATCTCTTACTACCTGCTCTAGGATCGAAGTCGATGATGCCTCTAACTGATATTGACAGATAGTTAATGAAAGACCTAAAGGCAGCCAGATCATCAGCTGAGCTGTTCCTGATAACATATTTAAAGTTTTCATTATAAGTGACACAGACAAGGCCAACTATGGTAGTATGGACCTAGAATGCCTGTAACTGAGTCAGAAGCAATTCTACACAGCAATTCCAGGCAAGCCAAGGTTAAACACTGAAATAGTGAGATGCTGAGTCACAAAAAAAAAAAAAATCATCTGCACTAGATTCAAAACTCTAGCTTCCATTTATTTCACTTTCTTTTTTGTTTTGTTTTACAAATACAAGGTTTTTCTGTGTAGCTCAGACTAGGCTGCAACTCAGAGATCAAACTGCCTCTGCCTCCCAAGTGCTGGGATTTCAGGCTTACGCCCACTGCACCTGGCTATTTCACTTTCAGACTCAATGGTCCCATTCTTCAGTCTTTCTCCTTAAGCAGTTTTTTTTTCACTTTTGCTGTGCATCCAATTCACCAGCAGTTTTTAAGAACAAAACCTATATAATAATTTCAGTCTAAAGCCAAAGAGAAAGCATAAATATTTATATCCACACCAGTAAGAGACTATATGGTTGAAAACCACATTTTAATTTGTATCTAAGCAGAGTTATCATCCAAATATTATCAGCAAATAGCAAAACTAAACAGCAGCTTATCCTTTTAGCTTTTCCAACCTTTATTAATATAATCAGGGTAACCAAATAGAAGTTGTTTGTATATAAGGGGGGGGGAGGAAATGCCAAGAATAAATTAAATAGACTAACCTGCTATCTACAAAAGATAGTGTAAGTAAAGCCTAACAATTAAAAAGCAGACTGAGAGACTGTCTTAAGACAAGAACTCAGTGGGGCTGGCTCTTTGATCACCTCCCCCTGAGGGGGGAACAGCCTTACCAGGCCACAGAGGAAGACAATGCAGCCAGTCCTGATGAGACCTGATAGACTAGGGTCAGATGGAAGGGGAGGAAGACCTCCCCTACCAGTGGACGAGGGGAGGGGCATGGAAGGAAAAGAGGGAGGAGGGAAAGGGCTACGAAATACAGCTGTGATACAAACTGAATAAAATGTAATTTTTTAAGAAGTATAGACTGGGCTAGAGGTAGAGCTTGTCTAGCATTATGAGTTTAAAGCATACTGAGAGCGCAGACTGGGCGAGGTACGGTGGTACACGGCCTGTAACCCCAGCATTTGTGGAGGCAGAAGCAGCCAGATCTCCTTCAAGGCCAGCCTGGCCTACAATGAGAATCCAGGACAACCAAGGCTACACAGAGAAAATGTCTCAAAAAAAAAGACACAGACAGGGCTGAGGGTATTACTCGGGATGAGAGCTTGTCTGGCATGAAAGAGGGCCATCCTCAAAATAAAAATATAAACAGGAGAAGGGAATATGAACAGCATCAGACCTCTTGGATTTTATAAGCAAGCAACTCTGTTCCCACTTCAACTTTCCTAAATTCTAATTTTGTCACACCACTATAATTATGGTATTTTCCTCATAATATTAAGAATGGTTATCATGGGCTGGAGAGATGGCTCTGTGGATAAGAGCACTGTCTGCTCTTCCAGAGATCCTGTATCTGATTCCAGCAAACACATGGTGGCTCACAAATATCTATACTGGAATCTGATGCCCGCTTCTGACATTAAGTAAATAAAATCTTAAAAAAAAAATGGATATCATGTAAAAGTATGCAGCAAAACACACAACATCATAATCTGTCATCTATTGGAATTATTAAAAATCTTCATTTTGGACAAAAGCGAAACTAGAAGACTGAAGGGGAAAAAGCAGCAGTGGTAGCAGTGTTCTAATCAGTAACTAGTGATACTATACAGTTCAATCTCCAGAAAACACTGAAAAACTTAAAATCCTCAGATAGGATGGAAATGTGGCTCAGTTGGTAGCGTACTTGCTTTGGCTTGTACAAAACCATAGGTCCAGTCATGCAGCAGTGGAGAGGCATGTCTGTTTAATTCCAACTCTGAGAGGCAGAAGCAAGAGATCAGAAGTCTAAGATCACTTTCGGCTTTGAAGCCAGCCTGGACTACAAATTCAGGGGCTGGACAGATGACAACTCAAGGAGTAATAGTACTAGCTGCACTTTCACAAGACCTCAGTTTGGTTTCCAGCACCCATGTGGAGCAACTCTCAACCACCTGATCCAACTCTAGGGGGATCTGACACCCTCTTCTGGCTGGCTTTGTTTCTTTTCGTTTGTGTTTTCGGTTTTTTGTTTTGTTTGTTTTGAGACTAGGTTTCTCTGTGTAGTGTTGGCTGTCAGGGAACTCTGCTACAGACCAGACTGGCCTTGAACTCCGAGACCAACCTGCCACTTGCTCCCAACTGCTGTGATTAAAGGGGTGCACTGCCACGCCCAGCTACAGTACATCAGTTGCTGACCAACTGCTGTAAACAAAGCTCACAAATAGACTCTCAATGAGTCAAATGTTCAAAGCTGATCTCTGCAGTAATCTGACATAATTGCTTCAGAGTCCCAAAAATTTCAAGATCACAATAAACAAATGTTGTGTGGTTATTTTCTATGATAGTCAGGTGATAGCCGAGTGTGATGGTTTAAAGAGCCCAGGACAGCCAGTACACAGAGAAAACCTGTCTGGGAAAAAAAAAAAAAAGATCAGGTGATCTCAGCTCAATTTCTGCTAGGTGTCTTTGGTCTCCTCCACCCCCAGTTTTTTTTTAACTTAACTGGTCAGACCTGCCTGTTTCCTGAATGCTGGAATAAAAGACTCACACAATCACTCCAGACCTAGTTCAATTTCTAATTCGCATTAAGGATAAGCATTTGTATACAAATAACTTCAAAAGCCAATTAATAGGCATGCATGGAATAGGTTCTCCCAAGTGATAGATGAATGTTCTCAACAATTTCTACATAAGTTAAGACAGAAAACCAATTAAAATACTACAGCTCTCAAGGCCTGAAGTAACAGCATACAGGTGAATTTCAGCACTGAGATTTTACTCGGGAGGACTCCATGCTCCAGGCCACCATCAAAATATAACTCTCATTTTTTAAATTTTTAAGAACTACTAAAGATCTTTTAACACGGGAAACACATGTAAACCAGTCTGTCACACTATAGGGAACTACACTATAGGGAACACTGTGCCAGGCGCAGTGGCACACACCTGTAATCCCAACACTCTGGGAGGCAGAGGCAGGCGGATCTCTGAATTCGAGGCCGGCCTGATATACAAAGTAAGTCCAGGACAGCTAAAGCTACACAGAGAAACACTGTCTTGGAAGGAAAAAAAAAAAAAAATAGGGAACTGAACTCTAGTCCCATCTTCAGAACAGAAAATAAATGTTAAACATGAATACTGGAATACCAACTTTCATTTATATTATCAATTCTTTTGATTTAAGGAAAATTATATAATTCAACAGGTTAGCAAGGGGGGAAAACTGTGTAGAAATAATTTACTAAAGTTAGCAAACTTTAGAGTGTTGAAAAATTAAATTCTCTCCCTTAGAAAAGGTAATAGATGAAATAAAGTAAGCCACATTAGCCTATTTTCTAATTGTGTGAAAACATACTTTAGTGATTTTTTAAACACTCTGAAAAGCCCCAAATCAATGGTAAATTAAATGTAGTAACTAATAAAACCATTCAGGGTTAGAGGGAGGGCTCAGTGGTTCAGAGCACACACAGTTCTTGCAGATGACTGGAGTTCGAATCCCAGCACCCACATCAGGCAGTTCACAACTGCCTGAAACTCCAGCTCCAGGTGGTCTGGTACCCCTCCAACCACCTCCCAACACCACAATATGTAATTAACTTTCTTTTAAAATTTCAACCCTAAAAAAATACAGTATCACTACAAAGTCATACATTTCCTAAAACAATTTCAACTGGAGCAATTAATATCCACAACTTAAAAAAAAAAAAAAAAACTTTCTATGAACTTAAACCAGCACAACATTCCTTAGGGGAGGGAGATTATATGTGCATATGTGGGGGGGGGGGAGTAATCATGCTAGTTTAAAAGTTTTTAAGTCAACTTGTTACAATCCTCTGCTTTTTTCCCAGTAATTTTTATTTAACTTAATGTGGAATACAACCTGCTTCAATAAATTGTTTCAAAAACTTAATGTCCATAATTGGTTAAATTATTAGGCCTTAGTTGTGCTTAAAACAAGCTACTTCATAAGACAGCAAATTTAAAGACAAAAACTTGCACTATTTTGTTTTATACTACATAACTCTAAAGTAGAACTCTACGTTTAGTAGTGCAGTCTAAACTCACATTTAGAAAATTAAAGTAGGAATCAAAACTCAAGACATTTAAAAATGTAAAACCAACCAGACATATGAAATGTATAGGATTTTTTTTCCTGTTTTTACTATTCTGTTATTCATAAAGTCTAAAGTGATTACTGATCAAATGCGTTTAAAGTTTTCAACTTTAAAAATACAGAAAGTTTTAACTTACGACTATAATAAGTTTGAAACATTTCGTAAGCCTTAAAATCTTTTCCATTTCAATTTACTATATAGCTAATGGCTATTTCTAGGCTATCCAGAAACTGAATCAAAAGCAAATTTTTGCAAGAAACTGAAAGGTTTCCAAGAATAACAGGATCAATTTTACTCTTACAAATGAATACCTAATTTGCTCACCATAGGTGTACTTACAAATTCCAAGAGGACTGCACAGGAAGGTGTTGATTTTTTCTCTATAGGCTTTATGTTTTCCAGTTTGTTTTTTTATTTTGTATCCTCTGAAATATCCAAGTTCTTTGAAGATACTTAACCTGTGACTATTTGACATAGAGTTATTTGAAGTCAGCTACCCATATTTGTCTTGAAGTTTTCATATGGCTAGATCCAGAATTAGCCAAGTCCTTGGATTCAAGAGCAAGGTCTTCTTTACTATTCCATGTATTTGTCACTGTTGTACTTCTCCACTCCAGAGGAAATATCCAATTTATGTGCCAAAAAGCAGAAACAAAAAGAAAATTTCACATCTGAAGATTACTTCTAAATATCAGCGTATATAGACACATACAGCTATCTCAAAACTACCATGCTGGTGTGAAACTGGAACATCTTACATTCCCAAGTAAATAGAAGATAAAAAGAAAAAAACTCTGTATTCTTTCAATGTCTTCATTTAGAAAAGCTGTCCCATTGTAATATGAAAAGAGCTGAAGTCAAAAATTACTAAAACTTTTAATAAAGGTAAAAAGAACTGCAGCGAAACTTCAGCACTATTTAAACAGTAATTTGAAACTGCTGAAACTACTCAGTACACAAACCAAACATATCTTACAGTTCTGGCTGAAGAATACCAACAGGAGAGGGGGAAGAGACAAGAACACCAGACGAAATAGTTTAACCACTTATATAATCCGTTTGAACCGAAACACTGAAGAAATGACTGGTCTTTTAGTAGCTCGTTGAATTTGTTCACTACTATCAATTCACTCCAGAGATGATTCTTGTCAATTTTAATAAACTTCTGGGGCAAAATTACCCAAAACAAAAACAAAACTGTAATTCCAAAATGGCCACTTGAAATATCCGGGGCCTTTTAAACAGAACCTAGATGATGATCTTCATATCTGCATAATTCAATCACCTGCAAAAGTTATTAAAAAAAACAAACAAACTCCAATCAGTTTTTGTTTTCAAATAAAAATCAACACCACCACCCGCCTTTGGAAAAAAATAGCCCCTGGCGAAAACTGATTTCTGTAGCGTCCTAAAAAGAGAGCTGGGGAGAGAGCCATTTCCCAGCGCTTGATCAATGTCTCCTGAATGAAAAGGACTTCAAAGTGGAGGGGCAGAAAACGGTGGGCGACGGAATCACCGAGGACAAGCTCAGACTGGAGCTGGGTACAGGTCCAACACTGGAGGTGGCGTGTGCGACACTGCAAACTTTTCTGAGCAGGCACCAGGACTCCGAAATGGGCGCACGCTCTCACAGCCCGTCTTCCCTAATTCTGCCCCATGTGTCCGAGGAAAACAAACGGACAGGTGGTGCTGCCGCGGAGCGTTAGTAAACCCAACTCCGGGAGGGAGAGGCGGGAGGGGCCTCCCGAGACGCCGGGTCTGGGAGGGCGAGCGGCCGGCCCTAACCCATCGGGGCCGGCGACGAGGGCGGGAGGGGAGCGCCTCAGGGGCTACACGGCGGCCTCAGGGAGCAGCGGTGGGCTCGAGGGGCGACTTCCCACCGCCTTCCATGAGGCAACCGGGTCTCGGGCAACACTCGAGGTGCGGGAGGCTGCGGGGCCGCGCTCGCACCCCGCCTTCGGGACGGCGTCCTCCCCGAGAATTTAAAAAACGAGATAAGACAAGTCCCGTCGGACCGGGAGCCGCCGCGACTTCGGGGCTCAGGCAGCGCTTGCCTGAGCGAGCAAACTACCACGGGCAACTGCCAGGGAGCCCCGGCGCGGCGGGGAGGGCGAGGCGCCGCCGAGCGAGCGGGCGGGCGGACGGGCGCACGGAGGAGGCCGCGGCCGCCCGGGCCGGCTCGTCGCCGGGGCCCGGGGAGGCGCGTGCCGGGGTCCGAGGCCGCCCGCCGCCGGCGCCCCGGCCGTCCCCGGCCTCCGCCGCGCACCCCCACACTCCGCGCCGAGGCCCCGCCGCCCACCTCTCCCCACAGCCGCCGCCTCCGTTCCGCCGGGCCGGGTCAACGCCGAGGGCGGGCGCCCCCCTCCCGCCCCGAGCCTCACGCCGTCCCCCCGCCCCCGGCCGCCCGCAGCCTCCCGCCTCGCGCCGCCAACGCCGCTCCCGACCCCTCCGAGCCCCAACGCCGACACGGGCCACCCGCCCCCCCCAGTCTCCGGGACTCCGCCGCGGGGCCCCGGGGACCGCGTTACCTTCTGCCCCACCAGAGGTGCCCCTGGCCTGGGGGTGCCGCTGCGCTCGATCCCGGGAGGAGGTTTTCGGTACTTTGAATAATCCCCTTTTGCCGCTTTTCCCTCCCCCCACAACCAGTCTCAGTCCCAAAATGGCGCCGACCCGATCCGCAATGTTCTGGGCCAAGTCTCGCGAGATCGTGGAAGGTGGCGAGGCGGGGAAGGAACCGGAGAGGTTGAGAAGTAAGAGGAGGAAGGCGGGGCGAGAGGGGAGAGGAGGAAGAAAGGGTGTGGAAGGAGCCGTGCAAACGAACCCACTGGGCGGGGCAGCAGGAGGAGGGCCTCCAGCACAGAACCTTCTGGCCCAAGCAACCGCTCACGCCCCGGTCAGAGAAGCTCCGCCCTCTACGTCGGGCGCCTGGGGGAGGGGAAGGGGTGTGGCCAGTGCGGAGGCGGGGCTCTGAGGAGGACCCGGAGGCGGGGCCGCGCGGGCGGTCTAGGGGCGGAGGCTCGGCGCGGTGACGTCAGGAGCAGCTGGAGCCGGGGATTACCCCCTGCTGCTGACGTGAGGACAGTGAACAATCCCGAACGTTCGGTGGACTGGGGGGATTCCCGGCCGTTCCCGGAGGAGCGCCTCTCTCCAGCCGCGGGCCCGAGCTCGCCGGGGGCGCGCCTCCGCCGGGAGCCCGGCCGCGGAGGACGGCGGGCGCCGCTCGGCTCGGCCTGGGGCTCGGCGGCTCGCGGGCCGCTCTGCGCCGCGGGGGGCGGGGCCGGCCCTGCCTGCGCCCCAGCGATGGATTGGGCGGTGCCGGGGTCGCGCGCCGGCGCGCGGGGCGTGCGGGACGTTAACACGCGGAACCCGGGCCGGGGAGGCGGGGAGGCTCGGCCGCGGCCCGCCGCACGGCCTCCCGCCGGCGGTTCGTGTCCCTCCTAACCCTGAAAGGAGGTGGGTTAACATTGCTGTTCCGGGGCTCGGCTTCCCCACACGTGACCGAAAGGTTCACTGTGCAGAACGGCGAGGCTGGCATCCCCAGAGAGAGAAAAGTCGTTTTAGAAGGAACGAGGGGAGAGTGCCTGAGAGAGGAAAAATAAATACCTGCCTCTACCTTCGCCCGAGCCACTGGAGCGTCCTAGCCCAGAAACTTAAGTTTTTAAATACGCGTTACCGGGTTGGTAGTTTGGCGCAGTGCTCCTAAAAGTTCGCCGAAAGACCGCCGCAATGAAAGCTAGACTCACCTTATCTTGTACCTCAGCCTTTATTCTTCTTGGAGGGTGCCTGCCACCTTGGGCAATTAGTAAATGTCCTCTGGGTATAAAGGGAAATGATTTAAAAATTACCGGATGCTACCTATTGGGGGGGGAGGTGGCATTTCTTTTTTTTGTATAATGTGTTCCTCATTCTGGCTTAAAATCTTTATTTTTTCCCCTAGGTTTACCGTTGCCCCATGTTTACACAATAAAGGTTCCACTGACAATTATTTCACCTGTGTATTTATGTGGCTTCGAGCAGAGTGTCATGGGCAGAGCAAAAGAATTAAGTCCTTTGGTTTTCGTTCTGGTTTTCTGTTTTCATTTTGGTTTAGTCTGACTTGGCAACTTTCAAATAAAAAGTAGATCCAAGATACAGAGGAAAAATAAAAATGAAAGCAAACAGACCTGCAGTTTTACATTAGTAACTCTCCCCCCACACACACACCCCAATGGTTTCTCTGTGTACCTCTGGCTGTCCTGTAACTTGTTTTGTAGACCAGGCTGGCATTGAACTCACAGTGATCCACCCTCTGCCTGATTAAAGGCATGCACCACCACCACCACCACCAAGCAACCAACATTAATAACTCAAGATGCCACAGAAAGGAAATCTAGAGTGTTGCCCTTCCTCTTCTTGTCTTCCTGCTCCTCTTCTTTCTTCTTTGATTTAATTACTATTTACTTACTTATTTTTGGGACTGGATTTCACTATGTAGTCCTAACTAGCCTAGAAATCAACATGTAGAGCAGGCTGGTTTCAAAACCACAGTGATCTACCTGCTTCTGCCTCCCTAGGTGCCCAACCAGGCTGGCGTGACCTTGGCTGGGGACCCAGGAACTCCCACCTCTCTCTTTGAGCTGAGTTTTTCAGATATTGTTTTCAGATAAGTTCCAGTTTTGTTTAATGATTCCGACTCTTCCTTTTGTTTGCAATCACGTCCTTTGGCCAGTACACAATCAGGAATGGTCACTCGGTCCCTGCTGCAGGGAGAACACACAGTACCCTTCTGTTCTCTGGAGAAAGCCTAAGTGTTCTCACTGGTGTGACGAAGGGCTCGGGCTAGAGAGATGGTTCAGTGTTTAAGAGCGCTAGCTACTCTTCCAGAGGACCCAGGTTCGATTCTCAGCAAACATATGATGGCTTATAACTCCAGTTCCTGGGTGTCTGACACCGGCTTCTGGACTCAGCGGGCACCATGTGGCGCACATACATACAGCCAACTCACGCATACACATAAAACTTACTGTTGCTTTTGTTTCTGGAGTTTTTGAGACGGGGTTTCTCTGTGTGTATCCCTGGATGTCCTGGAACTTGCTTTGTAGACCAGGCTAGCCTCGAACTACCTGCCTCTGCCTCTCAAGTGTTGGCCCAGCTGGATGCTATCTGTTTTCATAGTTCTAACAATGTCTAAGTGAGATTTCCTCATTTTTCACATAAGGAAGCTAGCTTCATATTAAGAAAAACTTCAAGTGTTTTTCCTAGACCTTGCCTCTCAACCTGAATACTAGGTTTAAGCTTCGTTTGAGGGGGCTTTGTATATGAGACAAGCTGGGGTGAAGGGGAGGAAGGAGCTATGTAAGGTTAACCTTGATCACCTGATCCTCCAGCCTCTGCTTCCCAACAGCTGGGATCACCGCCATGCCCCACCACATCCAGCTCTGCTTTAGGTTTTAATCCAAACTTTCCACCACACCGGCCTTGTGTCCATAAAAATCATGTACACATTAAAAGAGAACTTGGGTTGCTTTTGATTTTAGCTAGGATCTCAGCTATGTAGCCCAGGCTGGCCTGGGATTGTCCCTACCCCTTCAGAGCAACAGCCTGGTTTCATGTTCTTGCTTCTGAGAATTGATGTCAAACTGGGCGGAACAGGAAGAGGGGGAAATTATGGGGACATTAGAAGTAAAAGAGCCCCTTTCAGTAACAGTTGAGCATTCGATAGAATGAACAACATTTGCCTTGAAGGTTACTTTTTATAGAAAACTATTTCAAGAGAGAAAGTTAAAATATCCTGGAGTCACCAGCACTTCCTAAGCAGATCTAGATGACTTCAGACTAGCCTAGTCAGCAGTGAAATTCCAGTCTAGCCAGAGCTGCCACTGAGACCCTGGCCGGGATTTTAAAGAAGAATGTTAAGATAGCAGTGAACTGTGAAAACGGAAGGGCGTGTAACCTTGAGTATGGTCTTACTCCTTTCCCCGGAGGTTTCTGGAAATTTGAAACAAACAGTAACAACACCCGAAAGCCCATACCTTTGCTCCTGAGTGTGTTTTTCTTTCATTGATCGCCCCCCCCCCCCTTTTACCTAACCCTGGGAGCAAATCTGTGCTTAAGAAAAAAAAAAAAATCTCTAAGTACATTCAACTGTGCTTCATGCTGGCTTGTCCTGAAATTCTTCTTGCAGTGAAGTCAAAGGTCCAGCATTACCTGAAGGGAAGTCTCTGGCAGCCAGGGCTCAGGCAGCTGACTATTGCAGTGTGGGCTGTGTCTTGTTTCTGCACCACTGACAGAACCAAAAGAGGAAATGTGTAAAGTTAGTTCCAGGTTTGATGGTGCACACCAGCAATGCCAGCACTGTGTGCTAGAAGTAGGATCAGGAGTTCAGGCCATTAGCACCCTGTTTCAAAAAGCCAAAAGAGAGCTGCAGATGTTTCAGGGGAAACAAAGCACTTCTAGATGTCAGACTCATAGAGGATCTTTACAGTATTCTTTATACCTGGTAAGAGCACATGATAAAAACGGAGCCGAATACAAGGACCTGTTACCCGTTACACCAGACTTCCCATTGCTTTATCTTTCTCATTTAATGAAGTCTACACAAGACCCATCACATAATAGATTATAAATGAACATAACATTATACCTTCTAAGGGCAGAGATCTTGCACTTCTGCAACCAAGCTTTCAAGGAGAATCTTTTGTTGTTGTTTACAGGAAATTTGAAATCAGTAACTTTATAAATATTAGCCACATATGTCAACTAATCTAGCCCAATATTCTGTCAGCCCAAATATACAATGCTGTATAAGCTAAGTTGTTGGTTGTTTTTTTTTTTTCCTACTTGCAGGTAAGAATGAAAACTGAGAAACTGAAAAGTCTACCAGCTGAGAACTGGCTTAAAATAGACAGAGATAATAAAGATGCATTGGCCCAGGCCTAGCACATGCAAGACCCTAGGAACTGATACTGTCTAGGCCACAGACATGGGTTTGTTTTTTTTCCTCCAGTTACAGATTTAAAAGGCAGAATTTTGAAAGTCAAGAAAAGCCAAAGTTTATTCAAAGAGGACAATTTTATTAGGGTTTAAAAGAAAATCCTCCAGGCAGGTAAACTGTGAGCCTCAGCTGCCCAGAGAAGAATGGAACAGATAAGGGAAAAGGCTGCTGTCTGAATTAAGCCAACATGAAGGTTAAGCACATGGTGGAGAAGACTCTAAAGAAAGAATAAGAAAGCTCAACCAGGAAAGGCATGGCTTAGAGCTCTTAAAAGTTCTATCGGGTAGGATTCTGGGAAGTAAAAGGGCATTATTTCATTAAAGGGGTAATTATTCCACTCATGTCTTTAGCATGGTTTAAGTTGAATCCACCATCCTAGGTGTGGGGTCTCTCAAAAGGAATGGGTCCTTGGCCATTCAGTCTGGCTGGATTAATTTATGTTTTGAGTAGTTTAAAAATGTGATGTTGAGAGACCAAAAGATAAATTAGCAGCTATTATTAAGACCTGAAGTAGGTGGGTGGAGAAGTCCAGTAATGCCCTGAGGGGAAGGACCGCCTTACTGCATTCTTTCCCCACCCACTAGAGATAACAGTTGTTAGGAAACTGGCCCATCCCCCTAGGGAGGGACACCAGGTCATGGTCTGGGGACCTTCCTATAGCCAATCAATTCAAAATGTAGCATTTTGACCAATAGATGCTTGCCAGGCAGGAATAGCCCCTGCCTTGGGCATGCTGGGAGGGACCAGAATCTTTAAATCACCAACTAACCTGGGGACTGCGCGCTCAGCTCCCACCGCTTTGGCGGTGGGTGTTGTGGGCCCAAGCTGCAGCTTGTAATTTACAACAAAAAGACCCTCATGTGTTTTGCAACAGAGTCAATTCCTGTAGATTTTTTGGAGGCTGGCGAACTGGGTGTTAACAATGTCTCCACCCAAGCCAGAGATTATTTACCTGAGCCTTTCTTTTCCTTCTTCCTTCCTTCCTTCTTTTACTTTGTTTCGTGTGTTTGGTTGGTTGGTTGAGTTTCTTGTGTGTTCAGCTTGCTTCAGTTTTATCAAGGCAGGGTTTTTCTTTTTAGCCCTGACTGTCCTGGACTTGCTTTGTAGTGACCATGCTGGCCTCAAACTCACAGAGACCTCCCTGCCTCTGCCTTCTGAGTGCTGGGATTACAGGCCTGTGACACCACTACCCACTCTAGAACCTTTTCTTCTTGGCCATAGGAAAAGAATACATCTGTTAATAGGCTTTTACACTCACTGTGTTGGTATGATCTCCCAGCCCCCCCAAAATAGCAAAGAATAACCTGAATAGTCATCAACACAGGACTTTTGCTTTACACATTGTTGTGCTTATGTTTTAATATGTGAAATGTATATATTTGAATATACTATTTATGATTAAGGTTTGAAACTTAATGTCCACACTGGCAAGATGGCTCTCAGCAGGTATTTGCAGCCAAGCTGACTTCAAAAGCTGAAGGCAGTATTGTGGAAGAAGAAAACGCATCTCCTACAATTGTCTTCTCACCAACACAGAAACTCTCTCACCCGTGTATACGCACACCCCACAATGAATAGGTAAAACAATTAAAATCATTGTGTGCTACAACTAAAAGGAATAAAATAGGCATTTGGAATAGAATATTTACATAAGAAACTGTAAGACCTGGGGTCTCACAGCTCAGGAGTTTAATCGCGCCCTTCCCAGAAACTCCCCCAGACCAAGACTCGTTGCAAAAGCAAGAGGTTTATTAACCATTGTACAAGGGTCACCCTTGCTGGTCAGCAAAGAGTGGCACCGGGAGACAAAGGCCTTTAGGTTTTTAAAAGAAAAATTGCGGGAGATTTGAAGTTTTAGTTTTGGCAATTTAGGATTGGATGAGGAAGCTATAAAGTAAGATAATTGGTTAGTCTTAGGTGCTCAAGCTTGGCCAGTCCTGCCAAGTGTGGATGCAGCTGCACTTTAAGGTGGGGGTGGTGTAGCTCATCCTTGAAGATTAGGGCTGCGGGCTCTTGGCCAGAGGTCAAAAGCTACTCAGAAGAAGTCTAGGTTTGTTGCTAAGAAACCTTATCTCAAGGACAAGGGTCTGGTCCTTCTTTTGCTGAGTGAAGGTCATTGCTTGCTTGCCCTTTTTTTATATCTGTCCTCACAGATAGGGTCACATTTCTTCACTCTCTGGAAAGGTACTAAGAGGCTTTAGCTTAACCTGGACCTAAAACTCAAAACTATAGGCTTTAGAAGACATATAGGTTACAAAGTTAGTCTAACCCTTTCAAAACTTTTTAAAAATTATTGAAATCTGGTATCCCTATACTTTCATTGGAAAGCCCTATCTACTTCCACGTGTAGATATGGTCTAAAAAAAAAGTGGTCCTGGAAAAGGCGTCCCTTGTAAGAGCAATAAGGGACTGAACCTCTGAACTGTATCTCTCAAGCTCTAATTGCTGAATTTTTACCTGTCTTTACCACCAGGCTCAAAGACCCTTTTCAGCAGTACTGCCTCCCTGTTTTACCCACAACAACCAGTACAGTTCCAGCCAGGCTAAGAATTCCCTGGGAATGTTTGTTGAATGCCTTGGCTTCCTACTGTGAAGATTAACTTTAATTGCCAACTTGATTGAACTGAAGACTGCCTACAAGATTAATGAAGCACACCTCTGAGGGTGTCTGTAAGGGCAATTACAGAGATCAAGAGGGCTCTGACCTAATGAATGGATTAACCATTGATGATTTCATTAATATGATGAATGCCATTCCTGGGAGGTGCTGAAAGATACGAGGTGGGGACTCGTCCCAGTGTGCCTTAGCCCTTTCTCCTCTCCCCTGCTTTGCCTCCCAGCCAATATGATGGGATGCACAGCTTTGGGCAGTCCCTTTCAGTGATGGAATTACAAGCCCAGATAAAATGTTCCCTCTTCCTGCCCCGCACTGGTAACAGCAGAAACACACCCACCTTTCGCGTTAACCATGCAATACCTGTATTCCGGATTTCCTTTATCCTTGAAAGGTCTACCCAAGAATCGTTGCCTTTCTTTGCCTGCTCTACTTCTCAGACTCTTACTGTCTTCAAAGTCCCAGCCAAAGCAGCACTCTGCAAGACAAAGAAGGCTTGACTGTCCCTGAAAAGGCACCTCTATATGCACATTTTATCTGCCCTCCTTTGTAACCTTTCCTGAGAGAGTCTCTGCAACCCTGTTCTTGAATTCTTTTACTTTTTTATCTCTTGCTCTCCCTCAACTTCCCCCCCTCCTTGCATTTTTGGTTTGTTGATAAGATCTTGCTATGTAGCTGTGACTATCCTCACAATCCTGCCTCTGGCCTGGCCCCAAAACGTTGAGATAATAGGCATCCTTCATCCCGTCCAGCTTCCGGGGAGTTTGTTCTGGTCATCCATTTGCCCTGCCAGAGTTCAACCCATGGTATAATTCAAGAAAATGAACTTTTCCGAGGCATGATATCGCTATGCAATCCAGGCTGACCCCAAACTCCTGCCCTCCCTGCCCTCCCTGCCTTCACCCGTGGAGTGTTGGGATTATAAACATGAGCCCCTCCCGTGCCTGGCTAAAGAGTTGTTTTACTTCTCATTGAGGATTGGTGACCTTAGTGTACGGACGTGCCTGATACCTACAGAGCCCTCCCCTCCCCCATCATTAGCAGACCAGCCTCTGAGGTCCCGGCTAAGGCACAATGCAAAGAAGTCTCCCCACCTTTTTCACTGTTGAGGTTCTGCCTGAAGCTCAAATGTCTAATTTGGAGAAAACTCAAGCTCGGAGTTTCTCCTCGGTGTTTTCACATCCCTCTCCCTTCCAGGCGAGTTTCACTGATGTGTGCCGCCCTGCACCCCTCTCCTCCACCCAAGGCTAGAACTCAGCAGCATCCCCAGCGCCCAGGGCAAGGCTGGCCTGCGGTAGGCAGCAGTCTAGAAAGGGTGAATGGTTAGTAAATATTATTATTCATTATTTATTTAGCAGTGGGGGGATTGGCGCATGCTAGGCCAATACTTTAGTACTAATTTATATCCCACCCCCCCAAAAAAAAAGATTTTTTTTTTTTTTAATTTAAGAAAATATTTCGGAACTAAGGTGTTGTGATTAGGCAGAGCCTGGGGAGTCTCATGGAAGAGATGGGGGGAAGGCTAGAAGGACCAGGAGGCGACAAGAACTCCACAAGAAGACCAACGAGTCACCTAACCTGGACCCAGAAGCTTATAGAGACTGAAGCACCAAGCTAGGACATGGTGGTGCACGCCTACAGTCCCAGCACTCTGGAAGGCACAGGCAGATCGCTGTGAGTTTGAGGCCAGGCTGGTCTACAAGGCAAGTCCAGGCGAGCCAAGGCTACACAGAGAAACCCTGTATCAAATTAATAAAATAAAATAAAATAAAAGCTCAGAAAGATCAATTGATAAAGCTCCTGACCCTGAATTTGAGAGACTAAAGCACCAACCAAGGACCATGCCTGGACTGGACCTAGTCCCTACCCACCCCACACCCCACCCCAGCCCCACAAACACACACACACCACACCACACCACACCACACCACACTTTCCATCACTTCTCCCTGACAGGGCTGCCTGGCCTCAGTGGAAGAGGACGCCCTGCTTTCTGATGTGACTTGATATGCTGGGGTGGGTTGGGGGTTGTCTCCCCTTTCTGAGGAGTAGAGGGGGGAAGAGGTAGGGAGGGGGGCTATGATATCAGGATGTAAACTGGACAAATAAAAAATTTTAAAACAATGAAAATATAAAGTGTAAACCTAAAAATCTCCATTATTTGTTTTAAAAAATAAGGTGTGGTGGATTTGAGGTTTTGTTTAACTATCGTTGTGGGAAGGCTAAAGATATGGCTCGGGCATGAAGAGCACTGACCGACTGTCTGGAGGACCCAGGCTCGCCCGGCACCCACATGGCAGCTCCCAACTCTGGACCTCTGGTTACAGGGGATTGGGTTTCCTCCACAGGCACTGCACACACCTACGGTGCACAGACATACCTGCAGACAAGACTCGTAAGAATAAAGGGAAAAAATACAATTTCCCTGCGTCTTCAGATTTTTACTTCTGAAAGCTCCTATCTCTAAAATTTAGTTAAATATTCATTGTGCCTTCATTTTTAATTTTTAAATTTTGTTACTTGAGAATTTTACACATATATACCATGCATCTACTTCCAAATCCCTCTTTCTAACCCCCACCAGGCTCCCCAACACATCTATCCAACTTCATGGGTTTTTTTTTTGTTTGTTTGTTTTTAATAATCCACTGGGTCAAATTAATGGAGCCATGTGCACATGGGTGTTCGATCATCCGCTGTGGTATGGGCAATCCACCAGTGGGCACACCCTCAGAGAAGTGTTCCGTTCCCCAGCAGCCAGCAACTGCCTCTTCACTGAGATAATTCACCTGTTACGGAGGTTGACAGTGATAGTTAGGGCTAGGGATATGACTCAGTCATAAAGCCCTGGGTTCCATCCCCAGAGCTTGGGAAGAAAAGGCAGGAGGATTGAAGGTTGGCCTTAAATTAAACCCTGTCTAAAAAAATGAATAAATGAAAGATTGTCAACTTGACAGGATCCAAAATCACACACACACACACACACACACACACACGTGCACATACACACACACACACACACATGAAAGAAGCTTTGAAAACTATTGAATTAATGGCTTCCTAGTGCTACTATATGGAAACCCTCACAATTGTTCCCCTCAAATGAATTCATATTTCTTATAACATCAAGACCAATTGCCTAATGAGCATATAGGAAAATTGGCAGGCTAAAAGGTGTACTCAAAAGGTGATCAAAGGAAACCATAGAAACAGAACTACAAATCTCTCCTTTGGTGCCCGGGTATTCAGCCTTTGTGTTTCAGAATTAACATACTCATGGGCCAATTCAAATTAGTGAGCACAGGAGTTGTGGCCACACCAACCAGCTTTTCTTTTCTTTTCTTTTTTTTTTTCTGATTTAAAAAAATTACATTGTGTGTGTGTGTGTGTGTGTGTACCAGTGTGTGCTCTTTCCGCCGTGTGAATCCTGGGAACTGGCCTAAGGTAGCAAGAACCTTTACACACCGAGGCACCTTGCGTCTCACTGAGTGGCATTTGTTAAAGGTTCGTAAGAATTTGTGGGGTCTTGTAGGGATATGTGCAATCCCAGCACTCGAAAGAAAGGCAGAACAACAAAAAGTTGTTCCAGGGCAGCCCAGGCTGCATGAGACTCTGGCTCAAAACAACCAAAATGTAAACAATGTGTAAAGTAGCCAGATGCAACTGTCACCTCAGAGGCTTCCTGCCTCCTTCTGCTAACCTAGGCCCAGTCCACACAATCTAGTGTAGGCCTAGAATGTTTTCAGCCCCTGAGATTTACTGTGGAATAAGCTCACCCTTTCTAGTTCTTTCTGAACTTTAGCTGGCTGGTTCAACTTTAGCTGTCCTGGCTCAAACGCTTGTCCTAGCTGATGGATTCAAAGTGGCTTCTCCCAGCTTCTGACTGAATTGCTCTGCCTGGCCTCAAGCTGACTCTAGCAGTCTGTTCTAATCTTCTGGCTTCTTCTCATTCTCTGGCTCATTCTGTTTTCAACTGGGTCTAGCTCGTTCTCTCTTCATCCTGTCTCTGTA
Organism: Meriones unguiculatus; assembly: GCF_030254825.1. Lineage (NCBI taxonomy): Eukaryota > Metazoa > Chordata > Mammalia > Rodentia > Muridae > Meriones > Meriones unguiculatus. The sequence continues at coordinate 85,911,342 of NC_083354.1, forward strand.
AAACTCTCCAGACAGAAACTGCCTCTGAATTTCATAAATCGAACTACCACAAACTCAGCTCCACCGACGCTACCAAAGTGCCTGAAAGCACTGACTGGAACTAAGAGATCTGCAGGCCTCTGTCTCCTGAGGGCTGGGTTTAAAGTTGTATACCACCACGCCTGGACCTAAGCGTCTCTTTACCTGAAATTTGCCCTAAACCAGGCTGGCCTTGAACTCAGAGATCTGCTTGCCTCTATCTCCTGGGATTAAAGGTGTGTCTGAAAAAAAAATAAAGGTGTGTCTGTATTCTAGCTGGATCACACAGACCTAGAAGGCATTTGGATGTGATCTCTTGCCAGAGTAGCCAAGTTCTGAATTAAAATTCCTCTACAACAATGCAAGAAATATGCATAGGAGAGTAAGGTCTTAGTATATACTTCAGAATTAAACATTTGTAAGTTTGTTGTGAGCCTTTTAGATTGTTTCCTCAAGCAGACATGCCAGTCACATATGCATGTGTATTTTAACAAAAGCGGGTGTGTTACATATAATAAATGCCCTGCAATTTGCTTTTTCCATATGATTTTAATGTCTGTTTTTATTTTAATGTATGCATACATGTTTGTATGTCTGCTACTCCTGTGCAGGTGTCCTCAGATATCAGAAGAGGTCACTGGGTCCCCGGGAGCTGGAATTATGGGCAGTTTTGAACTGTCTGACCTGAGTGCTGCTATGGAACTTAGATCCTCAGGAAGAGCAGTCAGTGCTCTCAGCCCCTGAGCTGCTTCACCAATCACTTATGCATATGTTTATACATACATACATACATACATACATACATAAAATTTTTTAAGTATGAGAGTTCTCTTTACCAGAAATTTTGTTTCTGTTTTTGTTTTTCGAGACAGGATTTCTCTGTGTAGCCCTGGCTGTCCTGAAGTTCTTCTTAGACCAGACTGGCCTCAAATTCACAGGGATCTGCCTGCTTTTGCCTCCCAGAGTGCTGGGATTAAAAGTGTGCCCCACCACGCCCAGCTCCCTCACCAGAATTTATTATTCATTTACTTCCCTTTGGTTCTAACGCTGACGATTGAGCCCAGGGCCTCATGAGTTTGAACTAGCAGCACTCTATCACTGAGCTACAATCCTAATCCATTCTCCTCCCCTTCCTCTCCCTAGGACCATTCATATAATTTCACATTTTACTCTCAGCTGAGGTGAGAAAAGGAGCCACCAAACGCAACATGGAACGAGTCTGTGGCTCTTCGGTGAAGACAACAGAGTTTATACTGTTTTCATAGGTGCTGGGTGGCCATGACAGGCTGAACAATGCTGCTGGAGGCCGGATTCCCCTGAGTCCATGGCATGAGGCAGGTGGAAGTGTCTGTGGGGAGAGGAAGTAGCCGGGAAAGTCACTGTCCTTGGCTCTGTAGCCAGGACCTTGTGCAGAGGTGTCTCCGTAAGGACAAAGCGAGAAGGTCTCGCTCTTTGGTTTCCCTTGGTTTCAGGGAATTGTCCGGTATCCTGTAATCTCATCAGTGTGTGTAAACATCCTCCTTTAAACCCATTTCACAGAGACTCTGGGAAATAGCCCTAGCTGCCCTGCGGATCTTTTCCCCTTGCAGGCAACTTCATGCTCAGCTTCCTCGCGTTCCAGAATGGCCCCGGTTTCCCAGCTCCTCCAAGATGTAATCAGGAGCCTCTTCCTTTCCCTTCATCTGTGCAGGCTGTTACTCAAATGTCCAATTCGGTGTGCACTTACCATGAAAATGGCGCAGCAGAATCCAAGTGTGTCCCTTCACCCCTCTGGTCTCTCTTGAGACAGGGTCTCACCCTGTAACCCCGGCCAGCCTTGAACTCCTAAACCTCAAGCCTTAGCTTCCAAAGCGCTGGTATCAAAGGCCTGAGCCACCACGCCCAGCTGTCTTTTATTTATTTATTTTTACTAATGCACTAACGTGCATGAGTGGTTTGCCTATATGTATGCTTTACAACCCAAGTGTGCCTGGTGCCCCAGGATGCCGGCTTCTGGGAGTTATGCAGATGGTTGTGAACCACTCTGTGGTACTGGGAGTTGAATTGAGCAGCCAGTGCTCTTAACTGAGGAGTAATCTCTCTAGCCCCATCTTTCCTTCTCCTTCAAACATTTATTAAGCCAGGTGTGGTGGCACATGCCTTTAATCCCAGCACTTGGGGGGCAGAGGTAGGAGGATCTATGTGAGTTCCAGGACAGCCATGACTACAAAGTGAGACTCTGTTTTGGTTTTGTTTTGTTTTGTTTTAAAAAAGGAAACAAAATTGTATTCTGTGTCTGTGTGTGTGTGTGCGTGTGTGCGTGTGTGTGTTGGGGGAGGGGCAGTGTACATGTAGGATGTTCATGCTGGTCCCCAGGGAGGCCAGGAACTAGAGTTACAGGCAGTTGTGAGTTGCCTGATGTGGGCCCTAGAGCAGAACTCGAGAACTCCCATCCTCTGCAAAAGCCACCGGGCCGTCTCTGAAGTTGCTGGTTGTCTCATTTCTAACAATAGCCGTATAACCAGAGTGAAGTGATGTCTCCTGTGGTCTTTCTCCCTTCCTCCCTCCCTCCCTCCCTTCCTCCCTCCCTTTCTTCCTTCCTCCCTCCCTCCCTCCCTCCCTCCTTCCCTCCCTCCCTTTCTTCTTCCTTCCTCCCTCCCTCCATCCCTCCCTCCCTCCCTCCCTCTCTTCCTCCCTTCGTCCCTTCCTTCCTTTCTTCCTTCCCTCCATCCCTCCCTCCTTCCTTCCTGTCTTTCTTAATTTTCACGACAGTTTCTCACTCTATAGCCCTGGCTGGCCTGGAACATACAGTGATTCTATTGCCTCTGCTTCCTAGGTACAGGGAATACAGTGTGCACCACTAAACTCCTATACTCAGCCTGGCGTGTGTGTGTGTGTGTGTGTGTGTGTGTGTGTGTGTGTGTGTGTGTCTAATTTCCCTGATGTTCAGCATTTTTCATATACTTCTTGTCCCTTTCTATATATCTTCCATTGAGAACCATCAAAAGAATTCTACTAATTTTAAAATCTTTCTCTCTCCTCATTTTCTGTGTGTGTATATCTGTCTGCCTGTCTGTGTGTCTGTGTTTCTCTCTCTCTGTATGTATGTGTGTTTGTGTGTATGTGCGTGTGTGTGAATGAGTAGAATGCATGTCTGTGTGTGAGTATGTGTATGTGTTTGTGTCTGTATGTATGTACATATGTATGTATGTATGTGTGTTTCTGTGCATGTTTGCTGTCTGTATTCCTGTATGTGAGTATGTGTATGTCTGTATGTATGTGTGTGTCTGCGTGAGTATATATGTGTGTGGTCTATGTGTGTGTACATGTGTGTGTATGTATATGTGTGCATGCGTGTATCTGTGTGTCTATGTGCATGTATCCATCTATGTGTGTCTGTATGCATATATGTGTGAGTATACGTGTATGGTATGTGTGTATCTTTCTGGATGTGTGTGTATGTGATGTATCTATATATGTGTGTATATCTGTATGTGTGTGGGCATGTGTGTTTTTGGTGTGTATGTGTCTATGTGTGTGCATCTTTTTGTGTCTGTGTGTGTACGTGAATGTGTGTATGTGTTTACCTGGTGATTTGTTTATTTGCATGCCTTGTATATTCTGGATTTAATTCTCTTTCACATGAATCACTTTTCTCACACCCTGTAGGTTGTGTCTTTGGACCGCTTATTGTTTTCTTCCCTGGTGATTTGATTGTCAACATCACTCATTAGATGAAGAAGCGCTTGGGAGAGCAGTGAAACACAATTCTGGGTGTCTATAATTTGTCTCCTGGGAGGATTATGAGGTGGGAAGGCTCTGCCCTGCCCTGCTGGGTTCATGATGTGATGGCATTCTTGAGGCCTGGTACAGGAAGGAGGCAGGACCTACCTGGAGGAAGTGCATCCCTGACGTGTGCCCTGCTTTTTCCCATATTCCCTCCTCCTGCCTCTTAGGGGCCGGCCTGTGAACTCCCTGCTGTGATGACTCCTCTGAAACCGTGAACCCACAAGCTCTTTGTCCCTTTAGTTGCTCTGTGAGATATTCTGTCACAGCGACTGTGAGCTGACGCACCACTGCTCAGAAGCTTTTCAAATGACAGAATCCCATTTGTCGAGCTTTGCTTTTATTGCTTGTGCTTTGGACTCTTCTGCAAAAACCTTTGTCCAGATCAATGTCCTGAAGGAAGCACTCCTTTTGTTCGCTCTTTACAGCTTCGTGGTTTCTATCTTACCTTTACACTTTCCATCCATTTTGAGTTGATTCTGCTGGGCAATGGTGGCACACGTCTTTGATCCCAGCACTCGGGAGGCTGAGGCAGGTGGATCTCTGTGAGTTCAAGGCCAGCCTGGTCTACAGAGTTAGTTCTAGGACAGCCAGGACTACGCAGAGAAACACTGTCTCAAAAGAACCATTCTGAGCGGATTTTTTTTTAATATGGTGAGAGAAGTCTGGTTATTTCTACATTCGGATATCAGCTCTGTGGGTCATTTTTACTTAATTTGTGTATGTGTCTGGAGAGCGTATACCATGCACATATATGTATGCTGTGTATGTACAGGTGCACATGCATGCAGAGGCCACAGACTGACATCCAGTGTCTTCCTCCATCATCCTCACAGTGGTTTTTGAGTCAGGGTCTCCCGCTGAAGCTGAGCAGCCCAGTGAGCCCTAGAGATCCTCCAGCCTTCCCAGGGCTGGAAATGCAGGCAAACTGCAGTGTCTGTGGTGTTTTCTGTGTGGGTGTGGGGACTTGGGTCCTCATGCTGGGGCAGAGAGCCTTTCAGGGAGCTGAGTCATCTGTCACACATTCTGCCCACCCCGGCAACAGCTATTAGAGAGATTTTCTTCTCCCAAGTGTTTTGCTGCTATGTTAATTGGCTGTAAACAAGTGGCTTTATTTGGGGCGGGGGGGGGGGGGGGAGGTTCCATTCCGTTTCCTCTGTTTCTGCACGTATTTTTATGCCAATATCATGCTATTTCAGGTAATAATTTTTTTATTACATTTATTTATTGGAGGGAGCATACCTATGGAGGTCAGAGAAAAACCTATGGACTCCGTTTTCTCCTTCCACCTTGTGGGTCCCTAAACTTGCATTACACTGACAAGCATCTACCCTCCTGTTCTTTCTGTGCCATCATTCCAGCCCACTACCTTTTTATTTTCGCTGTCTCTTTGTCTTTGTGTGTGTATGTTGTAAGTGTGTATGTATATGTGTGTGTATTTGTATGTGTGTATCTATGTGTACGTGTGTATGTGTCTTTCTGTATGCATGTGTGTATCTGTATGTATGTATGCATGTGTGTGCATTTGTGTGTTGTGTAGTGCTGGAGATCAACCCTCGACCCTCACACATGTTAGACATACACTCAAGCACAAAGTTAAAGTACTCCTAGGCTTAGCTTTGTAGTTTGTTTTGAAGCCAGGTATTATATTTTATTTTTATTATTATTATTATTATTATTATTATTATTATTATTATTATTATTATTACTGTTTTGTCTTTGCAGTAAGCTATTTTAATACACTCCAGAGCTGTACTTCTTGTTTTGTTTGATCCAGAGTCTCCCTCTGTAGCTTTGGCTGTCCTAGAACTCAATATATAGACCAGGCTGTCTTGAAACTCACAGAGATCCACCTCCCTCTGTTTCCCAAGGGACTAAAGGTGTATGTCATTATGCCTAGTAAGTTTTGTTCTTTTTCTTATTGCTAGTCAGAAAATTCGTGGTTATACACAAATTTTAGGAGTGGCTGTGATGTGTGTGTGTGTGTGTGTGTGTGTGTGTGTGTGTGTGTAAAATGCCGTTTTGATAAAAAGTGCATTGAAGGAGAGATGAGATGGCTCAGCAGGCAATCTGAATTCAATCACTGTAACCACATGGCAGAAGCAGAGAACCATCTCCCATGAATTGCCTTCTGATTTCCACACAGACACCATGGCCTGCGCCCCCATGCCCTAACAAAAGAATAAAAATAAAGAGAAATGTAATAAGAAATTGTATGAAATATGTAGATCACTTTGTATACACATGCTTACACTGTAATTCCTCCAGTCCATTAACACAAAATCTTTGTTTTATTCATGTTGTCTGTATTTCGTTTTGACTTTGTTTTGTGTGTTTATTTTTTTGTGTGTCCTGTTCAATGTTTCTCATCTGTGTTGTCATTTTTGTTGTAGAGGTCATTCTGTTTTCAGGTTAATTTTTGTTTGTTTGTTGTTTTTGCAGTATTTTTATCAGGCCTAAAAGGAAGCTGGGGCAAGTGGCTAAGTGTGGTGCCTATTAGCACACCAAAGTGTCTTCTGGCCTGACAGTGTCTGAGGCTCCCCTTATCTCTTCTCACCACCACCCTCCCTAGACTTCTCCAGCCCTAGAGCTTCTCTTCCCCCAGTTGCTCATTACTGTACAACCCTGACATTTTGGCCATAAGATCTCTCTTTTTTGTTTGTCTGGCTTTTTATTTTTGATCTGTTTCTCTGTGTAGCCCTGATCCTCCTGGGCCATTCACTCTGTAGGCCAAGCTGGCCTTGAACTCAGAGACTCCCCTGTCTCTAGCCCCCAAGTGCTGGGATTAAAGGCATGTGCCACCAGCCATGGAATCTCTTGGTTGTGTTTGCTCCTGGATCTCTCTTAGCTCTTTTGGTCCCCTCTCTCCTCTCATGGCAGGTCCAGTTGTAATGCCAGGTTCACGGGACCCTCAAAGACCATCAGGAGACGAATCAGTACAAGAGCAAGAGAGCAATCGAACTCGGGACCCAAGTCTCACTGATGCAGCAGTAGAGAAGTAGGACCTCAAGCCCTGAGTGAGCAGGGTTTTTAAAGGGAAAATCTGTGAGTGGGGGGTTCCCATGACAGCAAGCAGGGGGGTTCACACCTTGACATTACAGGATCAGGTAAAAGTTAGACAGGCGAGGTGACCTTCTCCGAAGCACAATTGCCTAAGGCATATGCCTCTCTGAGGCACAATTACCTAAGACATATGATCACAATGGCTATTCTTACATTGGGGAGAATTTTCCCACCCGATTCTCAACTGATTCTCATTGATTATTGCCAGGGAGATTGTCTCTATTTTCTATGAAGTATTCTGTGATATTTCCTGGAGGCTGTTTCTAGGAGAGTTAATTTAACTTTGTTTTCTGCCAAGTGTACATTCTGTGATATTTCCTGGTACTTGAATTCAGCTCCGAGTCATGACAGCTCTTTATTTCAAAATGGAGTTATACTCAGGCTAACTATACCCAGGCTAACTTAAACTCTTCATAGTCTGCTGGCCGCGTTTGCGTTTAGTTCACTACTTTCTCTCCCCTGCTCTGGACTTTTCCAGGTGCCTCTTGCTCTACTCTCCCTTGTATCTATACAAAAACAAAAACAAACAAACAAACAAAAAAAAAAAACAAAACAAAAAAAACCCATCTTCTCCTCAACCATACCCTGAGGCAGTCACAGCCTAGCTTTATCATACAGTTTTGTTTTGCTTTATAGTCATTATGAATGAAACCGATTCCAAGCTTTCAAGCTGTCATTTTCTTAAATAGTCCTCCCCTTCCTCCCAACCTTCCTGGTTTTTTTTTTTTGTTTGTTTGTTTTGTTTTGTTTTGTTTTGTTTTTAAAGATTCTCTCTCTGTAGCCCATAGTCTAGAACTCACTATGGAGCTGGCCTCTAACTCTTGTCAAACCTCCTTTCTCAGCTTCTTCAGTGCTGGAATTACAGCCATGAGCCACACACTAGCTTGCCTGTTTATCGAGAGACCCTGTGTATTATATCTCCGGCGGGGCTCCAACTGCCCAAGTAGCTGAATATAACTTTGAGCTCTTGATCTCTCCACCTCCAAGATCCTGTGGTTAGCCGCCCTGCCCAGTTATTGGGTTACCTTTGTTGTTTTGGACAAGGCCTCACTACATGGTCCAGGTTGGCCTCTAACTCTGAATCCTGCTCCAGCCACACTGATGGATTACAAGTGTGTGCCACTTTGATCAACTAATGCATTACTGTTTCTGCTTTAATGACTCAGGTTTACTTGGATGCACACAGCTGCAGAGAGCATGGGTCTCGAAGCAGACAGACCTGAGCTTGGGTTACAGCTCAGTTCAGTTCTGATTCAGGTGCTGTTGCTGGGCCAGCTATTGAGGATACAGAAATGATTAAGATTGAGGGTCTCACCCTTCAGCTCGCTAGGGCCCCATGACTGAGATGACTGAACTGACACACTAGCTACTTTGTTCACCACTCTATACTCTAGGAGCCACCAATAGTGGCCATTCAATGAATACCTTGTTTTCCGAACACAAGACTCTGAAGGCTTCGCGAAAATGCTATGGCAAAGGCCATCAGACTTTTCAAGATTCTGGAAGCCCTTATAGAGTTGAGGCTGGCAGCTTGAAAAGCATTTCAGGAGGAGGAAGGGCCTTCCCATTAGAAGCTGTTGCACAACTAAGGATGCAGAGACAAAAAACAGGCTAGAGCAAAGGCCATCCACAGGTGAAAAGGAAAGAGACTTCAGGCACCCAGCCTGCAGGCCTCCCGGAACCGGGGCTGGAGGACAGAGACCATATCTTGATAACGCTGGAGAGATTAGCTGCTCAGTCCTGACTTTCGCATTCCTGCTTTAGGAAGGGCTTTCTTGTGACCCTCTGAAAGGAGATAAGGAGGAGGAAGAATGTCAGAAGGTTTGCAGTAAATGAGGTGAAAAACAATTCCGCCTGGGACCAGATCGCCTTGTCTCCTAAAGACCCCAGTTCTCCTTGAAGAATGTTACCATACATACTGTTTCTTTCTCTGTTAATTAATCAGTTACTACAGTGTGTGTATGGCACAGTGCACGGGAGGATTGCCTTGGCCTTTGCCTGTTAAAAATGTGTGTGTGCATGCACACATTACGCAAGTATACACGAAACATGGCGCAAGTGGGAGGGCAGCTCTGTGCAGTGTGCCTTCTTCCTCCTTTATGTGTATTCTGAGCAGGGCAGTCAGGTGACCAGACCTCTGCAGCAAGCACCTTCACCCACTGGATCATCCCAACGGGCCCCAAACTGCTTCTTCTCCTAGGAACATGGTGCTCTCTCATTTTCTACCACCAGTTTGTAAACGTTTAAGTCTCAACTCTCATGTCAATTCCATGGGTAGTGTTTCTGAGCCTTCCCCTCCCTCTGTCATCTCTCATAGCTTAAAAATAAAAGTTACATATTGGCATAGAAACAGAAAGGAGGATCAATGGAACCGAATAGAAGACCCAGAAATTAACCCATACACCTATGAATACTTGGTTTTTGACAAAGAAGCCAAAACCATTCAATGCAAAAAAAGACAGCATCTTCAACAAATGGTGCTGGTCCAACTGGATGTCCACATGTAGAAAAATGAAAATAGATCCATATTTATCACCCTTCACAAAACTAAAGTGCAAGTGGATCAAAGACCTCAACATAAAACCAGATACTCTAAAAGAAAAAGTGGGGAAGAGCCTAGAATTCATTGGCACAGGAGACAACTTCCTGAACAGAACACCAACAGCACAGGCTCTAAGAACAACAATCAATGGGACCTCATGAAACTGAAAAGCTTCTGTAAAGCAAAAGACACTGTCATCAGAACAAAGCGACAGCCTACAGACTGGGAAAGGATCTTCACCAACCCTATATCTGAGAGAGGGCTGATATCCAGAATATATAAAGAACTAAAGAAGTTAAAAAGCAATAAATCAAGTAATCCAATTAAAAAATGGGGTATGGAGCTAAACAGAGAAATCTCTGTAGAGGAATACAGAATGGCAGAGAAACACTTAAAGAGATGCTCAACATCCTTAGCCATCAGGGAGATGCAAATCAAAACTACCCTGAGATTTCACCTTACACCCCAAAAATGGCTAAAATCAAAACTCAAATGACAACACATGCTGGAGAGGTTGTGGAGAAAGCGGAATCCTCCTCCATTGCTGGTGGGAATGTAAACTGGTACAACCACTTTGGAAGCCAATCTGGCCCTTTCTCAGACAATTAAAATAGCGCTTCCTCAAGACCTAGCTATACCACTCCTAAGCATATACCCAAAATTTTCTCAAGTACACAACAAGGACATTTGCTCAACCATGTTTGTAGCAGCTTTATTTGTAATAGCCAGAACCTGGAAACAATCCAGATGTCCCTCAACGGAGGAATGGATACAGAAATTGTGGTATTTTTACACAATGGAATACTACTCAGCAATCAAAAACGAGGAAATAGTGAAATTTGCAGGCAAATGGTGGGATCTTGAAAAGATCATTCTGAGTGAGGTATCCCAGAAGGAGAAAGACACATATGGTATATACTCACTTATATAGACCTATAGGATATGATAAACATAATGAAATCTATACACTTAAAGAAGATAAACAAGAAAGAGGACCCGGGGTAAGATGATCAACCCTCACTTAGAAAGATAAATGGGATGTACATTGGACATAGGAGAAAACAAGTAATAGGACAGGAGCCTACCGCAGAGGGCCTCTGAAAGACTCTCCCTAACAGTGTATCAAAGCAGATACTAAGACTCATAACCAAACCTTGGGCAGAGTGCAGGGAATCATATGAAACAAGGGGGAGTTAGTATGAAGTGGAAAGGATAGGAACTCCACAAGGACCAAATATATCTGGGCACAGGGTCTTTTCTGAGACTGACACTCCACCAAGGACCATGTATGGATATAACCTAGAACCTCTGCTTGGATGAAGCCCGTGGTAGCTCAGTAACCAATTGGTTTCCCATAGTAAGGGGAACAGGGACTATTTCTGACAGGAATTCAATGATAGGCTCTTTGACCTCCCCACCCACCAAGGGAGGAGCAGTCCTGCTAGGCCACAAAGGAGGACTTTACAGCCAGTCCTGAAGATACGTGGTAAAACAGGGTCAGATGAAAGGGGAGGAGGTCCTCCCCAATCAGTGCACTTGGAAAGGGGCAGGGAGGAGATGAGGGAGGGAAGGTGGGATTGGGAGGGAATGAGGGAGCAGGATACAGCTGGGATACAGAGTTAATGTAAGTAATAATAAAATTTTTTTAAAAAGATAAAAAAATAAAAATAAAATAAAAGTTATATTTAAACGTATTACTCTGGGTTTCATGAGGAACTGAATGAGTGAATGAATCAAAGGCAAGGTGAGGTGGAGCAAAATGAATGGAATTAAAGGTGTTATATAAGAACTAGGCATGAGCTGGGCGCCGAGGCTCAAGCCTGTAATCCTAGAGGCAGGAGGATTGCTGTGTGTTCAAAGCCAGCCTGGTCTACAAATTGAGTCCAGGTTAGCCAAGGCTACTCAGAGAAACCCTGGGCAGTGTAGGCATAAGCGATCAGGAGTTCAAGGTCATTCTCAGCTACAAATCAATCTCAAAGCAAGCCTGGAGTGTGTGAAAGTCTGAAAAATGAGGGAAACGGGTGTGGTGGCCCAGACATTAATTCAAGCATTCTGAAGTTAGAGACTGGTGGATCTCTGTGAGCTGAAGCCTGGCCTGGTCTGGACAATGAGTTCCAGCCTGTCGGGAAGACGTAATGAGACCCTGTATCACAACAAACAAGCAAAACAAAGCAAAACCAAGGACTGTAGAGATGGCTCATTCGGTAAAGGCATTTGCCATGCATGCCTGGTGACTTGAGTCTGAGCCCCAGAGCACATGTAAAGGTGAAAGAAGCGAACTAACCCCACAGAGTTGTCCTCTGCCTTCCACACTTGTGCCAGACACCTCTACACACTCACACACACATGTATGCACGTGCATGCACGCACAGGCATGCTGCACGCAGGCATCCACAATGTGTACATGCAAACACAACAATGATAAGTGAAACTTAACAAAAGTCCACATAGATTTTCTCACAGCTGCAATTCCAGCATGTGGGAGGCAGAGTCCGGCAGAACTGTGAGTTCAGCAGCCAGGGCTACAAAGTGAAAATCCTGTCACCCTCCCCAAAATGTGGTGATCATTGCTAGAATGCTTGCTAGACACTGGTGAGGCTCTGAATCACCCCCCCCCAAAAAAAAAAATAAAAAACAATAATATGCAAAATTTCATGAATGAGGATAAACACTTTTTAAAGCTGGTTTCTGACTTAAGTACCTAGGCGGAGGCTGCTTGCATTGTCTGAGTTAGGAACCGAAACAGGTTAGATGGAATGTGGAAATTAAGAGTCCAGCTTTGAACACGCAGTGGCTTTGAACCTCGGGCCACAAATTCAAAAGGACAAGAAACAAAGTTCAGCTAAAGTGAGTCCCACAACCAAACCTTCATGCCAGTAAATCTCAGTCAGTGTCGGGTCTTCCTCTGTGGCCAGGCTGAACATTGCTTGGACGGGGGTAGTATACACAGCGCTCACGATTTAGGGATTTAGAAAAAGACTGGTTTCAGGCGACCCATTGATTTTGGAACCTAGCAGAGTCTTCCTCTGACTGATGCCAATCATTTCATGCCAAAGGCATGAAAGTCATGCCTTTGACTCATCCCTTAGTGACTCATGTCCCAGAAGCCAGTAGTTCAGAAGAGATTCCTCAGTGAGAGGTTGATGAAGCAAGAAAGAACAGAGAAGCTGGGCATGGTGGCACGGAGGGAGGCACAAGCCTTTCTTCCCAGCACTCAGGAGGCAGAGCAGGTAGATCTCTGAATTTGAGGCCCACATTGAGTTCCAGGACAGCCAGGGCTATGTAGACCCTATCTCAAAAGAAAGAACAAAGAGCCAAAGAGAAACAGACATGGAGAAAGCTTCTCTGTGGACCAGGAAAAAAAAAAGAGAGAGAACAGATGGGCAAGACTGATCTTAAGCAGTTTTGCCTTTTTCCTATCTAAGGGAAAGAGCCTTCAGTTGATTTAAATAGGAAGGGTAAATGGGAAAGAGCCATTATCAAACTTAAGTATCTAGGTAAAATATTCTGGATATACATGGGAGAGTAAGTTGAGCCTGGAAGTTGAGAGTCTTAAGGAAGTCAAAAGACCTGTCAGGGGCTGGGATGTAGCTTAGCCAGTAGAATGCTTGCCTAATCTGTAAGAAGCCCTGGGGTTCCCAGCACTGCAAAGACAC